>NW_026642120.1:0-600000 GCF_028554395.1 Pezoporus wallicus | reverse complement strand
ATTTGATGTAAATGGTTCAATTGTATTCCAGGCTACCAGTACTTCTGCTTCAGATCATGTTGTTCTACATTTATGGCAAGTATTTGTTTTCATCAGATAAATGTAAGTAACATAATCATGAGGCAATGAAGACAGTAGATGGTACTTTCCATATTTTTTTACTGCATCAGTTTTTTACTTTTTTATTCTGTCTAAGAGAATCCACTTGGGAATTCTGACTGTGAAAGATTTTTTTTTTTTTCCCTGACTAGTGATGCTAGTGATACTAAAGATCTCAAAAACTTTTATTAATGAAATATCTTTTATTTTATTGCCTAGCTTTTATTCATTTTTCACTTACATGTAAAAGAGAGCAAAGAGAAAAAAAACACCAAAATGTACTTGCACATAGAAATAACCTAAAAGTCCTAAAAAAAGACTTTTGAGGTAATAGAGATAACATTTTTAGATTGTAAGGATGGAACGTGAAGAAACATAGAGCCTTTGGGAAGGTAAAATTCCCTTTAAACATTTTCTCACCGCTTCCTGTATCACAGTAATCTTCTTTTGGATGTAACATTATTTAGCTGGAACATAACTTATTCTGGCAGTAACGCCAGTTCATTTGTCTCAAGGGCCATTTACTTCCTAAGATACTGCATACAATTAATACTTTGGTCCAGCTATAGGTTATACGAAGCACAGAAGATCTACCACATGTACACTGCAAGCACCTGTAGCTGGTAGAGGTCCTTGCTCATATCTCAATGTCACTTATTTCTGAAGTTGACCTGACAATGCTAGGAAATAATACAAAACCTGAGGGATTAAACCCAGTACATTAAAGGCAATATAGATGAGCTTCCCTTTCAGATACAAGTGCTTTTCAAGAAGTCATCTTTATGACTCAATCCCAGTGCATTTAAGATAAATTTTGGATTGCAACTTCATATCTACAGACCACCTCTCCTAGACAGCTTTGGAGATTTACAGTTACAGTGGGGTTCTAAAATGCCTACAGCTCATTTGGGGGAGAAAATGAGAACAGGAAGCAAACAAGTCTTACTTGGGGATTGTGTGTTCCTGCATAGGCAAGTTCATTTAACAGAAAATCAATTGGCATACAGTTATGCAAAACAAAATGAGTAATACAGGGTTTACGAGGCCAACAAACACCTAGTGGCAACTACTGTGTATTGGTATTTCCTAAAACCTTCTAAAATCAGGTGTTTTATTGCAAGATAAAACACAGGAGATACCATAATTGCTACTTTTGAAAGAGATATGTGAAGCACTTTGCTGCCAATTTGTCAGAAATGTAAACTGTATAACTATATAGCTACAGTTACCATGGTTGCCATCTTTACAGTGGATGTTCTCGTGCTGTGGCAAGCAGAACAAGCTTCCCATGGTTATAAAGCCCCTCCTTATCAGGAAACCTAATGAGAGGCTGCCTGTTTCCACTCACCCAAGATGGAGCAGGCACATCTTCATCTGTGGAGGTACAAGAGGTGTAGAAAGGGGCCAAGCGAGCATGCTGGTGGGGCATGGTGCCTGTACCCAGTTGGGTAGCTGCAGTGCAGGGACTGTGTATGAACTGCTGGAGCGGGCATCTCATGCAGGTCCCTTACAGAGGAAGGGACTCTGTAGTTTCCACAATCTGTGATTTCTATCCAAATTTCTTTTTATATTTTCAGATATAAACTCAGTGAGGTTTTTAGGTCTCATTGCATTCTACTCACTGTTTTGAATATTTTGTGCATCTTTATTATATTGCTTGTGAATATCTTAGGTAAAAATTAACCCCTGCCATTGAGATGAATTAAACTGTCATTGTCTACTTGCCAGTGTTGTTTGACTTCCCTTGTTTCTGAATTTGTCTGTAGTTGTGCACCCATGGATCTGGTTCAGTATGCAACACATTTAAAAAAACATAAATCACAAAGGACTGCCATAAATACATTCTTTTTATTCCACCTTTTGAAAAAGTGACAAGAAAGAAAAAAGTGGGGAAAAAAAAAAAGGTTCTGCAACAAACCTGGAGCAAGAAGATATAAATCAGGTCAAAATATCATCCTGAATTTGAATTTCAACAACAGGAATTAGTAATAGATGTAGAAAAGAGGAGATGCAGAAATAGGCTTCATTTAAAAGTACACTCCAGCCAAAAATACCTTCCAAGTTTCATGTCAGCCGTGTAGGTTTCCTCTAAAAAAAGAAATAAAGTGAGCAATAGTTATTTAATAACAAGAGTGACCCATTTTGGAAATAAAATTAACATAGACATTTTCTTCTGAGAATAGGACCAGTTTTTATGAAACTTCCCCACCACTTCATGGACCCATTCTATGATGAGCATTTAACAATTCTTATTCTGACTCTCTCTGCATATCTCTCAGAATCCAAACTAAATTTCCGGTCTTCGGGTTTCTTCTAGGGCTGAAATCTGCTTGATTTGCCGAGGCGAGTGCCTCCATACAGAAGCCTTCAACCCCGGAGGGAAGGGAAACTCGGCGTCCAGGAGCCTCAGTTCTGAGCAGTGAAAGCCACCGACGGAGCCCCGCCCCTCGCCAGGCCTCGTCCCGGAGCCGGCACCTCCGGGGAGGCGAGCAGGGACTCACAGGGGGCGGAGCCAGGAGGGACGGCCTCGCCCTGAGCGGGGAAAACCCAACTCAGGGTGCGCACGAGCAACCGGTGGCGAGGCGGTTGGCGCCGGAAGGGGGGGCGGGATGAGGAGCGCTCGGCCTAGGGACAGGGTCCCGGCTGGGAGCTCTGCTGTGGCTGCCCTGGCGGTGGCAGCGTCGGCACCAGACAGAGGCGATGAGAGGCGAGGCTGCAGCGCAGAGCTCGGGGTGCAGAAAGGGCCTGCACTGGTCTCGTGAGGCGAGGGTGCGCGGTGGGCAGGGCTGCGCTCGGTGCGCCCCGGTGGAGGTCCTGCTGCAGCAGGGGCTGAGCTGCGGGACACTGTCAGTAGCTGAAAGGGGTCCGGGGAGCTGAGAGGGAGCCGGGCTGCTTGCTCAGGCTCAAACTGTTCAGGGGCCGCAAGCGGCCACCGTGGGGCATACAGAAAAGGAGGAGGTCATCAACCCAGGGAGCTGGGAGCTAGAAACATACAAAACGAAAAACCAAACAATCAACCCCACCCCACCACCCCCCCACACATACACACAAAAAAAAAGAAAAAGAAAACAACAAAAACAAAACCCCCGCCAAAACAGAAAAATGAGGAAGACAATTAAAAGCAAGGGGCTTCCTCTAAAATCCTATATCCCAACCCAGAACTGCTTTGCAGTTCTGCAGGGGGCTAACAGGGGAGCGGCCACTGCACCAGATGAACAATCTACTGAAGCACCAGTAAAGAGAATCACTACTGATGCCTCCAGGAGAAAGTGGTGGGTCACAGTAGTAGGTGACTCTACTTTGAAGAGCACAGAGGCACCTGTCTGTTGGCCTGACCCAGTGTCGAGGGAGGTGTGTTGCTTACCAGGGACTCGGATCAGGGATGTTGTTCTGACCACACTGCCCAAATCTTGGAAGGCAGATGCAGTGACTGTGAGAATGAACACCTTAGGCCCACTGTAGGAGAGTATCTGGTTCAAGATTCAAGACCAGCTTAAGAACCTGAATGTCCATGGGACCAGATGAAATCCATCCGTGGGTCCTGAAGGAACAGGCAAATGAAGTTGCTATGCCATTATCTATTACATTTGAAAAAAAAAAAAAATGGCAGTCAGGTGAAGTTCCCAACGACTGGAAAAAGGGAAATATAACCCCCATTTTCAAGATGGGAAATAAGGAAGACCCAGGAACTACAGACCAGTGAGTCTCACCTCTGGGCCTGGCAAAATCTTGGAGCAGGTTCTCCTGGAAAGCATTACTGAAGTGGTTGGAGACAGCCAGCATGACTTCACTCACTAAGGGGAAATCCTGTCTGACCAATTTGGTGGCCTTCTGTGACGGGGCTACAGAAGTGATGCATAGGGGCAGAGCAGTTGATGTCATCTACCGGGACTTGTACAAAGCATTTGATGCTGTCCCGCATGACATCCTTGTCTCTAAACTGGAGAGACATCAATTTGATGAATGGACCACTCAGTGGATAAAGAATTGGCTGGATGGCCACACACAAAGAGTTGTGATCAACAGCTCAGTGTCCAATTGCAGACCAGTAATGAGTGGTGTCTCTCAGGGATCAGTGTTAGGACTGGTCTTGTTCAACGTCTTTGTTGGTGACATGGACAGTGGAATTGAGTGTTCCCTCAGCAAGTTTGCCAATGACACCAAGCTGTGTGGTTCAGCTGATACCCTGGAGGGAAGGAATGCCATCCAGAGGGACCTTGACACACTTGTGAGGTGGGCTGATGCCAGCCTCATGAGGTTTAACCATGCCAAGTGCAAGGTCCTACACCTGGGTCAGAGCAATCCTAGGCACAGCTACAGGTTGGGCAGAGAAGAGATTCAGAGCAGCCCTGTGGAGAAGGACCTGGGGGTGTTGATCGATGAGAAACTGAACCTAAGCCGGCTTCAGTGTGCTCTTGCAGCACAGAAAGCCAGCAGTATCCTGGGCTGCATCAAAAGGAACATGACCAGCAGGTGGAAGGAGGTGATCCTGCTCCTCTACTCTGGTCTCATGAGACCTCATTTGGAGTATTGTGTGCAGTTCTGGTGTTCTCAGTATAAAAAGGACATGCAGCTGTTGGGTAACATGGTTTAGTGTGTGGTGTCCCTGCCCATGGCAGAGGTCTGGAACTAGATGATCGTAAGGTCCTATATAACCCTAACTATTGTATGATTTTGTGATTCTATACTAAATATTAAATTCCTATTAAATATTTTCATATTGCATATATTATTTTTAGAGCATATTTCCACACACTCTTCCCTTTAACAGAGATGTAGTCACAGAATCTGAGAAACATCTGGATTAAATAAAACATGGTGCAACTCCACTGGAGTTAATGAGGTAAACCTAGGAGAGATCCTGATTTAGCATGCTCAGATTTTAAATGGTGACAACAGGAGACTGTTCTGTGAAAAACATCAAAAAATATAAAATAATTGACTTCTGTAAAATAATGGTCCTATGAAATCTGCTAAGAGATTAATAAAACTGATTGATTTTGGTTATAACGAATTATTTGTCAGCTTTTCAGGAGATAATGCTAGCACCAAATGTTACTCTACTATATCACTGGGGGCAGGCTGTTTTCTAAGACAGAAGTACAATTGATCATTATTAGCATAAAGAAGCTGCTGATATTGTACACTAATAATGTGATGTTAATGTTAATAAAACAATCACTGTAATGTTCATCTACTGAATGCAGTATGGTGAATATATCGTGCCTTGCCTATGCAATGAATATGATTTACCAGTTCATGAGTACAGCAGAGTATTTTGGGATAAAATTCAGATGATTAGAGAAATGGAAGTCTCTTCAGAGATGAGATTTTCAGCACTGCCCTTTACCACCTTCTTTCAATAAATAAGGGAGATTCTGTGTACAAGGAACAAAGATTAAGCTTTGGTAGAAGTATTAGGGGATGATTAGCTATAAATAGTGCAACTGTATCATGGTTTTATTATTCAGTAATGCAACATTTGTCATAATAACTTTAAAACTTTACCAAGGACTGTTTCGAAGGAAGATTCTGAATAAACTTACTATTTGAGTTTATCTTTTTCTAGCAGCTATATCCTTCTCCCTGATAAGCCCTGAGTATACAAATACTTCTAGTCCTTGGGCAATCACTTTTTATCTACTAACAGGTTTCCTGAATACCAATAATTTCAAAATTGTTCCTGCTAACACTGGTCTTAGTAAAATATTTCTCGGCCACCAATATTTCCAGTCCTAAAAAGTGAATGCTAGGACATAAGCAATACCAAAGCAAACTTATTTAAATACAACACTTAGCAGAATATTTGCCATTTAACACTGTTTTCAAGGGTCTTTGCTCCATGAAACTGCTCTGACTTTGTATGTGATAATGACGTGTGTGATTTAATGATATTGAATGATGTTGAAGCTTTAGTTTAAGCGTGGGACCTGAATCAAATCCGCAAATTCAAGAAGAGTCATAGAGGGGGCTGAAAAGATAGAAAAAGGAAGGGACCTAAAGTGAAAATAGCAGAAACACTGAACTTTGTACTTAGCCAGTTCCAAGGGGTTGCTTTTTGTTTGCTGAGTAGTTTGTTAAAGCCCATATTTAAAATTTCCCTCTTTCTTCCCAGTCATGCTTATGTTTTCAGATAAATGTAGATAAACTGCATATTCTGAAAACTCGGGTAAAAAAAGAATGAATAGGCTTTGTTTTAGCAGTTTATTCTTCGGTAATAAGTTTGAGAAACAGGATCTATCAGATAAGCTGTTGTAGGATCATATTTGATTGCTGGGTTGCATGTGACATGGAAAGATTTGACAGTTTTTTAGTAATCACGTTTGTCAGAATTTTTGTGGAAGGATTTGCATTCTCTGGCCATGATGCTTATGAGTGCTATAGATGCCAAAAGGCTCTGGCTTTGCATCTGTTACACTCAGAGACAATGTCTGATTTTGAAATAATTTCTGTGCTTCATGCATAATCTCGTGCCATGGAGAGGATTGGAAGTTCAAAAGCTTATATTCTCTTTCATCATTTATATTGCAGGCCAGAAATTTTGCTTAGCCAAAAGATTCCTTAAAGCATAGTAGATCTTGTGGAGAAAATGCCATGACAAATTCATCAATATACTCCAAAGTTTCATAATATACTTCTAAAACAAAAAAAAAAATTAAAAAAAAAATTTAGCTGATGGTCAAGACAGGAATACCACAAAAATACTTCTGTTTGACTCTCAGTACTTGGGCAGCTGTGGTTTCTGCGGCAAAATACAGTAATATGTCATTCAGTGGCATTTTGGAATGTGCTGGTTGGAAAGCAGTCTCTGTGCTTTTGCCAGACTTTATTTTATATAGGCCTATTTCTGATTTTTGCTGACTATATATTAAGCAGTGTTGACAGATAAATACTGATGTTTTATTTTCGTGGAGATTATGAAGTGGCATGCTCTAAAGTCTGGTGAAGTAGATTACTTAAACCACTATAACTTCTAGTGGATTTTTTATTATTATTTTCCAGAATCATCATCTTGCATTTGCTGTCCTTCTGTCAACTCTGGCAAATACTGATAGCCAGGTAAGTTTTCTGAATAAAAGAAGGTTTTTGCTTCCTAGGCTACTGTTTCCATCTAACTTCATGCTTATGAAAAACTTTTTGCTGCATTTTCATGAACTGAATAAAGTTACAACATGAGTTGACTCCTACTCTTTATCAAGCTGTCCTGGAATAAATAAATAAATAAATAGATAAATAAATAAATAGTTTGCTACAAACTAATAGTATTTACCCTTTCAGAGCCAGGTCAGATCCGATGATCCATTTATCCACAAACATCTTTCAAAAACCTGAACACCTAGGTAAGGCTGGATCCCCTTTGAGAAAGCTGGTTTTGCAAGTAGCACCGTTATTGTCTTTTGCTTGTGTTTTTCCTTTCTGATTCCACCTGAGAAGTGAAACAATCATGCCAAAATACTATGACAAAACTTTTTCCTGTCTTCTTTTTGGTGGAAATGATAGCATTCTGATTAAATCCTCTGGCTGAGGAAATAGCTTTCAACCAAATACATTTGAATAATTTGATAAGCACTTGAAATGTTTTTATCTGGTTAAGGAAGCTTTGTCATCAGTTTCAATAAGGAGAAGATAAAGCTCTAAATCTTTGCTTGTGTCTTTGTTATCGTCACAAAAACAACAAAATTTCCCTTCCAAGTCGCTGGTAACCAAGATAGTGTAGCCACCTTCTCTTTCTGTAACAGGCCCATGATCTCACTGGTGACTATGGGGGCATTTTGTTAGTTTAATGACACTTTTTCTGAGCTCAGTTGATTTGATGGCTTTTGAGCATATTGTTCCTTCCATCAAAGACTTGGTATTCAAGGACTGTGCTGAAGGACTTGCCTCCAAAACAGAGAGTTACATAGAGAAAAAAAAAAGGTAAGTACAATAGCAGATGGTTTATATCAGCTTGACAGCATCTTTTTTGGCCAGCACCCAAAGATGCAAACTTCTGAGTTGGAAGTTTGAGCTGTTGTTGTTTGAAGCTGGGAACTGAGGCTTTGGAAGCTGTAGCTTATCCAAGCATCCATGGCATAGATGTCTAACATGAAGTCATAACAGTGCTCCATGCATGTCAGTGTCAAAACATGATGAAGAATGAACTGAGAATGTAACATGTTCAGCTAAGGAGATGGGAATGGTGTTTTAAATGCTTGTATACAAAATAAAGAGTGGAACTGATCAAGTAGAAATTGCTAGAGAAGCTTCATTTCCACAGGTCTTTTGAAGAAAGACTGGTTAGAAACTTCAGCTATAATCACACTTTTAGAGAATTTATTTTCACTTGCTCCCAAAGGATTAAAAAATATTTTAAGCACACAATGTGCATGAGTTGTTTAGATCAGAAGTTTTTACAGGCATACCCATGAGCATGTTAGATCTTTATAATTTATTGATGACCTGTCTGATGGAGACTTTCTGAAACTTCAGTTTGTCACACATACAAAAACTAAACTAACATGTTCAAAAACAACATATGCAAAAAAGGAAAGCAATCTCCTTTTCCAAAAAGTACTTCTTGTAAAGGCATTAAAAGGTTCTGAATCAGGCCCATGTCAACAGTTCAAATTTGCTAGTAGTTATTGACACATCAACAACAAATACAGCATGGCTTTACTATCTTTCAGCATGTGTCATGCACAGGCAGAAAGACATTCCTGAAATTTCTCAGCTGTCACGGAATTAGCACCATCTATTCCTTCCCTTCAGAAAGACAAGGCTACTAGAAACCAGTAGGATCCTTCAAGAACTGGAGATTTCCCCCCATCACTGATGTGTTCCTTCATCCCCCCCAAAGGAGATTTTTTTTTTGTTCTGCAAACGTGTCATTGTAAAAGACATTTTCCTGTACAGCTGAAGCAAACTGTTTCAAGGAAAAATGAAGAAAGAAAAAGTGGCTGAATTTTCTTTTCCTCATGAAATCTACCATGGTGGTTGGAGTCATAGGTGTATGGCCCAGCAGGGAGCCTGGAAAATGAAAATCACTCAAGCTCTCCATGCAGGAGGAACTATGAGGGTATCTTTCAAGTCCCTTTCTGTGAATTCCACGTTGCAGCCACAGGCTGAATGAAATCTTCCCTTGATCTAAAAATGCATAGGATTAAGAGTCCCATGGTCAGTGTGATCAAAAGACAGAGATTTGATGCTGCCACATAATTTTCTTATATGCTTTTGATTTATAAATTGATGGGCTTTAATCACAGTGGCTTGGAGTACTGCTTGTCTCAAAGTGGACCTTTGGCCTTTTTTTGACTTACATAAGACAAATACTGAATCTTGAATAAAAGCGTTCTCTAAGGATAACTTGACATCTTACTGTCCAAAGAAGGATTCAGTTTCAATATCCTTGTGTGCGATACAGCTAGCCACATCCTCTGAAGCAAAGGGAATTTCGTCTTCTGCTAAATTTGATTTTTATCCTTGGCAAGGGTATGGTATTAGGTAGTGGAAGAATATCTTTTGGTTACGTTCTCCATCATAACTGTTTTACCTGGCTACTAATCAACAAGAAACATAGGCTCAATGGAAATATATACAGAGAGGGAATGGGCAGTTTCAAATTTATGAGCAGAGCAGCTTTTTCAGTGGGAAATTAGGACTTTGCCTTAGGCACTCTGCTGCTGAGTTGCTTCATACATGCTTCATCGCTAACACTGTACCAGAAAAGAGGTCTACACTGAAGCCTCACTGAAGATGGAGGGACCAACACTCCCTTGAACTGTAACTGTGAAGGAACATCTCTGCATCCTTAAATCACAGAGTTTAGATTGTGATTACAAAATGTCAGTTTTGTGAAAAGTCCAAATTTCCAAATCCTCTTTTCCAATTTTTTTCTGCTTCTGCTTGAATTTCACATACTTTAAATTTTGTGAAGGTGTCTTATGGTACAAATAAGTAACAAGCTACATGGGATTTTAAAAAAATTGTATCTGCATTTTCAAGTATTTTTTTTTTTCTTACAAAGGGAAATTCTACCCTGCTTGCAGCATTTGAAGACTTCTCTACAGAACACATCCAAATACAATTTTCTCTTCCCTTCCCCTCCCTTCCCCTCTTTCCTTCTGCTCCCTTCCTCTCTTCCTTCCCCTTCCCCTTCCCCTTCCCTTCCCATCCCTTCCCTTCTTTCCTTTCCCTTCCCTTCTTCCCTTCCGCTTCCCCTTCCCCTCTTTTTCTTCCCCTTCCCCTTCCCCTCTTTTTCTTCCCCTCTTCTGTTTTGCTAGTTTGGGTTTGGCTTTTGCTTTTTGTTTTTTTTTAAAGAGTTCATGGTGACAGGGTAAAAGTAAAGCTGACATTTAGAGTTCTATAGCATAAATGTAATGTTATTGTTTTCAATTGCCTATGTAAATAAAGAACAAATTAGAAATTACTGTTAGAAATAGGAATGTGCCTGGTACTGTAGCCATTACTAAAGTTTAAAGTTCCTATACTCTGGAGTTGGAGTGCAACATGATGGTTTGTTAAGGTTGTTAGAATATGTGCTATACTGCTGGATTTCTGAATTCATTGTTTTACAATTAATTCCATGTCTGTAAAAGCCCTTTTTTTGTTTAGTTTATTTTTTTTTCTTTCTTTAGCTAGCAATTTTTTAATCAAGATTCAGATACAGTATCATTACTGGTTCAAGTCTAATAGTAAGCATTGTATGACTCCCAGGGAAAGTGAGTGTTTGCTTGCCTTTTTGTTCTTTCCCATTCATGTTTGCCAGGTTAATATTGTGTATTCAGATTTTTATTTGGACTGTATTAGTATACAATCTTAAAAAGTTAGAATATTTTGAATTCCAGTAATCCTCAACTGTACCAAACACAATAGGCTTTCTCATTGTACATTAACTAATTATCACTGTGCAGCACTCTAGGTGAATTTCAACACAAGCACTCTAATAATGTAATTAAAAATGTATAAAGGAATTAAAAATTAATTAAAAGGACATCATACAAAAACTTTCCAATTTGAACTAAATTACTAGATTTAAGCCTCTCAGTAGATTAAGAATGTTGGGATGCCACTAAGACCTCTTGTGGAAAAAAATAATTGTCACATCAAGCAGGAAAAAAAATAACTCCAAAACTTCTGGGGTCTCACTCCTGTAAAGACAACCTTTACCTTGCAGGTGGAAATATCATGCCAATAATTGTTGATAACAGTAACAATAATCCCTATTTAACAGGCATATGAAAGTGATCAAGGGGAAGCTGAGCTGACTTATCTTGAAGCTTATTTTGAGTCCTGGGGCAGGAGGGGTCTCAGCTGTTAATTCGCCCCAGTTCTGTGTGGGTTTGGCCGTCAGCACTCACTGAGGATCCGTTGAGTCTGTCTTTCTTGCTTATTCAGCCAGGCTGATGCAGCACTCCATGAAGGGCAATACCCAGCAAAGCTGGCCCTGTCTGCCCCCCACATCATTTCCAGCTCTCCTCCAAACAAGCTTCAGCCCAGGAATGCCCCGAGCTTGCACAAAAGCATAAAGTTTTAGTCTATCCTGCCATTTATATAGACATCCAGGCAATTTTCAGCAGCACATGGAGCAGGGACAGCCTTAGCATGTCTCACATCCTGGGGATAGCTATGGGGAGCGAAGGCAAAGCATCCCAGACTCTGCCTTCCTGCCTGCACATCCTTGGCAGCAGGTGTGGATGAAGGCACAGAGGTCACTTCCACCTGGCGGACTTTTAATGAGTTGAGAACTGCTTACTTGAGCCAGCAGCACCACATAAAGTGTACAGATAGTGGAATTTACTGAGAAACTGGCAGTAATAACAACCAACCATCTGTAATAAAATATCAAAGTCAAAATGCATTCTATGTGATGTGTTAATGGAGAGCAAAATGGATAATATAGAATGCTATTTATCATACTGGACATCTTCATTTTTCTATTACTGCTCCCTTCCTTCAGGTATCTCTATGAATCCAGCTGTTTATTTTGTTTTTTTGTTTTGTTTTCAAGATTTTTTGGAGTGAGCAAGGTAATAGAATACTCCTTTTGAGAATTTTATTACACAAAATATCTTTCTATATAAATCATATTCCTGAATATCTGAAGAAGGCAATAACCCAATCATAGAAGAGTTAGGATTGGAAAGGACCTTAAGATCATCAAGTTCCAACCCCCCTGCCATGGGCAGGGACACCTCACACTAAACCATGACACCCAAGGCTCTGTCCAACCTGGCGTTGAACACTGCCAGGAATGGAGCATGCACAAATTCCCTGGGCAGCCCATTCCAGTGCCTCACCACCCTTACAGTAAAGAACTTCCTCCTTATATACAATCTGAACTTCCCCTGTTTAAGTTTTAATGCATTACCCCTTGTCCTATCACTACAGTCCCTAATGAAGAGTCCCCAGCATCCTTATAAGCCCCCTTCAGATACTGGAAGGCTGCTCTGAGGTCTCCACGCAGCCTTCTCTTCTCCAGGCTGAACAGCTCCAACTTTCTCAGCCTATCTTCATACAGGAGGTGTTCCAGTCCCCTGATCATCCTCTGGCCCTCCTCTGTACTTACTTCAACAGTTCCATGTCCTTTTTTATGTTGAGGACACCAGAACTGCACACAATACTCCAAGCGAGGTCTCACGAGAGCAGAGCAGAGGGGCAGGATCATCTCCTTCGACCTTCTGGTCACGCTGCTTTTGATGCAATGCTAATCTTTTTAACAGGATAAAGAAAGCATCAAGAAATACATGCCCAAAACGTGTTTCAGATAAGAATTTTAGGAGTCTTTAAGTGCTTAAAGCTGACAGAAACTAATGGAGTTGTACAGGGTGATTAGCTACTCTGCCTTGTGTCTGTGTCATGGTTTAAACCCAGCCAGACAGCTCGTTCACTCACTCCCAGAGAGTGGTGCCAGGCTGGAAGCAACTGAGGCCCGTGGTGCCTCCACCCAGGGGCTGTCCCCTTCCCCACTCCTGGAGGGATGGGGAGGAGGATCAAAAGAGTGCAATTCCCATGGGTTGAGGCAAGAACAGTCCAGCAACCAATGTACAACACAAATCACCACCGCTACCACCAACGACAACAATGATAAGAGAAAATAACAAGGGAAGAGAATACGATACCACCCGCTGAGAAATGACTTTGACCCAGAAGACCCTTTGTCCTTCCAGGTAACTCCCAGTTACCCCCCACCCCGGGCATGACGTGCTGTTGTATGGAATACCTCTTTGGCTAGCTTGGGTCAGGTGTCCTGTCTCGGCTTCCTCCCGGCTTCCCCTCCTCCCTGGCAGAGCATGAGCCTCAGGAAGTCCTTGGTCAGGGTAAACATCACTTAGCAACAACCGAAAACATCAGTATCACCAGCACTGTTCCCAGGCTGGAAGTCAAAACACAACGCTGCACCAGCTACCAAGAAGGAGAAAAATTGACTGCTACTGCTAAACCCAGGACAGTCTGGATCCCAGGTTCAGTCAGGACCCAGATGGGATCAGACCCTGCTTTCTCATTTTGTTTCTCTTCTCACCTCTAATGTACCTGGTGTATGCAGGCTGAAGAGTCTTACTCTGAAGTCTTCCTCTGGTTTTGGTGTTGGGATGCACCTTGTTGGGTTTAGAACACTGCAATATAATTAATTACTAATCTTCTTTAAAGAAAGAGGAATAAGTACATATAGAGAGCAGCTCCAAAATACTGCAAGTCAATACCTCTCTAGCAGATCTCTTTCTGTGGTGTGACTCCAGTGTGGATTCATGACTAGCTCTCCCTCAGCAGTGTTTCTGGCTTTGACGTTGGTGTCCAGCCCTTCATGTGCAGCTTTTCCTGCTTGACTTGCCTTTGTAGACTCCATGACTTCTTTAATATTTCATATTTGGACAAAACCCTAGATAGACAAAATACAAGCAATTTAATAAACAGCGGGTATGCTCTTAACTTCAGAGAATCTATCCCAGCCACACAAGAAGATTCATTCCTCATGTTAAACTCTTCCTGAGGAGAAAAGTTGCCTAAGTACTCCCAGACCACTCCCTAATCTGGTAAAATGCGCCTGCCTTAGATTTGATTTTGCATTTTAGCTAGTAAAGAGTGCTCCAGATGGGAAAGAATGGCTAAATTGTCTTACTTAGAATAATGATAGTCATAATGAGACCTTGCCTCACCTGGAGAAGAATGCCCCACTCCAAAGATGTCAGAGAAACAAGCAGCGAGACCTTGGAGCAATTTTATGTTATATGTACATGTACAATGACCTTTAAAGACTTTGCCCACCAGGGAGAAGTTACATAGCTAAGCAAGCAGGGAAAGCATATGAACCTGAAGAATTATTTCCTCTGGAAATAGCTAATATATTACTGTCAAAATAGACCCACCACTTTTCAGAACATTATTCTGACTGTGTCCACAGTTTCTCGCTAAGTTAAAAATCAGCCTGCCATACATTAAAACAGAATGTGAGACAGATCTCCAACAGGAAAAAAGTGGTGTTATTGTGCAGGCAGAATAAAATCTGCTTTGAAGTTGATGAAACTGACTGAAGCGCATATTGGTTTGACAAGCCTTACATACCCCTCTGTCCAAGTGTAAGACCTAGGATAAAAACTTGAGAGAAAAAAAGGAATTATGAACAGAGGATTTTTTTCCTGCAAAGTCTATATGGTATCCCACTACATTTGCAATCTCTTCCTATTCGGGTGCAGAATCACAAGCTTTTGTCTGTCTTGGTAAGGATTTCTACCATAAAGCTAAGGGCAAACCCACAAATTCAGCAGATAAGCTGAAAAGAGGCAAAAGCTTGTAAGAGTGAAATCCCACTGGGTAGGGGTCTCTGATCAAACTTTATACATTAATAGTGCAGACATCTACTTTTCAACTAATCACTGAAATGAATGACTAGTAAGCAGTGTCACTCTCACAATTCTTTGACCTATTTTAAATGTCTGTTTTAGGATGGCTGAACTGATCCCCCAAAATATGTTTCTGTCAATTCCAAAGGTGCTTATAAAAGTACATGCTGTGATACAGCACCTGCAAAGGCTTTACAACCTTGTTGAGATGCTTACCAATCATAGTTCAAGGTCAGGTTTTTTTCCCAGGCTGTCTGTAGGTTTCTTTTATTGGTTGATTTGAATGTATATGTTCTTCACTAATGTGCATTTATCTTCTGCATATGGGTGCTACAGATCATTTTGCTCCCATAAAAGTCTAATCTGTCCCAACACATTTGTGTATGTTAAATATGAAAGTAGGTTATTATGAAATTGTGCAGAATACTTTTCTACATCTAAAAGTAATTAGATCTGCAAAAGGATGTAAGTGGTGTAAGAACTATCAGTAAAATGTTAAAGTAACATAAGATATGTTTGGATGTTACAGAGAAGATGAGGAAAGAATAGGTTCATGCACTGCAAGAAAGCAAAATAATTCCAAGCATGCATTATCAGAGATGCACATGTAGATGTCAGACTGTGGAGACATGAAAACTGATGTAGATAGAGACTTGATAGTGATCAGAAGTAGGAATGTTATTAGCTGTGATAAAGTCTGGGCAATATATCTGGACAAGGGAGCAACAGACAAGAAGCTAAGTCTGTAGGATCTGGCTCAGACAAAAAAGGAGGAAAGGTAAAGAAAAAAAAAAATAAAGAACCAGAGATTAAAGAAATCAGAATAAAGTAGAATTTCTAGAAAAATTTTTAGAATAGTTGCAAATATTTGTCTTGGTTTGGGGGTGGGGGGGTGTGTTATTTATACGCATTTTGAATTTAAGGGTAGAGTTGCTGGGTGACTTTAGAGGCTGAGCACCCTGCTCTTTCCATATTGGGACTCTGTGTCTATCTCTGATGCTAGACTGAGTTTGTCATGGGCATGCTCCCAGCGTGGAGAACTTCTTCCTTTCTCTCATGAAATAGCATTTCATGATTTCACATCCTCAGTTCTGTGCTTGCAGATAACTCAGCTAGATGAGTCACAATTATGCAAAGGTATTGAACCCTGCTGCTTGCAACTTTTATTTGTATACCAGGTATCATTTCAACTTTATTGCTCCCATTAGCTTTTCTATCTCTAATAGCAGGCTGGGCTACAAAACCCACACAATCCTTTAAAACACACAGTTCATTAGTTCTGTTGTGAAAAGCATTGTAAACACTGAAAATACATCTCAGACATAGATGTCTGGAAATGATAATGAAATTATGGTTCATTCTAGGGTAGGGGAACCATAAAACAGATATTAATGTGGAATTGGGTCTCTAGATCCTGCAATATAAAGAAAACTCTCAGATAAAGTGCCATTAATTAGGTGTGGCTTCTATTTTACTTTCCCGTAGAAGTATCTCAGAAGCGATGCTGTTTATCCCAGTATTAGTATGCTTTTTCATCTTCTCAGCTTTAAAAGCAATGTAGTTTCTATCGGATTGCAATGTCAGAAATGTGGTACCACTTCAGTGTAACATAAGGAATTGATTTCTATCACTTGCTGCATAGTTTTCCATAGGTTTCTGCATACTACTGTGTATTTAGTGCATATTCTCCTGACTTGGGATACAAGAGACATATGTAATTAATTTAGGTGATGCCGAGTTAACAAACCTAGAGTAAAATCAATTAATTACTTAAACATGTAATTTCACAACTGTTGGTAGTTCACCTGTATAAAATGCAGTCTCTGTGTTCTGTCATTTTGGAAAATGAGTCTAAGGCAAAATTAGCTTTAACTGTATTTGCTGCTAGCAAGGCTTTTTCTTTCTAATATTACTGAAGAAGTAGGAAAAGATTGAGGAGAAATTTATTTTTGGATATGTATGAACTACATATACAAGATATATATAAGCTTGCACAATCATTTTATCTGTTTACCTGGACAGCTATCTGTACTAATGCCTTTTTAATACATTAAATATTTATAATTACATTTAACAAAGAGATGGAGTTCATGGATGTATGAAATTCCTTACAATTTCATAAAAGCTGTAAGCTGGAGAGGGAGGATATTAGTGCTGGCACTGAGAATAAAGATAATTTCACCCTTTATTAGACATCAGAGAATCCATATGGGTGTAAAAATCTACACTCATGAGTTCAGCTCCTCCTCATGCACTCTTCACTGATGTCAGGAAGTACACATTTTAATGTGACTTTGTTGCAGTCAACATTCAATGAGGGCTTTAGCAAATTCAGCACTTGTACACCTGCAGAGACAATGTACAGAGCCTGCACAGTGCTTGCCCTCACTCAGAACTATATGGAAGTCCACCCGTGGGGTATTGCTGCAGACCTTGGGCTTTTCCCCTCAGAGAGATTTAAACTCAGGAGGTCTGTGGAGCTTGACTCAGAGTGGCTTTGGTTTACTGAGGAATTTGTTTCAATTGAAGTGTCTGAAAACAGCTTTAAAGTTCTTCCACACACTTTATCATGTTTGGCTACTTAACTGCCTTCATGTGAATAATCTTCAGTAAACTGATTAAATTAACGTAATTTCAGTACTAAAATGATGTAAAAAAGATGGCTTGAACACTTTTGAGGCTGTTGTCTGCTTTTCCACATGCCTTTAAAGTGCAGAATATCGACTGTCTATATTTCAGTACAAAGAAGTGTTTAATGTCCTTTTTCACAGTAACACATTCATATCTACTCATGGTACAAGACTGCCACAGAAATAAGTGGCTGGTCTCTGTCCATGGTATTTATTGCTATATTCCCAAATATCTTGTTCCCTGCAAGTCAGTGTGTCTTACAACAGCCTCAAAACAGCCAGACTGGACTTGTTTGGCATTCTGGAATGAGCAGTAAAAGTTCACGGGTTGTTTGCATTAGCTTCCCAGGATTGCTCAAATATTCTTGCTGAGTAACCGGTCTTGCTAAATGGGGAAACAATTATCATTGTGTGATTGTTTGGTTATTATCTCACTATCATCTGCATGAAGTAATTGATTGTAAGGTATGGTACAAATAAATACATCTCCTCAAGCTTTCTGGAAAAATGATATTATTAGAAAAATTAGTTTGATTGTCTTAGCTCATATGGTATTGATCAACACTCTTCTTAGTAAAATAAATACGACTTGGTAAAAGTTGCTATCAATCTATGCCTAGAAAAGACAAATGAATAGTCAGCAGAGAGAGCAAATGGCAAACACATTTAAGTAATAAGACACAGCAGGAGCTGCTATTGTTAGGGTAGACACCCTGAAGTGTCTTAATGTGATTATGATGTGGCTTCCTGAAGAAAAACAATTATAAGTATCTTAGATAAAATATTATTATCAATATTCTGCAGGGTTAACCGAAAACAAAGCAATTAAATTTTTATTTCTCAACTTATACCTACAGTTTTAAAAGGCATTTCCAAAGACAGTTTGTCAAAAACACTTTTGTTCTTGGTAGTGATACTCAGTGTGTTACAAGCCCATTGAAAAATAGAGCTAGTACCTAGGTTTAGCACAGACACAGAGGTCAACACAACTAAGATTTAATTTCAAAACACATTGTTTAAAATGTATATGCAAATTCTTTTTTGCTTGGTTAGTTGGCTAATGAATTGTATGTTCCTTTATGATGCAGCCATAAAGTTTAAAAAGGGATTGAGTCTATTATGAAAGATATTTAGGCTTGTTTTCAAGATGCAAAAAACTTCCCTTAAACATACTAATTTTGTTCCCCTAGGTGCATTTGTGTACTATCCTATACTGCTAGTGAGGGGGGAAATGGAAAAAACAAAGTATGCATCATTTTCCTTCAGTGAGAATTAATCTTATGTAAAAATCTAATTTATTATTTTAAGTACAGCAATTACTTTCCTTCATACAAACATTGCTACCCTCTTTGCTAACAACCTTGGATGGGACAGAATGCAACCTCAGCAAGTCTGCAGATGACACACAACTGGGAGGAGTGGCTGATGCACCAGATTGTCACACTGCCATCCAGTGGGACCTGGACATGCTGGGAAAGTATGCTGACAGTTGCCTCATGATCATGAAGGGGAAGTGCAAAACCCTGCAGCTGGAGTGGAACAACCCCATGTACCAGTACAAACTGGGACCAACCAGCTGGAAAACTGCTTGACAGGCCCTGCATGTTCCAGTGGACACCAAGATGGCCATAAGCCAGCAATGTGCCTCTGCAGTGAAGGCAGACAATGATTTCCTGGGCTGTACAAGCAGAGTGTTGACAGCAGGTCAAGGGGGGTATTCTTCCTCTCTGCTCAGCACTTGGGAGACACAGCTGGAGTGCTGGGTCCACTGTTGATCTCCCCAGTGCAAGAAAGACAAGAACGTACTGGAGAAAGTCCAGCAAGAGGGCCATGAAGATGATGAAGGGATTAGAGGAAGAGGCTGAGCAAGCTGGGATCTTTCAGACAAAGGTTATTCTCAGTGAGGCTCAGTGAATGACAAAAAGTGAACAAGAACAAAGTGAAATAAAGAAGATTCCATTTAAACATGAGAGAAAGTGGTCAACCACAGGATTACGTTGCCTAGAGATATTCATATTACATATCCCTGGAGATACGCAAAGCCCAAACTGCTCTGGCTGCCCTAGCTCAAGCAGGGGTTGGCCTACATGGTCTCCAGAGGTGCTTCCAGCCTCAGCCGCCCTGTGACTCTGATGTGACAAAGAAAATGGGCCCCTTGAGTGTCCTGAATTCCAGGTGAGTGGCTGGAAAAACATTTAGTGTGAAGTCTACCTTGGCATTTGACATTTTCATTTTTCACCTGAATGTCTAATGGCATTAGACATAGCATAGTCTGCAACGAAGCAATGGCATTGTGACTTATTAAGTCTTTTTGGTTTCCACTGGTAGCATGTATAGCTTTACCTTTTTATTCATTTCAGGTTAATTTGGCCTATTCAAGATCTTGTCTCATTTGCAATAGTTCTCTATGGGTGGATCTCTGTTACTGCACATATCATATAGTCTTAAATGAGTATCAAAGCCAAAAATTGAAAAGCCATAAGCTTTATTCTGGCAATTTTGTTTAAACTTTATATTAAAATCTGCCATGGAAGCTTTAAAAATGCATCTGTAAACCTTTTTTGGTTGAATATTTACTTTATGTGTTTACATATCCAAACTTCTTTTCATTAAAGAAACCCAAAATGACTAAACTTGTTGGATCATTTTTTATTGATAAATTTTTAAAGCCTATGTTCCACAAAATTGCTGTGGAAGCCTTAACTCCTCCATTACCACCAACTGGGACTAACTGAGCTTTCATTTTCAAAACCTTACCACATAAATTAAATTCACACGTGGTATATCAGGTACTAATATCTGCACAAGGATGTTCTTGAAGTTGGCAGGCAGCAAAATGAAGCTGACATGAGTTCAAAATTACCAGTGATTTAAAATTTAGAGAAAATAATAAGACATATTTGCAGAGACCATCTATGCTACTGTTTAGATTTTTCACAGGAGGCTGCTTATCAACCTAATAGAAATGCTGACGTGCACAGCCTTAACTCCTGTATCACCCGTCAGTGCTCTCATCTAACTGATTTGTGTTTGTTTCCTTGGATGAAGACATAAAGTGGATGTGCTTTCCAAAATGTCTTCAGTTCTTTTTTAGGACAAAAAGGCTGTCCCAGAGGTACCTGTGATTATATGATTCAAATAGAATTTTATGATTTTTGTGGGCCTGTTAAATGACAGTGCACCATATTTTACACCAGCTGAACTGCAGCCCTAAGAATAATGATAGTATTTTCAGCTGATAGTACCGTTCCCTGACCTCTGGGGGCAAGAAGGTATTCCTGCATTTACTCATTTTTTAAGTTAACACTGCAGTAGCAGCAATTTTTATGAACTATGTCAGATAATGATATTGTCTTGTATTTTTCAATTATCTAAATTAGCATATAGTGTTCACAGCAGTGGGTATGTCATACTGCATTTTCTTTTCAAGTTCTTGCTTTCCAAACTACAAAAAATAGTAACAGCTATTAATTTTGCTCCTTTTCATTCAACTTCATTATACTGAGAAAAACAATCCATTATGTTGCAGGGAAAATGGAAATAAAAACAGAACAAAGCAATAACTCTAACAATAGCTTTACTAAAAACATGCAGTTTTTTGCCATGGCTAAGATTTGCTCATCAATGTAAATACAATTTTGGTCACAGTCTTTCAGTCTTTCCTTCATTTGAGCTCCGTCTCATCTGGGGTGTAGAGAGAAAGCTCTTTTTTTTATGCGGGGGGAGAAGAATGGTAGAACTATGTTGCTGCTCCAATTGCCCAAAGAGATTTCAGCTTCAGGAAGTGGCCCTAGAGACTACTTTTTTGCAGATACTGATACAGCTAAGATTTTTAAGATTCTTTTTTTCCATTAGATCCCCCTTCAACTTTGCTGATATGAACAGAACTAACTAATCAGCTGTGTGATTGAGCTGCTTTCTGCACTGATTCTGCAGCACTAATCCTACATGACCATGGTAGGATTCTTCTTATTCTCTACCCAGGAATGGTGGGATGGGGAAATGACAGTGAACCTACAGGGGTTGCTTGTGGCAGACACTCGCACTCACAAGCTGCTGTTGTTGATACTCTCCTTTGAGCTTTGTCCTGGTAGGATATATAATTTCAAGACCTCAAAAACCACATAAAATGGCATAGATGGATTTCACAATTGCTTTGTAGGTGTGGACATAGCAGTAAGGGTCACAACATGAATTAATTTTAACAGTGGGGACTTACTATCCACGTAATAATGTCTTGCTTGTGCATTTGGTTCATTTTGTCATGTTGGGTTTCCTGAATTAAATGTATGATTGGAAGCCAAAAGATATTTTATAGTTAGTGTTACTTTCCATAGCAAAACTACATTTTATAGTCAGTGTTACTTTCTGTAGCAAACATTTATGAAAGTCTGAAACTTGATACACAAATATTTGAACATTTTTCCACATCTGTATGGTGAATCACTTACATAAATACATTTTGCAGTCTTAGCAAGTAAGGATCCATTTCAATAAATCCCCCTTTTATAAAATCTCTGTCATTCTCTAATCAACTTTCTCTGTTTAGTTTTCATCCATATGTACATTGCAAAGTTCAGTAAATAATGAGTTCTGGAATGTAACTAGAAAAATAGCTTCAAAAATAATTTTAAAATATTCTTAATCAAAACTAAGTAAGAATCATAATCAATTTATCATATGGAATTTTTCAATAAACAGATTTTTATTTGCAAAATACATACTTGTTTGCTTCCGCTTTGAAAACGCGATGCTGTCCTGGGTTCAGCAGTAGCAGTCATTTTTCTCCTTCGTGGTAGCTGGTGCAGTGCTGTGTTTTGACTTCCAGCCTGGGAACAGTGCTGGTGATACCGATGTTTTTGGTTGTCGCTAAGTGATGTTTACCCTGACCAAGGACTTTGTGAGGCTCATGATCTGCTAGGGAGGAGGGGAAGCATTCTAGAAGTCATCATGGACTGGCCAGAGGGCAAAGATTTTGGAATGTCACCAGAGGAGGAGGTGATGCGTGCTGCAGAGGCCCCACCATATAATAAAGTGTCAGAAAGTGAAAAGCAGTATGCCTTGTTTACTGATGGGTCTTGCCATATTGTGGGAAAGCATCGGAGATGGAAGGCAGCTGTATGGAGTCCTGGATGACAAGTTGCAGAAACTGCTGACGGAGAGGGTGAATCGAGTCAGTTTGCCGAGGTGAAAGCCATCCAGCTGGCCCTGGACATTGCTGAACGAGAAAAGTGGCCAGTACTTTACCTCTATACTGACTCATGGATGGTGGCAAATGCCCTGTGGTGGTGGTTGAAGCAATGGAAGCACAGCAACTGGCAACGCACAGGTAGGGTATATCACATCCCCTACCATGCACCACCCTCTGGGAAAATCGAATGGTACAATGGGCTGTTAAAAACTACACTGAGAGCAATGGGTGGGGGAACTTTCAAGCATTGGGATACACACTTACCAAAGGCCACCTGGTTGGTCAACACCAGAGGATCTGCCAACAGGGCTGGCCCAGCCCAGTCAGAACTTTTACATATTGTAGAGGGGGACAAAGTTCCCGTGGTGCATATGAAGAATTTGCTGGGGTCATTGTCTGGGTTATTCCTGCTTCAGGTAAAGGCAAACCCACTCGTGGGATTGCTTTTGCTCAGGGACCTGGATATACTTGGGTAATGCAGGAAGATGGAGAAGTCCAATGTATACCTCAAGGGGATTTGATTTTAGGGGAAAACAGCCAATGAACTTAATTGTATGCTGCTGCCTGCTGTGTAATACTTTTATAGCCCATCAACTAGATGTCTCCAGGTCACCAGCGACTAGCCCTGACTTCCTTCCAACCATCATCCCAACAGAGAATGAGCTTTGATAGAACCGGATGAGTTCCACAGTAAAGGAACGACCAGCATCAGCAGGCAACGATCCAATACTGCACACAGCCTTTCCTGCCCTGAAAGATTGTTACAAGAGATGGAACCTGACATCATGGACCGAATGGACTCAGCAGCATTATAGGGTTTGGTCCGTGCACTAAGAAAATGATCTCTTTCTCTTGGTCTGTATGTGTATGGATATATATATGTGGGAGAGAGATGGTATATTGAAAATGTGGGATCTGAGCATGACATGAATGGTATGGAATAAGGGGTGGATAATGTCCTGGCTTCAGCAGTAGCAGTCATGTTTCTCCTTCGTGGTAGCTGGTGCAGTGCTGTGTTTTGACTTTCAGCCTGGGAACAATGCTGGTGATACCGATGTTTTAGGTTGTTGCTAAGCGATGTTTACCCTGACCAAGGACTTTGTGAGGCTCATGCTCTGCCAGGGAGGAGGGGAAGCTATGAGGAAGTAGAGACGGGGCGCCTGACCCAAGCTAGCCAGGGAGGTATTCCATACCACAGCACATCATGCCCGGGGTGGGGGGTAACTGGGAGTTGCCCGGAAGGACACGGGCTTCTGGGTTGGACTTGTTTCTTGGCCGGTGGTATTGTATTCTCTTCCCTTGTTATTTTCTCTTATCATTGTTGTCGTTGGTGGTAGCGGTGGTGATTTGTGTTGTACATTGGTTGCTGGACTGTTTTCGTCTCAACCCGTGGGAGTTGCACTCTTTCGATCCTCCTCCCCGTTCCTCTGGGAGTGGGGAAGGGGAGAGCCCTCGGTTGCTCTCAGCCCAGCACCACTCACTGGGAGTGAGTGAACAAGCTGTCTGGCTAGGGTTTAAACCATGACAGATGCTTAAGGGCAATCAATTATTTAAGCCACAAAAAATGGTTCCACTCATCACTTTGCTAGGAATAAGTTTATTAATTATAATTTTTCTCAAGTGAAGGTTGTTAACTGTGGTAGACAGTTAAATGATAACATGGCTGAGAGATGTTTCTATTTGACGGTATCTGTGCTGAGGAAAGAAATCACATTTCAAATGTTTTGGGATCAAAGGAAATGAATGCAATCACAAAAGCTCCAAATTAGATTGCTATGGTTTTCTTTATTTATGTAAATATTTAGTAAAGGAATCAAATAACTGCAATTGAAATACCTTTTCAAAGGGTTATCTTGCAGAAATAACAGCAGATTATAGGGATGGCAAAGGATAAAACTCTGCACCTGCTCATGTAATACATAGTAGCACTGAAGGAAGGAAACAAGTAATATTTTAGGCTGAAAAGCAGTCCTACAAAGGTAGAAGTCATCAGTCCAAAGAAGTGTACCTCTCCATTATCATGATCAAGTATGATTTGCTCTGGGAGAGTACAGAGGTTTAATATGATCCCCTTGTCAAAATAATCACAATCTACCATGGCCATTGCTCTTTTATAGTTCCTTAATGACAAGGTGAAGAGATCCAGCCTCTAATTTAGATCTATAGTACTTGTAGAAATGACAGAGAATTACAGAGGGTCTGATTAAATAGATTGGCAGCTGAAGCTGAAGGATACTGTGTTAGTCTGCAAAAATTTAAGAGTAACAGGATGCTTGATGGTGCTAACTCCCTTTGCAGCCAGCATATAATTTCTTCTGCATGCCTACAGCAATTTTACAACAAAGTAGAAGAGAGTCATCATAAACAGGTTTAAAACCACAAACTTTGTCTTATTTAATGATAAATTCAAAAGTCTGCAAGGAAATATGCTTTCTCCCTGCCCTTGAGAGCAATTTTTTTTTTCTCAGCAATCACTTTTTGGCTCTCTGGGAACTCTGTGGAACACAGGTCACCTGAAAGAAGATGCTGTCTATGCTGATGGGACAATGTCAGTGTCAGTGTCTCATCGTCAGCAGCATCTCAGTTTCTCCAGCATTCAGTTTTAGGTTGTGGTTTTCTTTTTGTTCTTTATGTGTTTGCTGCAATGAAGTTGAGTAGCATGGATAACTACATCTAAGAACCATCAGTTTTGTCTGCCCTATAGAAATAAAAGTAAACACAGTCCAATTTTGCTGTTATAACTTGGCAATAGTACATTCTGGATTTTCATTGATGGCAGATTTATTTTTTCAGCAATCAGCTATCTCTAGGTACAGCCTACACTTTCACTTAGCCCATTTTTTTTTTTTTTTTTCCCAGATACTTTCTTTAATCTCTGGTGCTTTGGGATTAAGTTCTGGAAAACTTTTGGTGATGGCCAAATCATTACTTACATTAGTATCAGAAAGTTGTGTATTGGAGTGGCACTATTTCCAAGAACACATGGGGCAGGGGGTAAGCAGATCTTGGCTCAGTGCCCTAGACATATGTATCACAAGCTTTTCAGTAATTCACTTAATTCCTCAGTATATGACATATTATCCATTAGCATTGGTAGGAGCCCTTTGCAGTTAGGGATTTTCAGATTGCAGTCTCACCGGTGAATCTGCCACAAGACTAGACATCCTTGATGGGATTATTTTTTGTTTTTCAGGATGACCTCTCTGACAATTTGGGTCATGTGTGGGTAAGATAAGATATCTATTACCCTTTTTATTGGTCTTGGGCTGTGGTATAGCAAATAGAATCATAGAATCATAGACTCATAGAATAGCTAGGGTTGGAAAGGACCTTAAGATCATCTAGTTCCAACCCCCCTGCCCCCTGCCATGGGCAGGGACACCTCACACTAAACCATGCTGCCGCAGAAAATATATGGACTCAGTCAGAGATCAATATGATCAGACAAAAGCCGTTTATTACAAAGCCTTAACCCCTTAAATACTATTTCTTACATGCACTTACAGTGATTTGGCATATTATGATTGGATACATGTCTTGAAGACCCTTTGCAACTAGGATATAATTGGTTAAGCACAGGTGTGGGAACTTGACCTTGAAAGCTTGCCAACAGTCCACAGTTCTCATTACCTCAGTGAATTCTAGCTTCTTCTTATCTTGCTTGCTTAAGCTTCCTTGGGCCTCTCACGGCCTTGCTGTATCTTTCAGGATTATTCAGAGTTTATGTACCAATTATCCATTCTCCCGTGAGAACACCGTCTCCACACCATGCCACCCAAGGCTCTGTCCAACCTGGCGTTGAACACCGCCAGGGATGGAGCATGCACAAATTCCCTGGGCAATCCATTCCAGTGCCTCACCACCCTTACAGTAAAGAACTTCTTCCTTATATCCATTCTAAACCTCCCCTGTTTAAGTTTTAACCCGTTACCCCTTGCCCTGTCACTACAGTCCCTAATGAAGAGTCCCTCTCCAGCATCCCTATAGGCCCCCTTCAGATACTGGAAAGCTACTATGAGGTCTCCACGCGGCCTTCTCTTCTCCAGGCTGAACAGCCCCAACTTCCTCAGCCTGTCTTCATACAGGAGGTGCTCCAGTCCCCTGATCATCCTTGTGGCCCTTCTCTGGACTTGTTCCAACAGTTCCATGTCCTTTTTATGTTGAGGACACCAGACCTGCACACAATACTCCAAGTGAGGTCTCACACAAGCAGAGTAGAGGGGCAGAATCACCTTCTTCGACCTGCTGGTCACGCTCCTTTTAATGCAGCCCAGGATACGATTGGCTTTCTGGGCTGCAAGGCACACTGAAGCCGGCTTAGGTTCATTTTCTCATCAACCAACCCTCCCAAGTCCTTCTCCACAGGGCTGCTCTGAATCTCTTCTCTGCCCAACGTGCAGCTGTGCCTGGGATTGCTCTGACCCATGTATAGGACCTTGCACTTGGCATGGTTGAACTTCATGAGGTTGGCATCAGCCCAACTCACAAGTGTGTCAAGGTCCCTCTTGATGACATTCCTTCCCTCCAGTGTATCGGCAGAACCACACAGCTGGTGGGGATAGGACAACTTCATATGTGGTAGGATTCCTCTTTATCTACTACATATAAAGGAAAAGCACTAAAAATATACTCAGAAGTTTATAGTAGAGAGCTGGGGCAGTTTTTAGCATCAGAATAGTCTGTGTCACTTGTGCGGGCACAAGAGCGAAGCATTGGCCCATGTCATGCAAAAGCAACAGATAGAAGGTAGCAAGATACTGGAGAGACTAGGTTCTGGCTCTGACCCCTCTTGATAGTGCTGTAGTCTGCTGATGAATTTTCCTCTGGAATCCAAACACCAATTTGTTTTAAAATCTATCACTATCACGAAGAAATTGCCAAGTAGCAACAGTCACTTGACCCTGCAATATTTTGTTCTTGTTGCTGGTGGAGACAGATGTTCGACCCACAAAACACACAGCAGCTAGCAAACAATGGCCTTGTGTTCATAAATACTTGCTTAAAGTCCCTATAATATTTCCTGAGTTTCATGTTTAGTTTTATTAAACAATTTAATGTATTCACAGAGTGTGAATGAGCAGCAGGTTGGGTAGTCATTGACCTGTACACTAGAAAAATCTAAATTAATTTCTCAAATCCATGCCCTACCAGCCAAAAGACAGAAGAAATAAGATAACAGTAGGTACCTTAGTCTTCTCTGCTTAATTTTCCAAATATTTGGAGTGAGGAACTGTATCCCCAGGCACACATGCAGTGCTTTTCACTCCTAGAGCCCCTTTAACTTCCAAATGTGACAACACCAACTAACTCTCCCAGGGGACCACAGAAACACTATTTTGAATAGTTGCCATCAGTACAGTAATGCTTTATTTATATTTGTTTCTAAACATCTCCACAGGCTTTCAGGTCTTTTTGAAGGCTTGCTATGAAGCCAAAGCAAGGCATCACAATGGCTGTGATGCCAGTTCAGCTGCCACAGCTGCAAATGTACCCATGGGTGCAGGCTTACAAGTGCCTTCAGGACCTGAGGACCAGAGGCAGCCGTGTAGAAATCCTGCAAAAGGGCTGGCTTGGAGGTTTTCCTGTCATAATCAAAAGCAAAGAGCACAACAATTGTTTTTGTCAACAATAAATCCTTTTTCTCAAGAGATTTCTTGACTGTTATTGCAGACTCAAGTGTTTGATAGTTCAAATAATCTTTTGATAAACTACAAAGAGGCTTTTTCCAGAAGAGACTATACGCAGGCTGACTTTGCTCTGCCAAAGTCAATGAGAGTATCTGCCACTGACTTTCAAGACACCCCTGCTAGGCTGAACATATGCTTTTAAAAAAAATCCTTCCTTGTGTTTCAGTTGACTGTCAAAATCCACCTGCCTATTCCATGTTCCAGACAGTTATTGATGTCTTAGAGAAGGAGCTTCAAAGAAAAAAAAAGAAAAGCCTACTTAAAATTGTGCCTGGGAGCTTTATATGTGAATAAAAGGCAACTGATATTTACTATTATAAAGTGAAATGAGAGTATTTAAATGGCTCAAGAAGTAGCTCAAGACCTCTGATTTGGTTTAGGACATGCTTACTAGATAATCTAATTTTATTTCACCTATATCAATTACCCATTCCCCTTCACACCCAAACCAGTAATTTAACTTAAGTGTTCTAGATTAACTTCATAAAATGGTTCTGAGTATGTGTAATTTCCTGCACTTTGAATATTTTTATTGCCAACAGTAATGCAGCCTCAAGTATTTAACCACTCCAAGATTAACTGCGGACAGTCAGCAATATCAGTACATTTACTAACATTTAAATTTAAATAAAATTGGATGCATTAATATTGCTTTTAGTGAGAACAATGTGGCCAAGAATAATAACATTTTGATTCCTTATGTATGGCTTGAGAGTGTATATTTAACACTGTATATTTAAATCCAAGCTTGCAAAAATATAAGTAATTTTTTCATATGATGGTAAAAAATATTCTACCATTTAATGTCACTGAAAATAATTCAATAATGGTAATTGATTATTTCTGCTGATATTATGTCTTGCAACACTGAGCTGTAGTTTAGTAGGGGTTACAATTTCACAAAGTACCACAGTAGATAACGTGTTCACCCCAGCCAAAGGAATTCACCTGCTACTATTACAGCCCTGATTAAGACATGGGAAGGTTTTTAGATTTCAAGATAGAATCTGCAATAAATTGCATATCCTAAAATATTTTTTCTTTGCATCAACAACACGAATATTTAGCCTAAATTAAAGGAGGTTTATATAAAACTGCAGTAATAATCATATTCGAGTATTTTGTACATGCCTATCTGCCCATGCACCTATTCATCTACCCGTCATCTGTTAACTTATTTTCTTCTCTACTGTAATCTGTGACTAGTGGCTAAGAGAAAGAAAATTTTCAGGCATTGCCAAGTATTTGAAATACATTTACCATGTAGTGACTTTTTCCATGTTAAGAAGACAACAGAGGAGGGAATCTGGAATGACTCTAATGCTTGAAATTAAGTAAAAGCTATCAGTTATTTTTGCCACAAGAGTTAAAGTAAAATCACAGACTTGGGAACAAAGCACTAATGTAAACCTTGTTATGGGGCTTTATACAGTTTACACTGAGGGCTGATCCTGAAAAGCACAGGTTTGATGTTTCATGTATACCTGCTAGGTGTAAAACAATGAACACAGGAAAAATGGTAATGACAGCAAATGTTGTTTTATAGTCAACATGCCTGATGCCTGAGGCTGGTATCAGCAGTGAAATGTAGCACTATACCATGTCTCCAAGCTTCCAGACATGTGCATGGCACCTTTATTTTGTTCTTACCTAAATCCGTGGTCACTGTGCCCACCACTGAGTAACAAAGCAACCAGCCAAAACCCCCTCAGTATTTAGTAATGTATAATTTCAGGTTGAAACAAGAAACAAGAAAAAATAAAGGGCTTGTTTTCCCAAATAATTCCACTAAAAGCAGGAGCTCCTTGTGAATCAATCTAGGACAGGAACACAAATCCTAGCTTTGGAATTTCATAGGGTCTGTTTAAGAAAAGCAGAATCCCTTCCTTCTCTCTCATGGTCAGACGTTCTTTCCTATTTAAGGCAAGAAGGGCTAATATGGTTTAGGCCATACTAGGTGGCCTCAAGTCCCCTACCTTCACATCTCAGGGCTTGAGAGCCAGACAGCTGGATGCTCCCCATGCTCAAACCATGATGCTTAAACTGTGACAGCATCGCATTGCTCATTCCTATCCCTTGTCTCCAGCTACATTCATCTACTTTGTTTCATAATACATAAAAGAGAGCAAGTCTTTCATCCCTGTAATACAGTACTGCATTTCTCATTTTGAAAGATTTTTCCCTTAAACCCAGGATTTAAAGGATTTCGTAAATAAGAAGGAAGGAGGCAATGTTTCTGTACATTTCTCTGAAGCTGAATTTTTTAAGAATCTTTTTTCCGTATGTCAAAGGAATTTCAGAAAAGCCTAACTTAATGCAAGCAATTTCTAATTAGTGTGCATTGGGTCAACTTCAAGTAATTCTTGGTCCTAATAGTGCCTATGAGCACTGCTGAGAAATTACAGTAGATTTTTTCCAGTAGAAATGTGAAATAGCTGCTCTATAAACCCCCTTCATATCCACAACTTCCCACCTCATTTGTTTAAAACCTGGTAGTTTTATGGCTTGTCTGCATCTTGTCTGAAATGGGACTAATAAGAGGAAATGATATGACTTGTCCATTGTTTCATCATAAAAAACCTTGTATCTCTGCTACAACCATCTACAACCAGCACATGCCTTTAAAAGATACAACAGCAAATTAATCAAGAACAAACAGAAGTCTCTTCTGCCTAAGGGTTCTGCGTAAAGGGGTAAGTAATCAAAAGGAATGCTATAGCTGTTTTATATTTCTTTATGATGATCAAAAGCAAATGGATTCCAATTCAGAAAGGAATATAAATGCTGTGTGAAAACTCACTTTTTCTGCTGCAGATAAAATTGAAAAGCCTTCTGCACTGAGTTATATCTAGTTTAAAATCCATTATCTAATACTGCATGCCCTACGTTTAAAAAAGGAGCAAAAATACAATGGTGGACCAGACATTTCTGATAAGCTTTTATGCTTCCTCAAGTTTCAAGTATCCTTTTGCTTCCTAGTTAGAAAATGAATAGATTTGAGGTATCAGATTTGTTTAACTAATTGTTGTTAAAAAGTTCCTTTTCCATAATTAACTGACAAAGTCCTTTTCTATGATTTATAGAATCATGGAGTGGTTTGGGTTGAAAGGAACCTTAAAGATCACCTAGTTCAAACCCCGCTGTCAAGGGCAGGGTGACCTCGCACTAGACCAGGTTGCTCGAAACCCCGTTCACACTGGCCTTGAACACTGCCAGAGACAGGGCATCAAATCAGCATACAGAAAAAAAAAAAAAAAAAAAAAGAAGGAAAAAGCCCAAACCAACCCAAATGATCAAATAACCAACCAGCCCTACCCTGAAATGTGTGATTGTGTGATTGCTTTTGTTTCTTTTGAGGGAAAGAAGACATGAGCCCCATGCCTCCGTGGGACTCCAGCTGAGACCCCTGTTGCAGCAGCTCTGGAATAGATTCATATGTAAAGTGTGGGGTCCTTCTCACATCCCCCACTGTGGTACGCATTGGTTGTTCACTGTGATGGATGTTTGGATCATAGATTAGGCAGGCTAGAAAGCAGAAGGCAAATCACCAGCCAGCATAGCACCAGAGGAGCTTTTTCAGAACTCAGTGATTTTTATGATTTTTACATTTTGGGGGCAGAGGAAGGATGCTAATAAAACTGATGATTAGAGGAAAATAAAACTGGTGAAATGGAAAGGTGCATACTCTTCCAGTGCTAGGTGTTGGTTAGTTTTAAAACTTTTATTACCAGGAAAACAAAGCCAGGATATTCCATAAAAGTTCCTGCAACTGTTTAAAAAAGTAGAACAGTAACACAGTATGCCAAATCAGTAACTATTTTGCACTTCTGGGCTGTGTGCTGCTAAATTTATTTCTACTTTCTGTATTCTTTTATGCGCTATTTAACCTTAAGCATCCAGAACCCAACATTTTGTATCAACATTTTTTTCTAGGATCTCAAAGTCTTCTCTTCTTTGCAAGCTTTAGATCCTGCAGTACCCTGCAGCATCTTGCAAGGCAATGTTCTACTCTAAAATCTTTACAGGTTTTGAATAGCATTATTTTTAAACAATCCAAAACTATATGAAGGAAGACATAAATCATAGGAATACTTTTATTTAGCTTTTAAGCTATTGGCGAAGGAATTGTTTTCACCTGATTTTGTATCATCACTAATAAAGAGACTATTTTGTTTTAGAAAACAGGGGCTATGAGGTTGTATTAACCAACCTGGCTGGTATGTGATTCAAATCTTGATGACTTTCAGCTATACACTGAAAATAGTGTATAAGTATTGGTCTTTTGTCAGGAAGTAAAAATATCGTAATTCTAGAAAAAGAAAATAACCTTTGCTTGATTTCAAAATGGGCACAAACAGGAATCTTTACTAAAAGTACATGGATATATACATAAGGTCAGTGAAAAGAATCACACTGATGATGACTGAGAAAAAGAAAGATGTATGCTCTGTATGAAAAAAATACAGAATAGTATGCATGCCCCCTCTACCTACAATATCAAGCTAAGGGTCATCTACAGTTAGTTGTTTGATGACTAAAATCCCAATATATTCACTGGACAAAAAATTATCCTGTATAAGGTCAAAAGACCTTCAAAATTAGGGCTTCCTGTTCTAAGATGTAATTTTTTGTCTAAAACACTCCTTATCACAAGGCTCTCTTGTCAGTTCATCCTTTTTTAAGATGGTGACATTTTCATAAGTCACTGCACTGTCCTAATTATGGTCCCATGAAAAACAATAGGTAATTCATTTGGAATGGAAAGAGAGCAAGGCAAATTCTGAGCGTTCCTGAAGAATCTCATCTGTAATGTGTGTGGATAATTCCAAGAATTTATCAGGAGATCAGAGATTTAATTTAGTTTTAAGTCTTCAAGCAAAGCATTATGCAATGATATTTATGAACACAAATGTATTACACATTTAAAATTCCTGCATACACGGAAAAGCATGGACTAACAGTTTTCAGTTCTAATGCCCAGCTGCCAATTGCACTGTGCATATCTAATCAAGTGTATTATTATTTAAAGTGCTTCATTTAAATTCTTCAATTAATTAAAAAAAACAACTAAAAAACTCTTGTAGAATTATTCTGTGTTTGCCAAGAATAATTTAAACACTTTAGCAGACACAACCTGCTAATTTTCTGTGTTCAGTATTCGTATTTCCCCATAAAGCTGTATGTTCCTGTATGAAGCAAGTCACTGATATATCTACTTTTTTTTAATTATTTTTCAGTGCAGCTAGAGCACTTAATTCACATGGGTTTTTCTCACATTTACTCTTTTTCAACTTCTTAAGTAGAACACCATCAATAAAAGACCTTATTGAGCTCCACATGTATTTTTAACAGATCCATTTCTTTAGAAGATGTTAATTGATTCATCTTTTCTCTCATTTTTGCTACTTTATGAACAATAAATATGGGTACAGTGATTGAATGAGGAAGAATACACTCTTAGGCAATATGCTACTTTAGTAGATAGAAATATAAAATACATATATATATTTCATGTTGCTGGTTTCATGTTCAAACTGCAAAATGTATTCTAATTTCCATTGGGAGCTCTGAAGTGCAGATCTGTGTCTGTCTGGGATAAACTAAGGGTCGAAGGTGGTTTTAGCTAATCCCTTGAAGGCACAATATCTGCAGAAATGGTGACCAATATTCAATGAGAGACTTTTCTATAAGAGAAGAGTTACTTTACCTTGCTTTTAGTCTGTGCCTTCTCAAATGATTCTTAACAAGTTTGCAACTATATCTTTAAATAATACATAATAACTGAAATCGATATGAAGACTTCTATTGATTGCAAAAGCCTTGTGTCTAATCTGCATCCTGCTATCTTTCAAATCCTTTTCCAAAAATGACACATGTCACAAATCTCAGGAGTATGAGCTATGGTCAGCAAAGTGATGCTACAACACTGACAATAAATGTTCTATAGAACTAAGCACCCGCTGAGGCTTTTGGACATATTGCCACCTTGTTAAACTACCCACAGTGAATCTGTCTTAATTAACAGGAATTCTGCAATTATAAGATCAAATCAAACTTTTAAAAAGAACAACTTATTAAAGCACATTTTAAAAGAACATAGGATCATTTCCATATAAAACCTCTTGTTACTTATAGGCAATTATTTACTGAATAGCTACGATTTAATCTTTTTTTTTTTTCTGATCTATTATCTCTCCTTTTAGTCAGACATCTTAGCCTTAGAACATTTTATCAGTCCAATCTTTCAAAAATTTGCAGAGTGCAATAGGTTCTCTTAGCAAAAGGATAAGAAACAAACCCAACTCATTATTTTCTATGTAGTTGAGTTCTTAAAAAACAGTTTTCCTTGTTCTTTTTTTTTTTTAATTAGTGCCCAGTTCTTTATGAAGAGAGTGGCCATTTTTGCCTATAAACTCTTTGGTTTCCTTGTAATCACATATTAGAGCTGGAAGATGGAAAAAAAGAAACAGGTTCAAGGACATTATTTAAGAAAATATCATGCAATCAAGAATCAAGTAGTCCATCTCTTTTCCCTAAGACCTCACCAACTAAACATCCTTCTTTGTTTACCCAGCTTTTACAAACAATGCTGGAGACCTACTACCTCCTCTTACTGCAAAGAAACTCTGTAATACCTGAGCAGTGTCACCCTCCCTATGATTTAAGCTCATTACTTTTTGTCATTCTCTCTGTGGACACAGCAAACAGGTTTTCCCTTCTTTTCATGAACATTAAAAAGTAGTGATTCAGCATGGTTGTGCAATTCTTTTACACATTTTTCTGCCCTTTTTAGAAAATGGTAATGCATATGATGAATAGGAACATTCAGTGGTAGAAAAGAAATGATTCGCACTTACTGCTTTAAATGACTAAGTCATAGCGCTGTATAAGCACACACAAAAATTTGTCTGACATATAAAACACTGAGCCAGTGTTGCTGCCTTTACCTTTGTTAAACATCTGTCCTATTTTGTACTACATGTGAAACATTGCAAATGGGTTTTCTGTGCACTGATATCACCTTTGTTTTAAACCCTATATATAAAAAAATATCATTCAGGGAAAAAACAACCTTTTGAGAATATTACTGTTTTGAGGAGCCTTAAGTTACTTACTTTTAAATTCTAAAGTCCATCCTAAAGGTGAAACAAACCTTAAACCCTGACCTGATAGTTCTATACGAGGCTTTGGATCAGGAATGTGGGTGTAAATATGCTGCACACTCAGCAAAATGGAGATGTCATATGCCTTTTTCTAGAGAAACTACTTACCAAATGGGAGTGGCAACAAAGTAACCCAAGGCAGATTTCATGGAGGTATGCTATGAGTGGGAAACATCTCCAGAGACAGAATGCACGTATTTTATCACTGTGCTTGGGTAAATATAATGATCCTGAAGCCTATTTCCTCTTGCTGCAGACAAACACTTTTAGCCATTGCCATGATACCCTGGGCATTAATCCTTTAATTTATTCACTGATGAAATATAACTACCTTGTTCCCTTCCACCGCAAATCCCTCCTTGCCTCAGTATATTTCGAGATTCCAATGGAATTTCTTGTGGTGTTTATTTTTTATCTGTGTAGCTTTTTATAATATCATTTATTGCATGTTTGGGAGAAATGGCCACGTGCTCTCACTAGGGAAAAGGCTGATGCATGGATGACAGATCCTAGAGAAAAATTTGCAGAGATAAAAGTAGCAATAGCTTCCAATGGATTGCCTGCTACTTCTTGTTCATAATAAGATGGTGTGACTCTGGGGCCAGGACTCAGAAATTCACATATGGGAAGTGTAATCATTTAGCGTACAAAACATGAAGCTGTTAAACAAGGATTCTACTGACAAATATTTATATGCTGGAAAAGATGAGATTATGGTTAACTTATTAAGGCTAGAAGACTGAGATTTAATTTTCCATGCCATAGACTTGCTGTATATTTCTAAGTAAATCATTTATTTCCCTGTGCACAAATTTTACACCTGCAGTGTAGATGATAGGAGCAATTCCTTACCCACACCCTCTCTGCCACCATTTCTGAACATTTTATAGATGCTTTCTTTTATTATGTGTTAGCATACTGTCAACCCAAATATTAATCTCTAGGTGTCGTGACCAGCAACATGTAGAAATGATAGAGGTCTATTCTCATTAAAGCCATTATATGATAAGAGTGAATAAAGCCAAACCAGATTTTTAAATTGCCAAAAGAAGGAGAAGTTTGTTGAGTATATTCATGTCAAGGATCTTAAGATGAGTGGCTTAGGTGTCTAAAGAGGCTGCAATGTCATCTGGAGGTCTTGCTAGAGCACGTGAAGGACATTCAGCTACTCTGAGTAGGGCAAAGCTTGGCTCCAGCAGTATGTTTTTAAGTACTTAAAACAAGATAGGAGGTGGGGGAGGGAAGAAGTGAGGGAGTGTGTGCATACAGTTCAGCTAAGGCTTTCTGTAATCTACATAACAATAAAAACAATATACCAGAATTGCAAAATTTTAGCCCCTGTCAGCACCTTCTGCAAAAACTGAACTGCAATATGATGACTGAGATTTCTCTTTAGGCAAACTAACAATTCACAGTGCAAATGCTTTCCCTGTATGGGAGCTCAAAGCCTGCCACCCTCACCACTTAGCTTTGAAAGCAGACTACTTCCAGAAAAGTGATGCCAAACTAATTTGTGAGGAATATCATGACACAGCAATGTGGCCAGATCTGACTGAGGCTCTAGTATGGCAGGAAACACTAGAAAAAGTGGTTTGGATACGAGGGGGAGCGAGAGCTAGTCCTGAAGGGAAATGTTATACTCTGGGACTTGGGTTGCTCTGCAAAGACTGTTAGTTTGAATCCATCAGGTCCCTGAAGGCTGTGAAAGCACCAAGCGGTCATCACAATGGATTGGTGATCTTCAACCAGTTCCTGCTGCTCGACAGCTGGAGGAGATGTCCCTGAGGAGGTCTTCCCTTTCTGACGAGCTGCAGCGTGTTGGCACATGCTCCCAGGAACAGAGCCCCAGCCAGCTTGTCAAAACAACAGTATCCAGCCAAGATAAAAATAGGGAGAGAAATGTTACAGCAGACTCAAGCAGTTGCAGCCCTTGAAGAAGTGGGCTGTGGATATTCACACTCAGATCAGGGAGGGCTGTGGTGCAGTGGTGTTTCCCTGTTTTTTTTTTTTCCCCTGCATGGTTTTTTTCCCCCTGACCTGCATGATGGCTGTCTCAGCATTGCTGCAAGCAGCCATGGCTGTGGGCATGAATTTTGGAGGAAAGCTGGGGCACCAACACTTTACACATTCCCCCAGGCACAGCCCTGTTTGGCAGATTTTGCTCCAAAACTGTAATCTGTTTTTTTCTCAAAGGCTTTAGCAGATCCAGTGAAACGTTGTAGGGAGGATTTAATCGCTCAGCCTTCAAACGGGGCTGCTTTTGTGTCCAGAGTGGGAGATGCATATCTGTACACATACTGTGGGCTTTGCAGAGAGATGTAATCATTATTCTTAATGGGTGAACTGGTAATATATCCAACAAAACAGTTTTGTCTGTGGATCATCTTTACTATCAATGAGGTGAATTTTTGTTAGCTGTATGTATTGTGTTAAATTCCTGAAATGCTTAAAAGATGGAGTTTTTTCTTCTTTTTTAATTTTTTTATGAGAAAATGGGCCTCTAATACTTTCAAACTCTTAAACGTGTATGGATAAACTATGAATGTGCAAGCACTTGCAGATTTCCCATGACAGCTTGAATCCCTACATTAAACCTCATCTGGTAACTGCTAGTGTCAAAATTATTTCTACTCAGCTGAATCAGCCTCAGCTTGTCATTGCATCCATGAGAAGTGGAAAATCAAAGTGAATTTTACTGCTTCATAGCTTGTTACATGAAGAAGCATGTAGAAATGAGCAGCACATACAAAATTACTTTTTCAAATTAGATTCATCTATATTCTCTCGAGAGTTTCCTGTGCTTCAGGCAGGCAGACACAGACTTCCGCTATAACCACTGTTATTTACTGATCTTTTTAATACTTTGGAAAGAAAAAATCAAAATCTTTCCTCAGGTTTTGACAGAATTTCCAGCACTGCAGTTGAATGTTATCTTAATGTTTCTAATGAGATATTATCACATTCAGCAAGGATGGGATGGTGACAATGATACACCTTATGCTGCAGTAAAAAGAGGATCTTAATCCCTGCAGGAATTTTGAGATTCATCAGAGAAACTCTCATCCCACCTAAATTTTTGTTAGGTGAACTAGACTTTTTGTCTGTGCACTGCTGTTTTTCAGAGAGGTTTTGAGAAGCCGTAAAAGTCAGAAAATGAGTGAAAGACAAAGCTTATTTTCATGCTACCTTGTAACTATTGGTGATTCCTCTCTCCTAAACTGATAAAATGACTTAAGATCTTATGTGAGTGAAAGAAAATATATTAATGTAAATTTAATACATTCATTCAAAAATGCCTGAGTGCTTTTGGGGTATAAAAATGCTTGAAATGGTCAAAATATCAGATATTTAATGATATCTACTTCTGACATTTTGTGTATATGATAATATTTTAGTCCTCATACCATTTTCTCTCCTCCTCTTATCTCTTTTTCCAGTCTCTCAGATGAATGTGGGTGAAATAAAGTGCATTTTAAAGTGTTGTGAAGTTTCCACAGTGAGCTCTTCCTCTTGGGAGGCTTTTTCTTTTGTGTATGTTCAATAGTAGGAATAGGAAAGGAAAAAGGCATTTATCAGTGTTGTTTTGGAGCTTCTTTTCCCCTCCATGCTCCCTGGAGCCAGCTTGTACTTTGACCTCTCTTTTCTTTCTCAGTTGGCCTGTTTCCCGTCATTTATGTTTGGTTTATACCAGTGCAAGGAGGCTGATTTGGTGTGCTTACTCTGATTTCAGTGTATTTGCCTGGCATCCATGGATGTGGGAAAAACTCTGCACTATAAATCAGGGCTTGATTAGATGTAAGTATATTTTTTATGTCAGTCCACATTCTTCTGAGGTAGAAAATATATTAGTCTCTCATACTAAGAGTACTCTTATACTATCAGAGAAAAAAAAGTTTTGAATACTATTTTTTTATTCTTTATTGCCTGGATATTGTATGAAAAATAGTTTGGAGAAGACTCTGATCATTCCATGTCTTCTCTTTGTGCCTCATGTCATAATCTCTCTTCTCTCCATGCTGAGACCACATCTCAGAGAGACCCTGAAAGACTGAATGAATCATGCCAGGTCCCTCTGAGGCAAGCTCCTTCCTCACAGCATTTCCAACAAAACATGTATCTGAAACACCAAACAGCATTGAAACACTTGCTTTCCTGAGGTAAACCATTCAGGACTAGGTCCTGCTAGAATGAACTGTGGCTTCGGTTCTCCGTCAAAATGCTGTTGTTAACTTTGACTTGATAATATGTTCTTGCGTATTGTTCCTACAACTAATAATGAGTAAGTTGTACAGTGAGACCTGGTTCCACTAAGCAATCAAAGCTTTTGAAAAATTTTTTTGAAAAACCTTTGCCTTAATTTATATTCCTTACCTGTATGAAGCTCTTCATTAAGGCCAAAAAAGGACATCAGTTACCCAGCATGACACTTAATTAGAACTTTATTTGGGTATTTGAATGTAGACACATAGTTCTGACTGAGTGAATCACTTTGCCAAAGCCCTGGCTTCACTGGTCCTTGGAAAAATTTGATTCTGGCAATTTGAAGACAAAATTTCTCAATAATACCTTTTGGAGTCCTGCTGAAGTTCTCAGGACTCACCAGCTGAAATTGAAGGGAAGCTTGATTTCCAGCCTGACTTTTTACTCAAGAACCAAAAAAAAAAAAAAAAAAAATTCAGGTATTATGAAAGAAAAAGGGAGGTAAATAGAAAGCATTAATATGTTCTAGGAGACCAATTCATCCTGCTTTAGAGCTTCTCTTATTTTAGTGCTGGCACACAGAGAACATGTTTTTACCGACCTGGTTGATATCCTCTTTCCTTTAAATTGGCCTTTTTTACTTTTTGCTTGTCTTCACTAGAAGTTTAGAAGAGAGGACTATACTTCCTTGAAAATGTCATTCAAATATGTAAGAGTTTTATCAGCAGAAAGCTTTCATTATTGAAAAAACATGAATGTGAGCTACAAAAGAGACTCAGAGAAAATGCAGGGTGGCAGAAGGTGAGTATTAGTGTTACACTGCCTATCAGTGATGCTTAAAGGATGGGAAGACTAGAGGAAATTTAAATAATATTCTGTCTTTGGTAGCATACATGCTGTGTAGGGATGGAGCAAAGATATACAGCTTAAAAGCTCTACAAACCAGTGCAGCAATGAAACCACCTTTCTTACTTAGTGTTTTATGGCTGCTTCTTTCCACTTCATTTTATAGCCTGGCAAGGTAGATAATTCCTTGGATCTTGTCTGTCATCACATACAAACATTTTCTTTTTCATTTAGACCTATACTGATATAATACCGTTTACTCCCATTTTTGCCTTGGATTTTTAGAGGTGTTTAGCTTTTATTGTACTTCTTTTGTAATCAAAAGCACAACCACATTTCATACCATAGTATGTTGTGTTTGACATACATGCAGATGTGTATGAGTTAGGTTATAGCATACTGAAGAGAAAGATGGGATTTAGGGTAAAGGGACAGGCAGTAAACAGTGACTTTCTGAATCCTCACCCTGCAAGAAGTAGGATTTCTAACCTCAAATTATTCATTGAAAATCTGCAACTGATTTTCTCTTATGCAAAATAAGGCAAAGTGAAGAGAAACCAATTATGCCTGTAGACTATGAAGGCTCTATATTCTATTATTATCAGTAAGTTATAGTAAATTTACAAATAACCAATGAGATTTGTTAATAAAGTATAAATAATTAGAATTGCTTCCAACTACAACATTTGTTATTTCTTTTTTGCTAGCATTTTTTCCCTACATTTTATGTTGCAGAGTCAGAGAAGAGAGAAATGAAATGACATAACATGCTTAATTTCATAACCTGGGGTTGTTTCATGAAAAGTAAGAAAAAGAAAAATGAAGGTTGAACATCAGGACAGCAGGTAAAGAAATATCATAAAAAAATCCCCCAGGGTATCTCACCACTTGGGAGTCTTAAAACTAGTCTAGAAAATTGACTTCAGTGTCTATTACAGGAAACAATGCTGCTAGCTTACAAAGGATGGGCTGGAAAAAAAAGTCATCACTTTGTTTTCCTGTTGTTTGCTGTGTTGTTCTTTGAGAAATGATCATGCAAGTTCTTTCTGTTTGCAACTAAGGTGTAGATAAGCGACATGGAAAATATCTTTCCTTTTTTACAACCATTTTTTCCAGCTCCTATGAAGCCTGTTACTGCTGTGAAGACCCCAAGGCATGAACAAGTTTAATGGGTGGCTTAGAAAGAGCAGAGTGTGGAGTGTGGAGAAACCCCTCCCTGTCTCCGTACGGGGCAGAAAATATTTCCTGATGCTTTCTGGCTAGAGCCTGCTGACTTGCAGAAATACCAGAATTTATCTTGAAAATAATTATATCAGAAACATTTTAACCACATCTCTGTCTTGGTCATAGTAAATGGTACAGCAACAGCTGTTTCCTCCCAATTAGTTATATTTTGTTGTGCCCAGAAGGGGATACAGAAGCAATTGCTTAAAATGAAGAAGTCAAAACTAATGCAGTGAACTATAGCAAGGTGTGATTAATTCTTTAGCAAACATTTTTTTTATTACAGTTTTAATTAGATTACCTTCTGCATTCTCAGTTAATAAAAATGTTAATATTTTATATTTATTTACAGCCAGATACTAATTGTTGACATGTTAAATAGTACTTACCTTACTGCTAGGTAAGGACTTACAAAGAAGTGTAGAGCCCTGAAGTGTTAGTATCTAAATTGAATCCAAGAGAAAAAGGAGAGAGAGAGAGGAAGAATGTACAAAATTCAACACTTTGTAGAAAAAGCAAAGCACCAGTAGAGATAGGAATAAAATACACACAGCAAGGCTTTGAGTTCAGTCAACTGTTCTGTGTTCTAGACCCATACCCTGAAGAATCATAGAATAGTTAGGGTTGGAAAGGACCTTAAGATCATCTAGTTCCAACTCCCCTGCCATGGGTAGGGACACCTCACACTAAACCATGTCAACCAAGGTTCTGTCCAACCTGGCGTTGAACACTGCCAGGAATGGAGCATTCAAAACTTCCCTGGGTAACCCATTCCAGTGCCTCACCACCCTAACAGGAAAGAACTTCTTCCTTGTATCTAACCAAAACTTCCCCTTTATAAGTCTGAACCCGTTACCCCTCGTCCTATCACTACAGTCCCTAATGACGTGTTTCTCCCCAGCACCCATGTAGGCCCCCTTCAGATACTGGAAGGCTGCTATGAGGTCTCCACGCAGCCTTTTCTCCTCCATGCTGAACAGCCCCCATTTTCTCAGCCTGTCTACACATAGGAGATGCTCCAGCCCCTGACCATCCTCGTGGCCCTCCTCTGAACTTGTTCCAACAGCTCCATGTCCCACCCATGGGCAGGGTAACAGCAATTTACTCAGAGCTTGTGTTTATAATGAAATAAGATACCTAAAAGGTGAAGTGGGCTTGTATAGGAATGGGCAGATTCAGGTTCTCAAATTTGATTTCTATAGTAATACTAATAAAAATTCTTAATTCTTGCAAAAAAAAAAAAGTAGAAAAATTTACTAATGGCACTTGCTGCTTTTACTTGTAAAATGAACAGCAAAATTATTAAGTCTTTAATACATTAAAAGCTTCTGCCCTTTACGCATGAAAGCTTCAATACAATAGCTTATTGCCACCTGTGTCATAAGTTATGTCAATAAAATGTTTTCAGAAAATCCCTATTCTCATGTTGTTGCATCCAAGGAACCAGTTATAAAAGTTGCCGCAGGTATGATTGATTTATGGTTTTTTTCTGAAAAGACAAGTATTTAGATGCAGTTTGGAAGCTGCTAGGAATCCTGAATAATATCTTTCATATATGTTGACGATGAAAAAGACAAAAAAGTTTGATGTTTCCCATAATTCCTGGGAACACCTGCTCTGATCAGAAGCACATCAGAGCTGAAAAAGAAAAGTGGAATAGAGGAAAACAGCAACAATGGGAGACTAGAAGTGCTAACAGTGTTTTATAATTATCTCTGGCCTGTTCAAGTTTTGTCGGGTAAAATATTAACCTGTAAAAATGGTTCACTGAACTGTCACTAAATCCATTTTTTTGTGTTGCTGATCTTTGAGGTCCATTCCATGATTCTTAAGGTCCTTTCCAGCCTGGTATTCTATGATCCTATGAAGTAGTGATGAATTCTTTGGTGTCAGTAGCTAATAAATTTTGAATTACAGATATTGATATTAATCTCTGTACAATGTTTATTTTTGTGAGAAAAGTCTACTTTGGATGGAAACTTCTGTGTAGTAGTCTCCTTGTCACAATATTTTCACAAAGACCTCAATTTTTGTCTAATTTGTAGCTTGTGTAGATCACCATAGCTTCATTTTCTTTTAGGTATTGTTAATCTGACTTAGCTGTAAACTTCCAACACAGTATATGCAATTATATTTCATTATTCACTTTGCTAAGAATGATGAAGAGATATTTATTCAGCAATAATTATTGTCATAGTAGTAATTCATGTAATACCACCAGCTGTACCTGAGTACATTTATTTTTATCTAGAAAGAAGAGAATATGGATAAGAATTTTCCTGTTTTAAAGAGTAAAGATATAAATATTTTCACAAAAGCCCTTTTTTCAGAAAAGCTTGCCATGATCTAAAGCAAACTGCTGGAAAAACAAAGAAGAATGATGAAGAACTTTAGCAAGGTATAAACCAGGCTCTCTCCTTGTCTCTGCCTTCTCTGGTGTCAGTGGTAGCATACAAATATACTCCAGGCAAAGAAATTGCTCATTACTTCTGAAAGATAGAAAAGGGATTTACTAATTTCAGGTCAAGCCAAGAGTGAGAAAGCATGTAAGTTTTTATAGGCCATCTGATGGCCCTGTGGGACATATTAAAGTGCCACTTTGTGAGAAACTGAAAAGCCATATACATATATATATATGTAGTGTTATTGATTCCCAAAATGGAATGAGCCCTTTAAAAACAGACTGTGAAGCTGCAGAAATGATCTAAAATGTTAGTCGAATCTCACATCATGTCCGGGAGTTAAATGCCATTATGACATTGTTAGTAAATGGAAGAGGGCTAAAGTGCAAAAAATCTAAAGTACATGTCCATCTGGAATAATTAGGAGGATGAAAGCTGATGCCTTTGTGCAGGAAGCTGCAGTGAAACTAAATCGGGTTTTAGTTGTCAGGTGATAGACAATCAAAATAGTTCTGAGAACAACTTAATGATGAACATTTGGGCCAGAAAAAATGTGGTTGATTGATGACTTCTACAACCAGCTCTGCTCATACACTACTGAAAACATCAAGTTATTGCAGCAGGGTTTAAGAAGCTAGTCTATCCCTGCTCCTGTGTTAGAGAGGAGAAACTGTAGGACAGCATATGTAATGTAAATTCAATCTGTTACGTGATGTATGACACACATAAGGAGAAATATCTGTTAAATATGATAACCTTAAATGGCTATAATCAGGACTTGCCTCAAACTTTTTCAAAATTGTAAAATCTGTGTTAGCTGAGCAGTGAAAGTCCAGTGAGATCCACCATAAAGGAGCAGAGGTGGAAAGCAAGCAGCATGGAAGTGGCTCTGAAATGGTCTGGGCTAGTCCAAACCAGAAGAAGATTAAATAGTGTTGAAAATGTGGAGAGGAGTTAGCAATGGAGCAGGACAGAGAAGTGCTGCTACAGAAACTCAGAGCAAGAGGAAAGACAAATTTTTTTGAGGGGTAAAGAAAACTAAGACCTTTCTTAGGAAAAACATTAAAGGGTTTCAGGTAGTTTATTGCTCAGAGAGATAATAACTAAGGCAGAATATTGACAGGCAAACATGTTGTTTCAGATATAAACAATTCAGGTTCCAAAAAGCTCAATTTGCTTATACAGTAGCCAGTATGAAGAGACACTGTTCAGACCATGCATCTGTTTGATGTTGTCACTGTGTGAATAGTAGGGGAAGGAAAAAATACAGTAAGAAAAAAATCAGCTATGATCCTGAATTTAAAGCTTTGCTAATTTTTGGCATTAAATAATACCAAGGTGAAATGGTGTTACTAAATTTTAGTGAAATTTTGAGTTCTTTTTTGGAAGAAATTTCAACTGCTGTTTTCTTTTTGAATCCAAGAAAAACATTGATAATTTCAACAAAATCAGACTATGATATTAAAATATAAAAGTTAAAAATTTATCTCTTTCAGGAACATCAGCTTTTATTCTCTTATGACATTTCTACCAGGTTACACAATATGGTGTTCACTACATTGGGCATGACATCCTTGTGTATGTAATAAATCATGATAGCCTTAGTTATGTTATTGAATTCATTAAAATGTGCAGTTTAGCATTTTTAAACATGTCTATATAAAATTATTTTCTGGCTCTTGAAATTGTTTAGCACTATGACACTGATTAAGGAAAAAATAATCTTTCAGTTTATTAATTAGATGAACAGCTGCATCACTATGAAATACTTTTTTCCTTCATGTTGAAATCCTGCTCAGCTCTTAAACTGTGTCATAATACGGTGTGTTATGTCATACCGTACCTACCACTGAGGTTTTAACTAATGCTTTTCATATCCCATTTACCAAAGACAACTGCACACAGTCATTTGCAGTGGTTTGCTTGTTAACTTTGGTAACCTTCTGACATGTGAGGCCTGATTTATACAGCTGAAGAGTTGGCCTTTTCGTATGCAATAGCCTCAGTATTACTCTATTAAATTACCCAGGCTAACAGGTAATACAAAATCATCTAAAGTTTTTAGATTATTTGATTTTGCACAAAACTGTATCCTCATTGCATATATTCATAATTAATGACAGTGGATTGCTCTTTTTTTTTTATGGCAAGGTAATTTTGAACAGCACATCAGTTCAAAAAGTTTCGGCAGAGAACTTGAATAGAAAGTCTTGGGTCACTGATGACAAGATCACCATCTAATTCTTATATATTATCTCACAAGTTGTCCCTTGATGCCTCCACTATAATCTAAACACTGTCTGCTTTGATTGCTTCTGTTTACAAATGACCTCTGCTGTTCCAAAGTTTAAATACGCTCTAGAAGTCTGGATTTAGTTTATTCCAAAAAATGAAACTTTTCAATGAAAGCTTCCTTTTGAGTTATAAACATACCAGGAAAATTCAAAGCCAAATGATATTTTATGTGCTTGTATCTGAGCGGAGAACATTATTTCTTGAACACAACATAAACTTGTAGCCCATAAGGTGGCAGATTGCTGTCCCTGGAAGGTATCAAGACCTGGCATGGTAAGTAGCCTCCCTTTGCAAGAAGGCTTTGAGGCTCGTCGTGCACAAGATTTGCAGCTGTCCTGCTGTCCTGGGTTCAGCAGTAGCAGTCATTTCTCTCCTTCTTAGTAGCTGGTGCAGCATTGTGTTTTTGACTTTCAGCGTGGGAACATCGCTGATAACACCAATGTTTTTAGTTTCTGCTTAGTAATGTTTAGTCTGACCAAGGACTTTGTGAGTCTCAGGCTCTGCCAGTGAGGAGGGGAAGCCAGGAGGAAGCAGAGACAGGACACCTGACCCAAACTAGTGTCCTGGGTTCAGCAGTAGCAGCCATTTTTCTCCTTCTTGATAGCTCGTGCAGTGCAGTGTTTTGACTTTCAGCACGGGAACAGAGCTGATAACAATGATGTTTTGGTTTGGCCAAGGACTTTGTGAGCCTCATGCTCTGCCAGGGAGGAGGGGAAGCCGGGAGGAAGCAGAGACAGAACACCAGACCCAAGCTAGCCAAAGAGGTATTCCATACCACAGCACGTCATGCCCAGGATGTAACTGGGAGTTACCCAGAAGGACTGGTAGACGGCGGGGTTGGAGGAGGTATGGGTCGGTGCTTGGTCGGGCTTGGGGGGTGAGTTATCAGTCGGCTGGTGCGGAGGTGTTGTATTCTCTTCCCTTGTTATTTCCTTTATCATTATTATCATTGGTGGTAGCAGTAGTGATTTGTGTTATACCTTAGTTACTAAACTGTTCTTATCTCAACCCGTGGAAGTTGCATTCTTTTTGACTCTCCTCTCTGTCCCTTCGGGAGTAGGGGGAGGGAAAGAAGGGGGGGGGGGGAAGTGAGTGAATGAGTTGTCTGGTTTGGTTTAAACCACGACAGTTTTGGCGCCCAACGTGGGGCTCGAGGGGTTGAGATAAGGACAGATCTGACCGGATTAAGAGTCACTCGTCACAATGCTGATTTATTGGCTGTCAGAGCTGTTCCTCTGGATCTCACGGTTTCAGAATGTTGTAACTTACTTAGAGCTGGTATTTGCTGTGTTAGTGTTTATCAAGTGTGGGGCCTGGGCTAAGGTTCTTGTCTCACTGTGCTTTATGGCAATGACTTGTAATACGGGCGGGCTCCAGCAGCAGGGCGGGACGGACGTGGCCGTGGACTTGTACCTGGCCGTTCGGCTGCTCTTCACCGCCCTGGCCCTCGCCCTCGCCTCCGTCTTGGTGAGGCCGCGGGGAGCCGAGGGGGAGCGGTCCCGGGAGCCGGCGGCTGCTGAAGCGGCCCGGGAGAGCGGCCCCGGGGACCAAGCGGCGGCGGGAGCGGGGCCGGAGGCCGCGAGGGGACGGCTGCCGGTGGAGAAGGCCGGGGCGGTCGAGGAGAGGAAGGAGGCGGCTGCCGAGCAGCGGGAGAAGGCGGCGGAGGAGCCGAACCCCGCGGAGGAACCGAGCCCCGCGGCCGAGCCCAGCCCCGCGACGGCCGAGAGCATTACCCGGAAGCCGCCCGCCGAGCCCCAGGAGGACGCAGGAGACCACGCAGCATTTCCCAGCGAGGCAGAGGAGGAAAAGCTGGACTCGGGAAAAGAGAAGCTGGTGGTGGGAGAGCCGGCAAGCACAGCAGCTACACCAGCCCCAGTGACAAGTACAGCAGCATCCTCTGAGAGTTCTGTAGGATTTGAATGGCCTTTGGGTATCCTTGGGACCTGCCTGCTGATTGTGATGGGGATCAGCATGTTGGCACACACACAGAGTGTGTTTTACCCACAACCATTTTGTCTGATCTCAAAAGTTAAGCAGAGTCAGGTTTGGGTCTTGTCTGGAGTTAGATGACTGTATAGGAGTGTGGAGACAGTATTCTCACAGGAGAATGCATAATTGGTACATAAACTCTGAATAATCCTGAAAGATACAGCAAGGCCATGAGAGGCCCAAAGAAGCTTAAGCAAGCAAGATAAGAAGAAGCTGGAATTCACTGAGTTAATGAGAACTGTGGACTGTTGGCAAGCTTTCGAGGTCAAGTTCTCACACCTGTGCTTAACCAATTATATGTTAGTCACTAAGGGTCTTCAAGACATGTATCCAATCATAATATGCCAAATCACTGTAAGTGCATGTAAGAAATAGTATATAAGGAGTTAAGGCTTTGTAATAAATTTGGCAATTGCTTGATCACATTGATCATCTCTGAATTGTCCATGACTCCCGCGTCAACATAGGAGGACCAGGAGATTTTCCCCAAAGCTGGAGTCATGAGTGGCAGGGTGTGTGGGACAGTATGGGCAAGTATCTAGTCCACTGGGCCCCTCCAGTGCTTTGGAAGCATCGGAGATGGAAGGCAGCTGTATGGAGTCCCCAGCAACAAGCTGCAGAAACTGCTGAAAGGGACAGTGAATTATTTTAAGCCTGATGGGCCCATGGCACTTCAGGCAATCAGAGCAGAGGTGCAACATAGAGATGGACTCATGATCGAGGGGTGGACTTAGCAATGGACACTATTGCCCAGGTTATTCATGAGTGTGAAACATGTGCTGTAATTACTCATGCCAAGTGGCTAAAGCCTCTTTGGTATGGAGGACAATGGCTGAAGTATAAATATGAGGAGGCCTGGCAGATTGACTATATCACACTGCCGACAACCCGCCAAGGCAAGCGCCATGTGCTTACCATGGTGGAAGCAACCACCGGGTGGCTGGAAACATATGCTGTGCCCCATGCCACTGCCCGGAACACTATCCTGGGCCTTGAGAAACAGATTTTGTGGTGACACGGCACCCCAGAGAGAATTGAGTCAGACAATGGGACTCATTTCCGGAATAACCTTATAGATATTTGGGCCAAAAAGCATGGCATTGAGTGGGTATATCACATCCCCTACCATGTACCAGCCTCTGGGAAAATCGAACGGTACAATGGGCTGTTAAAAACTACACTGAGAGCAATGGGTGGGGGAACTTTCAAGCATCAGTCAGCAGGTGGTGAGCAGTTGTATTCTCTTCCCTTATCATTTCCCTTATCATTATTATTACTGGTGGTAGCAGTAGTGATTTGTGTTATACCTTAGTTACTGGACTGTTCTTCTCTCAACCCCTGGGAGTTAACATTCTTTCAATTCTCCTCCCCATCTCTCCGGGAGAGGAGGGAGAAAGCGGGGTGGGGAGCGAGAGAGAGACTGCATGGCTGAATTGCCGACTTGGCTTAAACCACAACACCTGTAAAAGGGAGAAGCGTGCAGCCACCCAGGAGACCTCGAACTGGTTTGATTGCTTAGGAGCTGCTGCTCCACCTCTCCTCTCCAAGTGCCTTTTTCCCAGCTGTTATCGCTGTTGTTATTTCCATGCTGCAGGAGCCCTAATGCCTTGGTCCAAACCTAGGTGGCGTTTTCTTTAATGCTGCTGCTTGGACATGGTAGAAATTTGAATGAGATTTATTCTTTTTTTTTTTTTGCTATCATCTACTGCATGGCCAACAGGTTGAATCTAGTGGGGTTTAGCCCATACCCTTTTCAGGGTGAGGTTGGAAAAATTGCATTTGAAATAAAGTGGTTTGAAGATAATTTTCTGTGTAAAGTGTTTTGTGTTGCCTGGATAAAATAATCCTGAAGGGAGCTTATTAGGATAATCTTTCAGATTTCTAACAGTAAGGGTGGCTAAAAGCTAGAGATTGTGGAAAATACAGATTTTTCATGAAGTAAAGGCTTTCAAATATGATTAAATAAACATCTACCAGTAATGCTTTCAGGACAGGTGACCCTGGCTTGTGTTAGCAATGTACTGAATAAATATGTTACATCTTTTCTTCCTTTTATTTATTCTTTGATAGATTTTTTTAATTTTTAATAGCAATTTTGACACTAAAATGAATTCCAGTGGATTGTACTTTGAAACTGTTAAATAAGATGAAAAAAATACACTTGAGTTTCTCTAGTTGTGCTATTAGTTTCTTGAAATTGACTTGCAGAACATTAACCCAGGGCGCCTTTAAAATAGAAGGAGCAAAATTTTCCGAGTTTTCAACATTTATTACAGTAAGTCAGCAAATGTAACCAGTATTACTTGATTTTCAACAACAGCAATTAATAACTTTCCTAGCCAGAAAACAAAATGCATCAGCCAAACTACTTGATGGTTTACAAGGTAGTTATGAACTTTTGGTTGAAACACCTTAGCTAAGTGAGGAGCTATTTGCTATGACATAGCTTCAAATGTCATTAAAATTTATGGCCTTAGCCTGGTAAAGGAAAGGCCTAACAGCTGCTAATCAGAAAGAACATGTTTTTTTTCCCGTTGCACATACTGTCATTACTTGTCTGGTCTGTCAATCACACTTGTCCTTGGAATATTTTTTGCCTGTAGATTTTCCAAGAATACAGAGACAAGTCAATTCATATTGCTAATACAATACTTTGCCAGTTCCACTCCATTTTTTAACCAGAAAGATAATGATAAACTTTGGGGGAAAAACTAAGCTGATAACTTCAAAGTTTTGCTAAATAAAATGCATTCAACTTTTTAAAAATTTAATTTTAAAAAAGCTCAAACTTTTTAGAAACCCAGAACAAGTGGAGGTTTTAATTTCACCTGAAAAACTTTAGCTTCAATTTTTAGTTCAAAAGGTTTCAAAGCACTTTTTTATTAAAACCAATCCAAAATAATTTCATCTAATTTTTCAGAACTTTTATCTAAACAAAAAATTAGTTGATGCTATTCCTAGGTTGAGAAGCTCTGTTTTGTTACATTTATGCTTCCAGTTTCATTCTCCTGTTTTAAGTAGCAGTTAATTATTTTATCAAAAATTGAAAAAGAACTTAGCAACATGAAATTAATAAAAAAATTCAATGGATTTTATTCACCTAACAGGGTAAAATTTCTGAAACCTGAAAAATTCCTTTTCAGGCCTTTGCTGGAGAGTGAAAGGCCACTAATAATTCATTGTCCTTGAGAGTAACACTGAAAATAAAGAGGAAAAAACACTTTCTTTGCTGCAAAGTTGTGTTTCATTTTCTTCACCTGTATATATTGCAGCAGACACATGCAAAAAAAAAAACAAAACAAACCCACCAAGAAGTACTTCTTAACAAATTAACAGGATCTTTTAAGAAGAAAGCATTATGATCATGTTGTGATAAACCTTTATTCCTATTCATCTTCAAGGGCTTGCAAGTGATACTTGAAGTCCAATAAAAGTGAGGACTTGCTGATGCAGTTGGAGTTTAAAAGTAAAAGAAAGAGCTGGTGCCAGTTTTATCACCTCACTTTCAAGGCTTACATGCTTTTCTGTAAATATTAAAATAGTTAAAGTCTAGTTATGTGGGGTTTCTGTTTGGGGCTTTTTTTTGGGGTGGCGGGGGGGGGGGGATTGTTATTTTTTTCCCCCAGAAATCTAGTGAGCAAAAGATTATCTTTACTTTGTAAAATTTGTAATTCATACTTAATGAAGTACTGCTTTGCTTGGCACACAGCCTAGGACATAGTACTAGGAAATTACTTTGAAATTGCATAAGTGACATTCCACATCTCGCAAACTTATTACGTCCTTCTTGATCTATTACCTTTTGTCTTCTGGGGTCTCATCCTGAAGCCCTTACTAAGGGACAATTCCCTCTGACTTAAAAGCTAAACAAAGCCCTTTTGGTGCCATTGATCACTGAACCAGACTTCTGAATCATTGCAGATTTTTTGGTATCAGGAATGTTTTACCAAGCTTTGCTGCTTGGCACCACTTCTGCCACATATTCCGATCCCAGCTGCTCTTAGCTGTATCTTTGCTAATTCCCTTTATCATTTTGCTGCTTGGCTTTTCCAGATTAAGCAAATTTACAGCAAGTAATTTAAGTTCTGTATCTGAATATTTAAACTCTTTGTCCTACCCAGGATTTTCCTCTTATTATAAAAATTACAATCAGAAGAATATTGGAAGCTAAAGAGAAAATAAAATAATTTATGGGATATTTTACCTTTATTGAAGCATTTTCCGCAAATGAAGCATTTTCAACAGCATCTTCCTGTTACTGGCATAAATAGTTTATATTGTTTAAAGTAGGAAGGAGATTCTCGTGGGTATAATTGAGGTACTGTGAGCCCAAGCAGCTTTCCTACGCAAAGCAGCTGAGGGAAGTTGTCCTCAATTTTTAAGTAACGTGAAATATTATTAATGTCTGATGGGAATAATGAGGGGGATAATCAGATGCTGGATTGTAGAAATCAGTAGAAAAGTCCAATAAGCTTTTAGGAAAGCTGTGCTGAGATTTCTTCAGATGTATTAATAGCATAAGCAAATAATTTCATTATAAGTGTTATTATTGCAAGAACTATCACACATTCTTCTTTACCAGTTACACTATAATTATTTGAAGGCAAGAGTAAAGAGCTGCAAATGGAAAAACTTCAAGTACTCTTTTTAAATCTCAGGTCTTTTTCCTTTTGTGTATGACAGATGGAGAGCCTGACAGGTAGTTTTCTCTATACTGTAAAATCAAAGCATGCTAAATATTCAGAAAATGCAAGTGATATACAACAAATTTTATAATGTTACTGCTATTGACAGTTACTTTCAAATATACAGTTAAACAGATTTTTTTTCGCTTATTGATTAATTTTAACTTAAATGATTAATTCTTATATCTTTGAAAATGTAAGTCTGAAGATGGATGTGTGTGTATCTGTGGTTGAGATGAAAAGCCCAGCATCAGAGTTCAGCACCTAATCATGCCACAGCTTATTTACATGAACTTGAACAAGTCTTCCAGCACCTGAGGTCTGTGTCTGTGAAAAAGGCTGGTGATTTTTCTTCCGTATGTTTCATGTCTTTCATTCAGTCCCTGAACTTGGGTGAATATGTCCCATTTAGAACCAGAGCACTTAGCAGAGGTGAGCATAAATTGCTCTCTTGAAAATCATTCTTTCAAAAGCAGTAATACAAAGAGATTCAGCATTAGATTAATAAATGTAATGTGTCCCAAAATGACAGAAATAATTTCCACAGTAAGCATCTTTATTTTCCTTGAGAAACTTTACAGGGACATTCAGAGTCACTGAAGAGCAATAAAAGCAACACTAAAAGACCAATAAAATATGTGAAAGTCAACATAGACAGATGCCAGCAGTTAACCTTAGATGGTTTTGTTTAAATTAAAAAGAAATATGAAATTATTTTAAGATAGCCTTTCTACTAGGCAATTCTTTAGAAAATTGATTAGTAATTTCACAGGCTACCCTTTTCTTTACTTCAGTATTTTACAGCTTGTCTCATTCATCTACTGCCAAAGCATATAAGATCAGCAGCTACCACAAATCAGTAGCTAGATAAGATCAAAATGTACTTGCTTATTTTTAAAAAAATACACAAAAGTCAACAAATTCGAGGTTCTGGGGTAGTTTTGGGCTTGAGGACAGATTGCACAGGCACTGAGATGCAGCATCCTTGCACAGTGATATCCTAGGATCTGAGAACTCAATACAGACTACTTGTATATTAAAAATTACTCAGTTCTAGTTGCAAGATAAAAAAAAAAGTAATAAAGGTAATTTCCACTGTGAAATGTGCATGAGCACATGTAAACAGTTCTAGAAGTGCAGGCTTCGGTTTCACTGAAATGAGATTCCTGAGGGCTTAATCCTGACCTTTTCTGTTTAAACATTTACTATCCTGACCATATTTATAAATATATTTATAGCATGTATTTTCATATTGCTTATGCAGTCAGGGAATGATCTTTCAGTCTCAGAAACTGATCATCTGGCAGCGTTATCATTCTTCTTTCTACCAAAAAATGAAAACAAATAACCCAGCTGTCAAGTACAGAAGTTAGCAGTTCTAAAAGTTCAATGCCTTTTTTTAAAACTAAATGCTGATGAAAAAATAAGATATATCCACTGCCTTGTGTATAATTTAAATGCTCTTAATTCTTGAGTATTCAGAATGATAGACTTCTCAGCTCACTGTACTATTAAGCACTGTACTCTACAGCACTGCCTACCCAGAATTTGCACAAGATGGTGCTGAGATGTAGCTGCATGCCAACATGTTCTCAGCTAAGTCCTAATCTTAAATTTTGCTGAACAATCTCCTGCAGCCTTCAATTACCACTGCAGAACTTTGAAATTGGATCTGTGATGGCTTTTCTGACAAGGAGAACATGATGTGATTTTTATTGCACACAGCCAGCTATAGACTGCCAGGTTATACTGTAACCAGTTTTAATACTTATTTTTAATTATAACTTTGCAGTAAGGAGTATTGATCGATAAAGTAGTTTCTTCTGTTTGAGTTTCACAAGAGACAAAGACCTCATTTCTCTAGGGAGCATTCCACTATTAGAAAAAAAAAAAAATGAAAAAAAAGTGGAAACCTATGATTCCTTCCTGAAAAGAGGATGAAATGTATTTTCTTACTGCTTGGCAAATCACACAATTTTTCAGGTAATATAAGTCCTACCATCATCTTTTACTTTCTGTTGTGTGCAGAATGATTTAAGTAGTCTCTTTGAAACAGCCCCTTCCCTGTTTCTTGTGACGTGTCCATAAGTAGGTCTTGATTTGTATCTGCATTTGCCGTTTGTCACGTTCATTCAAGGAAAATCTCTTGATGCCACAGTTCCAAACATCAGTTCTTCACTCTTCATACGCTTCATTCCACACACCCTCTTCAGAGTTTCCTTTTTTTCAGCATATTGGACATTTTTTACATCACTGTCAATGTTTTATGATTCACCTTCTCGTAGAATCTGGAAGAAGGTGGTCAGAAGAGTCATGAAGTGGAGGGGCAGTGGGACATGCTCCTTCCCCAGCTGTGCACCCCTTCTCAGGGGTCTGAAAGTACACTTTCAGTTACCCAGTAATTATCCATACCTGCTTCTTTCACAGTGCAGATGCTGCTACCAATCTGTAGAGAAAAATCCCTATTTCTAATAGATCCCTTAAATGGTTTGCTGCATTGCAACCTGTAACACTAAATGGGGGTGTAAGATCCCAGACTCACAGGGTCACACTTCGCAGTATTGACTAGACATCTAAAATAAAAAACACGCATAGAAAATTAGTAGTGGATATTTTCTTCTAATTATTAATTACCTGATTTATATTTTAAAGAATTGGATTATTAGTATATGTGAAAGAAGAATGCTGCTTTGGATGTGCTGTACAAGTGAATTTAGTTTAAAAGAAAGAAAGAAAATCCTTTACTGCATTGCCATCATACAGTACTATTTGCATTATTAATGTTTAGTAATAACTATTAACATACTACAGAAAGTAGTGTAAGCCAAAGACTGCATTTTCCTTGAAAGCTCTGATTAGATTTGGGAGTTTAGAAGACTTTTATCAGGGGACGCTACCCAACAGCCAGTTTTGACTCACCCACATGCATTTCAGCTTCCTTTTTGCTTGTCTCCTCTTTAGATGTCCATTGATGAGCTTTATGACTTAATGTCACATAAAGCATGAGGCACAGTTTACCTGAGAAATATTTAATAAAAAATATGCCTAAAGTACAATTATAAAGCTATCAGAACAATATATATAGTTACCAAATTTGGAAAGACCTCTTTCCGAATGAATTTTAAAAGGCTTCATACACTAATGTTGCATATTAATTTTTTCATTTCAATTTTAATTTTTAAAGGATTCTCAGGCATCTTTCTTATTCTTTTCTATATATATTGTTCTAAATAGATAATATGCTTTTCATTAAAAGAGTAAGGTTTTCTTCTACAAACTAAACTCATAATGTTCAGTTAATCAGGGTTTTCATCTGCACTTCTGGAGCAGGAAATTCTATATACTAAATGCTGTGTGGCCCATTGGGGCAACCAAAATGGCCTAAATAGACAGTGATTTCTTAGTTTATGCCAGCAGCTGTTTGTTATCATCCCTTGAAGTGACAGCTGTTCATCATGCATTCTTTATACCTCATTCACAGTTTTTACACAAAATTGTCTTTTGCCTCCATTAAATGAATTGTTAGAAAATCTATGTTATAAAACTTCCATCTAAGAGAAGATTATCTCAAGAATATGATGGCCAAACAAGCCGATCGTTTGTTACTAAGCCAGCAGAATTGTCAGCAGTGTAGACAACTCCAGAAAAACTACTTCAGATTTATATTACCATCAGTCTTGCCCCAGAAGGCAAAGGTATAATTATAGTTTAAATCCACACAAGCACGCACTTTCAAATTATCGTGTAATTGGAATTAAAGTGTTGATTAAGATTGATAAAGATCTGTTTTGAAAAAAAAAAGTTACAATTACTGTTACAATACCCCAGGTTCGGAGGTTTTGCTTCTTTTATACTGAACATCACTCATCACTTTCAAAAACTTTTTCTTAGGCCAGTGTAATACCAGAAGATGCATGTCAACAGGACAAGGAGGTAAAAATATGCTTGTGCTGGGATAAGCAGAGGTTGGTTTATTTCCTTTTTCTTTTTCCAGATGAGACAAGAAAATTGATCCAAATGGAAGTTTCGTGTTTCGTATAAGTTTTCATCTAACATTACCTTTTCAAAGGTTAATAAATCAAGGGCTAAAATAAAATCAGGCAAACAAACAAACAAAACCTCCTTTGGACAAGCTTACTTCACAGAAAATATAATAAACATGTGAAATGTGATATACCACAAGCAAAATAAAGATTCATATTTTATTCATGGATTCATCAATTGTTCCAAGAGACTACCAGTACTGACAGGTTTTTTATGCCACATTAATATTTTATTGGGTTTTATGGAAGGAAAAAAAAAGAACATTGAGGATAAAATGGCACAAATAGCATTTAAAAGACAAAGGAAGAACAGAGATTCAGAATTAATAAGACTGAACAGAAATGAGAGGGAGATGGTCAAAAAGGTACTGTGCAGGTCTGGGTGTCACACACACCCAGGGTCTTTGCACAGAGTTTCAAGGCTTCATTCTTCTTCATGTATCTAAGAAACTAATCAGACTTGGCTCTGAGTGGCCAAATTCGTATTCACAGAAGTGGCTTGTTCCTTGCTTGGTAAAAATGAACTCACAGAGAGAAAAACAAACAAACAAACAAAAACCGTGTATCTGAACCTAATTAAACTTTTTTTCAAGGAAAATATCAAGCACACGGAGCAGTGTGCCCATGCCGAAGCCCAGGAGAGTTCCTGATCCAGGCACTTTCCCTCCACCTGTACTATTTCAAACTATTTTTGCTACAAACTGGGACTTTTCCTCAAATACAGTCCCCTGAAGAGAGCTCAAGGACCTCTATCTTAGTAAGGCCATATCTGTCCTGTTCTCATCACCTCACAGCTGCTGCAATTTTAGCTCATCTGATAAGAGCAGTGTAGCCACAGCAGCTCAAAATTTTCAAAATTGCAAGATGTCTTTACTCCTTAAAGGATCACAGCCCCTTCCAGCTTTGAATCACTTCTTTTTTTTTTTTTTTTTGCTTTTTTTCTTTTTTGTTTGCTTGGTTTTATTTTTTTTTTATTTTTTTGCAGAGATATTGCTGTTGGAAAATAATGGATTATTATTTCTTGTGTCCACACCACAGCCAAAACTATAAGTAGTTTTTTTCTAAGTGGCAGAAAGTGTATTGTTAGAGTGAAAAAAAACAATGAATCAAAATTAAAGTGCTTTGTCCAAGATCACATAGCTGTTCTACAACATGCTGGAGACCTGAGCTGAGATCTGAGATGTGATGTGCGCCGTGCAGAGGCATTGCTGTCTTTGACACACACCCACAAACCAGCACAGGATGCTCCGCTGCCACCCTTTGTTTGGAAACAAAGAAAATCCTGAGAAATAGAAGTTTGACAGACTGAACTCCAGCTTTAGCTCTGATTGCTAGAGGCTGGATTTGCTCTTGATACATATTCACATGAGGAATAGCATCCTGGTATGTATCAGCAATAGTGAGGCCAGCAGGACTAAGGGAAGTAATAATCCCCCTGTACTTGGCACTGGTGAAGCTGCACCTCAAATATGGTGTTCGGTTCTGGGGTCCTCACTATAAGAAAGATATTGAGGTGCTGCAGTGCATCCAGAAAAAGGTAGTGAAGCTGATGAAGAGTCTATAGAACAAGTCCTGTGAGGAGAAGCTGAGGGAACTGAAGTTGTTTAGCCTGGAAAAAAGGAGGCTCAGGGGAGGCAGGATATCTCTACAGCTATCTACATATTATCACTACAACCTGAGAAAAGCCTGTAGTGAGGTGGGGTTTGGTCTCTTCTTCCAAGTAACAAGTGATAGGACATGAGGAAATGGCCTGAAATTGCACCAGGGAAGGTTTAGATTGGATATTAGGGAACATTTATTCACCACAAGGGTTATTAAGCATTGGACCAGGCTGCTCAAGAAAGTGCTGAGTCACCATCCCTGGAGGTATTTCAGATGTGTAGATGTGGCACTTAGGGACATAGTTGAGTGATAGACCTTGCAGTGCTGGATTAATGGTTGGACTCTATGATCATCAAGGTCTTTTATAACCTAAACAATTCTGTGATTCTATGGCTGCATAAAAGATTTTTCCAGACCTCTGAGTCCTGATCATTGTCCACCAATTGCCAAGCTGAGTAAGATGGTTTACATAAAATATTTGTGTGCAGGGTCTTGCATCCTTCATCCATTGCATCACAAAATTATCAAGAATGCTAGAATGTATTCTGTTATATAGCCTGACAGGTTGCAGTCTTTAAAAATATTAACTCATACTATGTATAATCTGTCATGTATGGAAAGAAGATATATTCCTGTGTGTGCTTGATCTGCAACAACTTCACTGCATAGGTGAATATGTCCAAGATACAAATGTCCTATACACCTGCCCTTTCACATCAAGGTCTAGGAATACTTCTGCAAAAGATATTCTGCATTATGGAGTGGGAAAACAACTTGGAAGTATTCATAGACATAGTCCATTTAATTTACCTGAACTTATGAAGAAAATTGATCCTGGAAGAATTATGGAATACAGTAATTAATGAGGCAAATAATTACATTATAGCACTTTTTAATTTTGTTTCTTTAAAAAGTCTTTTCCAAAGCTATTAATAAAAAGCCTGTCCAGTATAAATAGAAATAAGGCTCTGTTGATACAGCTATTCCAAACTTACACTGAGGCACATTTTCCCCCACAGCTAAAAGAGTTTAAACATTTTCCATAAATTATTTAAATGCTTTCATTTCCATAAACATAAATCCATCAACAGCATTTTGAAACTTTTAATATTTTAATGAAATGTTCAAGGCTTCATCTGAATTTATATTTTAAAATGCAAAACTCTCTCTTAAAATAAAAAAAAAAAAGTATTCTGGCTGTTTCTCCATAATTTTACTTTAGAATAACAAGATAAACAGAAATCAGGAACAATTAAGTAAGAAAACATTATACTTCAAATAATGTAAGGATTGTGGCACACAGTGACAACAATTTAACTATAAAAGCATCCTGTTAATCTAATAACACGGTAACTATACAGTGGTCTATACACAGTATCTTTGCAATGAAAAAAGCTATGTATTCTGAATGCAGAATTAAAAAAATATACCCATTATTTATCGTCTGTTCTTTGATTATAATTTTTAGTGTTTATTATTTTTATTACAGTCATAATTACCACTTGGAATGAAAGTTTAGCATCATAAAACCACATAAGAGTATACAAATCCTCCCTGAGGAGTTTACAACTACTTTTTTACTATAAAGTGTAAATGTACTGTACTTCTCTTTAGAAACATGTTTTGAGTTTATTTTGGTTTCTTTTGGTCTTTGGCCCCTAGTAGTCAACTCTAATATAACAGCAGTGTCTCTAACAAACAGCCTGGGTGTCACGCAGACAGGAGCTTGTGTCTGTCTTGTGTGGACACCAGAAGCCTTGTTCCGTGTTAAGAAACAAGCTACGTTTGACATAGCCCTTCTTCCTATGTACATTTTCTTTTAACCTAACCTAACATACACCTTGGCCTCTACTGGGAACTACTTAAGTCCCAGGATTTTAGTATCACATGCACTTTTCTTAATCACCATATATTATTAATTGAGTGTGATTTGTTGCTGCTTGCAGAAATATACTAATCTTGTGTAACTGGTCAAGGAGAAGGCAGCCAAAGTTTTTCTGATAATGAATCAAACATGGATTAACTCCTGTACTGGACATGGGGCCCAGATACACCGTGCCAAACTGTTACCTCTTAACCTAAAGGGAGCATCTGATAGTGTTTGTGGAGTAGAGAGAGATATTCCATTAAAGATCTGATTTTCCTTCTTGATATTTTTATTTCTGCTATTTCTATGTCACTCTAAAGTCACGTGGGATTCATCCAGGCTTAGGGAGACATGGATAACTGCATTAACTTTGAAAAGAGAGGGGTTTCTTTTTTCTGTTTCGGGAAATTAATGTAAGGTGGTTTGGATAGAGGCCATTTTTGTCATGTGTTTGTAAAGCACTTTAAACGTGTGCCTCATCCAGGCATTACAGCAACAAGATGAGATAGAGAATAATTAGTATGTCATTTCTCCTTTCTTTCAGTCTCCCCTGTCTATTCCCCTGTTATTTCATCTGCCACTCTATACCCTACTCAAGAAAAAGATTAATGCCAGTAATGTCACATCTGACATTATATTACCTCAGAGACTGACCTCCAGGGTTGGTGTTGCTCAAATATAAAATAAATAGTATCAGTAGATATGGTTGCTGTTTGTGCTGCAGTAATGAGGTACTCAGTACAGTTTGATACCTAAATGTAAATATCCTTGTTCTTTTTTGCATAGTCTGTGTATATAGTTGTATTCTAATGCTAGGAAAGGAACAGGTCTTGATTTAGAGATCTTTCAGTGGATAATGGTTTTATTAGGGTTGACTCCTGATGTTATCAGCTCACTGAACCAGAACTTCTGTCTTCAGTGAGTTCAAATATTTTGTCATGTCTCTGATGGGTTTTGTGTCCTACCTAGTCATGGATAACCTAAGCCAAAATATATTTTGCTTGATTTCCATCATATTTTCTGGTTGCAGTTATTGTTCCTTGATCATAGAAATCTTCCCTTCCCTTCCCTTCCCTTCCCGTCCCTTCCCTTCCCTTCCCTTCCCTTCCCTTCCCTTCCCTTCCCTTCCCTTCCCTTCCCTTCCCTTCCCTTCCTTTCCTTTCCTTTCCTTCTTTCCTTTCCTTTCCTTTCCTTTCCTTTCCTTTCCTTTCCTTTCCTTTCCTTTCCTTTCCTTTCCTTTCCTTTCCTTTCCTTTCCTTTCCTTTCCTTTCCTTTCCTTTCCTTTCCTTTCCTTTCCTTTCCTTTCCTTTCCTTTTTTCCTTTCCTTTCCTTTCCTTTCCTTTCCTTTCCTTTCCTTTCCTTTCCTTTCCTTTCCCCTTTCCATTCTATTCCATTCACAGAATTGTATCACACTTGACTTTGATGGACCTGCCATGTTGACTTGCAAGGACCTGGTTGGATAGGGATTTGAGCCCTGGTTGACCTGGTCTAGTGAATGATGTCCCTGCCTGTGGCCAGAACGTTGGAAATAGATAACCTTGAAGGTCTCTTCCAACCCAAACCATTTTGTGATTCTATGACGACTTCTGGAAGACACCTAACCCAACCTGCTGCCTGATGCAGGATTGTCACCAACATGAGATCAGGTCAGCAGTGGCTTTTATCTCAGTGGGTCTGGAAAGGCCCAAAGTCTGGATACATCACAGTTACTATGGGTGACCCAATCCAGTACTTCCTAGTCTGGAAGTCTCTATTATGTTCATCAACTTCCTAGCTCCCAAGGCCAAGAAGAGTTTTGCTCCATAGTTTTATAATTTCCTTTCCAGAGAACCTTTCAGGCAAGGTTGGACCACTTTAAGGGGTTCAGAATCCAACCCAGACTCCTTGTCTTACAGAGGAGGAGGTTGGGAAAGCTCCGTGTAAGGCTTCATACAGGCTCTAGAGAGCCTACCACAGAGGGCAGTCAGGTTAGCCAAGCATGCTGCCAGAAAACTCTTGCTAGCTGAAGGAATTCTCATCCTGCCCACATTAGACAACAAATTTGATTATTATGTGTTCCAGGACCGTATCGAGGTCTGCAAGGAAGCAGACCAGCCTCCATCATCTTTTCTACAACTGGATATTAGCATTAAATGCAATATATCAGCTGATCTACCACTACAGAAAAGACACTAAGAAAAATGGAGCTCAATTTCTTTGGGTTCACTGAGACATCATAACCCTCTCATATTTTGCTGTTCTACTATACTAATTGTAACAGCAGTTATATCTCTTTCATCTTTCAGGAGTTTCTAAACAAGTCCTTAGCTTCTTAGCCAAAGCTTTGCAGTTCAATTTCTCTTGGAGCACTAGAAAACAAAAAAGCAGTCATTTTCTGGAATCATGAGCAGTTAATTTGCTGAGTTTAGTGGCAGGAAGCCTGAAGATAATCAATCCAGTTCTTTACATATATTAATGCAATACAGCATGCTGAGAATGGTAAATTACGCTGTTCAAAACAAGATGAAAAATCTTATCAGGTGAAACTGTAGATAAATCTTCACTGACAGTATTATGCTTCAGAATATTTCCAGGTTCTTGGAAGACTTGCTGAGTGTCTCACATACATATCCAAAATCCAGGCACAATTGTATAATTATACTGAATTAGGATATGTTTATGGTTTTGTCTAGAATAGCAGTTACATTTGCAGCACAACCTTCCAGATTGCTGCAGTTTTTCCTCCTCCAAGTTCAAGCAGTAATTTGGACATAAATAAGTGTTTAACTTTTAAAAAATCTTAGCTTTTTACTGATTCTGTATTTTCCTCCTTGTACTTTTTTTTTTTTTTTGTGCATTATCTAGTTCTTGCTTACATTAAATATATTACAGCAAAGTTCATCTTCTGTGAAGCTAGCAACCCTCTTTTCTGTTTCATCCAGCCACATCCAAACCAGACTTACATACATCATTCAGTAGAGGTACTTTTCTCTATCAAGCCCATACCTTAGTTCATTTCAGCACCAGGACAGATGATATAAATGTGAGCTGAGCTGGGCAATATAAAAATGCCTAAAATCCTTCTGAGGCTGTAAAACTTCATAATTCTCCTGAAGTTTGCTGAACAGCCTTTTCTCTCTTTCTTTCTCCTTCCTTTAGGTAGCTTTAACTGATGTGACCAAAACTTGTTGCCTACAAGTAAAAAGGAAAAAAGAAACCTACTGCATATTTTACAGCTAGGTTGTGATTGGAGAACTGCACTTTACTAGACCTGCCATAAAATACCTTCGGTAACTTCTGAGCAGTGAAATATATACAGACTTTAGATGAAAAGCAAAAAACAAAACAAAACAAAAAACAAACCAAACAGAGTAACCATTTCTATGCAGTTGACATTTAGGGCTGTACTGCATCTTTAAAGTGAAATCCTGAGTAGGGAATTGATTTACAACATCCCTGAAAACACCAAAGAGTTATGACTCTTCAAGGTCTGGAGAAGGAAGATTTGGGGCAGTGTGTACCCTCTCTTGTATTAATAGCTTGCTGCATGATGACACTTCTTCACAGTTGTCCAGAAACTTTTTGGAAACCAGGAAATGTTCCATAGTTTGTTCTCTTCAGTTTTTATACTATGCTATGAATAGCAATTCTTCTGAAAACAAACAAAGCAACAAGTAATACTCTTTCCAAAGGTATGTTCCCTTGGTGAAGCTTTAGGCACCTACAAAGCAATGGCTTCATTCTTTAGTCCTCTGCGGTAGTTCCATGTTAGCATACAAAGCCGGGTTGCTTACTGGAGTGTACAGAAGGGCCAGGTTAGGCTCCTGAATTTACGAACTGGAGTTTGAACAATTTTGCATACGTTGATGTTTGTTACTTTTTTTGCTGAATGGGTGTGTGCATAATTTTAGAAATAAACCCTGAAATAAGCATTGATTGCAAAATTTCAGATAAGTTCTTTTAAGCAGAAAAATTAATAAATTGTTCAGGCTTATCTTTTCAAGTATGTATGTAAAGTCACAGGATTACAGCACACTCATATTGCAATACTATGGCCCACTGGCCTCTGTACATAAAAAAATCACAAAAAAAAAAAAAAAAGATGGAAGAAGGAGTATTGTTCAGCCTTATTGCAAAGACTCATTTGCATGGCATCTGTGATGTCTGCGTGCATCCAAATTGACGAGTAAAATCTAGGGTAACAGTGTTGTGTTCTCTAATTAGAGAATTGTGGCTAATGATAGTAATAAAAATAGTGCCATAAAAGGGTAAGAAAATTCCTTCCACATAATAAATAAGCCTCCATTGGGGTCACAGTTAGTTTTTATGGACTGACAAGGGAATCAGTCTCAGTAATATATTGTTTAATGACTGTTCCTCTGATCCTGAAATGTCTTCTCCACTTACATACATATTTCTAGTTTGGTAGGTTGGCAGCATGAGGGTACAAAGGACTGGGATGTATGTCTGTGCATTATAAGCATAACTTTCAGATGCTCTGAATTAGGATTTTATAATCAGATAGCAGAGTTGAGTAAACGGTTATGTTCTACATCTTCAAAAAAAAAAAGTAAAGTCTGAAAGAGCTGGATACAGGGAAGCTCTACAAAGCTCTTTTGAGGTTTTAAAATGTATGATTGGAAATATCTGCTGCTTTTTTGTCTCATGTTCCTCAAAATCTGATCAAAAGTTAAAGATTATCTGAATTTACATGGAGAGGAAAAAAGCACACACTTCCGCCATTATCTCCTTTTCTGCTTCCTTATAAATCCAAACTGGATAGCATCCAATTTCTCATCGCAACTGCCTCTGGAAATGAAAGAGAGCCTGAATAGAGGAGGAGATGAACTGCTTTAAATGCTTTTTCATAGTTCTTCTCACTGCTATGAAAGCTTCATTAAAAGCTGCAGCTTGCTTGTTTTCTAACTCTTCCAAAGTAATAAGCATATAATTGTGCTGAAAACTTGGGAGAGTGTATCGCTGAAACCCATTATGGCATCATTTTATTTCAAGGTCCTTTTCCATATTCTTGGGAATCAGAGACCTCTGTCATTCCAATCTGAAGAAAATTCAGAACAAATAGTGTCTTTTTAAAGAGGACATTGAAAATTTGCAATGTTGATATGTCTACATAAATTACTTCTTCATTCTTCATTCTAAATTAATTCTTCATTGACTGTGAGTACGTGTTGTGAAGCATAATTATTTTGGGTTTTTTTGTCTTCTTAACCTACATTCAAAATATATTACAGTGCTCGCAGCTAACATACTAGGAGCACTTTTGCTTTTTTATTTTGATTTGTTGAGATGAAAAGGCATGAGCAATGATGAAGAAAATTTGTGATACCAGAATTTATTACATCTTATTCTAAAAAATTCATCTACAGTTCTAAGATCCACACATGCTATAAATGATTACATAGGCTTCCTTCTAATATCTGCTGTGGTGCAAAACAATCTTGCCTGCAGATTATAACAACTGCTCTTTTGAAACAGCTGGAAAGGATCTCAGACAGCATGGCTAGATGCATTCATTTCATAACACTGAGTATGACAACAATATTCAAAGCTCTTAAATTACCCTCCAAAATGACAGCCCTTCAGTATTGAAAATCCACTTCATGGATTTACCAAATTCAATCCAATCTCATATTTACTTATTAAATTCCACATTTGACATCCTGGGACATGCTCTGAATGCATGATGGAAGGAAATAGAGACTTTTGCATTGTTCAAGGCTGAAACTCTGCTATTTCTTCTCTGATTTGGCCCACAAATGACACCCCAAACATCCCAGTGTGCAATGCTGTGTTGGAAGGAACATAGTATTTACAAGATTTTAAATAGCTCCACCTAAAATGTAAAGGTAATTGTTGGAGTGAACTTATATTAACTAAGTAAGCCTAATAGGAATGTTGACAAAGTTATTTAGAAAGTCATATGTGGATTCTGTTACAGTGAATGCATGTTTCTGTAGAATTTATTTTCTCTGGAACATATTTTCCAGCCATGTTTCCTTGTCTTCTTTCAGTCTGCAGTACTATTGTAAGTAAAGAACACAGCTCCCAGATAGTCATTCTGATTCTGCATCTTCTGGTTTCCAGTTTACTTCTGGGATCCCAGTGAAAAATACCTTCTAGCTTATAATGAAACAAAATGGATTCATATGTCATAAAAGTGAAAACTATGAATTTTATATGGTTGGTTTTCTTCCACAGAATCTTGATAGCATCAGTTTTCAAGCTTTCTCCAAGGTAACTCCACATCAGCATTCAGAAATAGAAAGCATATTTACATTTGTTAATTTTGTTTCACCAGTTGAGGAAAAAAAAATGGGTATTCAACAATAATAAAAGTAAAAACCATGGTAAAGTCTAACATGCCTCCTCCTCCCACTGAATGAGTGGTAATTTTCCGGGACATTAAAGCCAGTGTTTAATTCTTCTCTTTTTTATCAGTAAAAATCTTTCCACAAAAAAACCAAACAAAAACAAAACCAAAAAAGACAACAAACCTTTGGATTTTAGTCTCTGGTTGAGAGGCTTTCCTGATAGAAAGGATTGCAGGCTGCATTTCTCTTCCCTTTCTACTTAATTTAAAAATCCAGAGACCAAAATGTTTGATTTGCTGTCTATGTGCCACAATATACAAGTTTTCATCAAAAAGCTCAAATATTTTCAGGTAGGGTAATCTCTAGACATTCCCAGAAGCAATTAACATTGCCTGGTTTTGTAAATGCATTCTACCCATGCCTGTTTGTCTTGTGGATTTTACAAATATTATTTTCAGGTTTTCTGGTAAAGCTGTGATTTCTTATCCCAGAGTCACAGAACTGACTATGTAAGGTGAACTTATGAAACAGTTCTGCATTGCCATTTGGTGCCTGGATATTCTTATGGTGAACTTGCCACCAGTAGCAGCAAGAGAAGTGCCCCAAAGAAGAGATATAAGGACTTCCTGAAACAATACCTTAGCCTTGGCCATATTGACTACCATTAGTACCGTTAGTGGTCCACCTTGTCCTCCAGTCGGGAGACTTAGAGACACACCATACGTAATGCCGTTGATTCCTTTGAGAACTCACGCAGAACTAGTCTCAAGAAGAAAAGACAACGTAAAAAGAATCGCGCCCCACCTATACCACCTAAGGAGACCTTTTGCTGTGCTTTTTGCAGCTGGATTTGTTTATCTCACATTGGCCATTTTAGTCATCAGCGCGCTTGTAGTAAGCTAGTAAGCGTGGGTAAAGCCCTTCCCAAATCTTTGTTCGCAAAGTCAAGCCATGATGATTTTGGTAATGAGTACCACTGGGGTCTGAACTGGGTAAGTCTCTTGCTTGACACTAAATGGGGGAATAGAGAAGAATGCTCCATCCCTGAATGGCTGATATGCTTTTCTTTCTCTTCCTAGGTAAAATTTAATGAAGAAAAGAGACTTGAAGTGTGGACCATGAGCAATTTTAATCTCCATTCCTTCATGGTTGACCTATAAGTAGAGGGACAGCATTGACTATTATTTTATTTTATTTATAAAAAAAAACAAAACAACAAAAAAAACAAACACAAACACAAAAACAAAACCCAAAAGTTGTGGTGTGGAATTTACAAAATTAATTTTAAAAATACAACCTATTATCATAAGCTTACAAACTTTTTTTTTCCTCCATAATGGAGAGCAATTTACAAGCTGTTTTTTTGCCAATTGCAACAGAGAAGAATCTGATGCTGAAGAAGTACTTAGGTTTTATCCTTAAATATTTATTAGTACAAGAAGCAATGTACTGCAATGTTCTGGCTCTGTCACATTTGATTCGCCTGTGTAGATACAACCTGTAGGCAGCTGTTACACCTAAGAAACAAATCAGTCAAAGAACTGAGAGACACTAATGCAAACCAGCCCTTGCCAATGATATGCACAGCTTTCTAAAGAGGCTGGCACATTTCTGTTTTGTACTTTGCATTTTTGCTGTGTTTCATAGGCTTAGCAGCTTGCAGTGCAGGAATTGAATGTGGCTACATGTCACTTTAGGTATTTCAGATGCTTCTTTGGTTTATATGTATTTTTATGTAATGCTAGTATGTCAAGGTATGTAAGCAGAAGGCTTTCTATTCCATTTATTGCTATGCAAATTTATATTAATAAAACAATTATATAAGTTAGTATTTTAATGAGAGGGAGAAAAAAACTTGATAGGATAGAATAGTACAGAAACCCAGGGCTTATAAATGTCCTGAGGCCTGGCTAAAGCCTTAACCCTTCTAATGTTCTCATAACAATTCCTGTAATGACAGTGTCATCCACTGGTTAAAAAAAAATCTGAAAAAATAGAATCAAATGCTTCAAATCCCTGTGCCTCAGACTTTTTGGTCTTGGCCAAGTTTCAGGATAATTGAAAGAAAAAAAAATGGCTCTGTCAAGTATTTTTTTCTTAATAAGCAGCTGCATTCTGGGAGTGTGAGAGCCCTCACTCAACAGTGCATAAGACAGCAGCAGAATCTGATATTAAGACTAATAAGATGAAATCATTGTCTGTGGGCAGCAATTTAAAACCCTTATATTGATTAATGTCTGCCAGAGGTAATTCAGCCACCAGTTCCTGTAAGCCAAGCAAGGAGAGAATATAGTTCAGTGGAAAGAGGGCAACATTCCTTTGTTAGCAGTGAACTTCTCCAACCTCAGAAACAGCTGCCATGGTGGTAATGAGGAGACCTATAACTACAAGGCACTTCCTGAGCAGCCTCTTTTTCCACAGGACCAGCTTCCAGATGGTGTGTCTCAGCCTCAGGACCTTAAAGTATACACTGGAGATGAGGGAAAGTCAGACAGTCCTAGAAGCTGTCAAGTAGGGAAAGTGTCCCCTGGAGATGACTGGCAGTTTAGTAGAGCAGACAAGACAGTATAAGAGTAAAAATGGAGACAGAGCAGATGCAGGGAAGCCAGATCATCATATTTCTCTTGTGAAATATCTGTGCTCTAGTTTCAATTAGCAAGGAGAGGAGGAAACTAATTTCAATCCAGACTTCCAGGCTAGGGGAGAGAGATATGCCAAAGATTAAAGAAAATATCTTACAAAGAATATGAAAAAGAAAAAAATGATCTTTTTAGCTTTATGGTTAGGATAACCCCAAGCACAAATACAGGCTGGGTGGAGAATGGATTAAGAGCAGCCCTGAGGAGAAGGACTTGGGGATGCTGGTTGAAGAGAAGCTCAATATGAGCCAGCGGTGTGCACTTGCAGCCCAGAAAGCCAACTGTATGCTGCACCAAAAGGAGCATTACCAGCAAGTTGAGGGAGGTGATTCTGCCCCTTTGCTCTGGTGAGACTCCACCTGGAGTACTGCATTCAGCTATGTGGGACCCAAACACAAAAGGGACATGGACCTGTTAGCGCAAGTCTTAAGAAGGCAACAAAGGTGATCAGAATACCCAGAAATGTCCAAAGCCAATCTTCACAGCTGAGCTCCAAATAGCTCCTTCTATTTGCAAACAGAGTTCTTAGGGAGGTCTTTGGGTGTGTGTAACCAGCAAAGCAGCACTGTCAGGTCTCCTCTTCACTAATTCTTTATGTCTCAGTCCAACATCATCCGACCTAATGGCTTCTCTTCTGGACACAGAAAGCCTGTTTTATCTGTAGCGATCTGCGCATTATCAGATACTAGCTGAGCACCTCTTTCCTTCCCATCTTCAGGGGCTAAAGCCTATGTCCAAAATTTTGTCACTGAATGTAGGGAATTTGATTTCAGTGTATGATTCCCAGTCTCCCTTGTATGCCTTGTCTGGAACAATTTCCAAGCTACAACAGTTCCAGGATTTACCATGTGCAATGGCAAAAGAAATATGCATACAGAAAGCAGACACTTCCAGGATTTCTCTGCTGCAGTGATGACTGCTTATGCTGGAATCTGTGTATGCAGCCACATACCCCATTATGGTAAAAGTAACTAAAACAAACTGCAGAGTAAAGGAAGCTGGTATTTAATGAATTTATGGTAACTGTTTCATACCCAGGAAGAAGTCATTGCACAGACACTCGTAACAGATATAAATGCAGGATAATGGAAATGTAGAGAAAGCACCAGAAGAAACAGCCAAACAGGAGTTAAAAGAATGACATTTTTAATTGCTACAGAAGATGAAGACCAAATGATATAAAGATTAGGTGACAGGATGATGAAGAACAGAACTGGAACGATGAAATAATGATGCAAAATATCCTGCCCAACATCAATTTCTAAAGTGTATAAAAAGCACATCCAGAATTAGTTTACTGTCTTTACTCAAGAAGAATTCAGAAGATAAAGTGAGGATGTCAGCAATGTCCCTTGTCCTTTGTCACACACAAGTGATCCTGACCAGACCACTTGGGCACACACATCTCAGTGCTTAGGAGTACACAAAGGTAAGACTGAGAAAGTCAAACTAACCGTCTAAGAGATTTGGCCAAATCTTTCCCCTTGTTAAGGTTTTGGTTTGGTTATTTTTTTCTTTTTTTCTGAATTCCATTACACTGATTTCCTACAGCTGTGCTACTTCTATCTGGGTCTTTTATTTCAGCTTAGTTAGGAAACATGCTCTGTTTTTTAATTGGTTCATTTGAGAGATTTCCATCAAAAAAGTGCTTTAAAAGAAAGAATGCCTTTGCATATTTGAACCTCTTCATCTAGTAGAAAAGGAGACTCTAAGCTTGAAGTAGTGCTGGCCACAAACCTGCCTGGGGAAAGCAGAGTATCAACAACAGAAATGACTGTAGTAGGGATTGCAAAACCAGTTTTAATTTAATAAGGTAGGATATTTTTAGTATCACAGATATTTGTTGCCATTTGCAACCTATGATTATTGATTGCATGGATGAGGACACTTTAAATTAATTGTCCATATTTTTCTATGCTTTTAGAGAATTACAAAAACGATGGGTTTATGAATTAATTTAAAATAAAAAACTTATGCCTGTAAGTTTAGGTGTTCATCATTGCTGTATGTTCGATTATAATGTACACTGTGCGTTCCGTTTTATAACTTCACTAACACATCAGACTTGTTTTATTTCCTTTAGTTTTCAGTGCTCATTTTGAAGCAAAGGTTGAATGCTCTACCGGATGACTGTAAAAATCAGAGCACCTAATCCCCACTGTAAGTGAAATGATTTTATACTTCTATGAAGACTTTGATATTGGGTGGTAAGATTACACTTATTCTTCAGCATTCAATGCTTTTAAAAGAAAAGCATGGTTAAAGAGTGTGTCACTGACTACTGCATTATCCAAGATATATGTTTGGTAGAAAGTATCTGTGCATGCTCTTCAACAAGATTAAAGTTTGTTTTTTCCTTACTTTCTAATTGTTGGGTTAAAACTACAAGGGATTTAGGAGGCTCATGTGGCTGGGGTTCAGATGTTACAAATTGGCAATCAGCTTTTTGATGATGAGACATATAGAATAAAAAGCAGGTTTGTAAGGGGAGAAGAGGGAGTCTTTGCAAGCTGTGTCAGCTGGGTAGAATTCTTGCTGGGAACTTTTTACTGTTGGGTGATATTTCTGGGAAGGTGAAAAGAAAAGGAATAGGAGGTTATTTGCCTCAGCTGAGAATATTTTACAATACTTACCAGTATAACAACAGATACAAAAATAGACTGATCAGGGAATAAGGGGTATATAATTGGCAAAAATTGCTCTCTGGCAACCCAGCCAAGGCAACTGATAGTTTAGGTAGCTGGTTTTCAAGACTTGGAGTTTTATAGCCATTTGCTTACCAATAGCTGTAATTTTCCTTGAAAATGAAAGGCAGTTTCTCTGAGTCCATCTGATTTTTACTTTCTCTAGTAAGACTCTTCAACCACTGGTCTCTTCTATTAACTCTTTTTTGATGTCAGCTTTTTTCCTAATTAGAGCTACTATTTTGGGAAAAAATGCAAACCCGATCCTCCATTCCTCCACCCCAGGCTTAAAGCTTTGGCTGCTTACTACCTTATTCCTCCTTGACTTTTAAAAATTATGTTTTGTTCCATGATGACAGTTCCATCAAGCATTTCTATGCAAGCTCAGAAGACGATGTATCAAATAGCTTTTTTTACTCATTCTAGGGTAAAAGCTCCAGTAGAGCTTCTCCCAAAGAAGACGGTGTGATAAGCTTGGCTTTTAAGTGGGGTTTCTGCTAAACAACCCCGAACCTTCTTTATCCAGCCTTTTTTTAGAACAGAGAACACATGAATTATATCCCTAGCATGAAGACTTTTTTTCCTAATTCAAATACAAATTCAAATCCATCTTTGTGGATGCAGTGAGGACTAACTAAAGGGACCATGTCCAACTGTTTCCTCAGAAGAAGCAATGTGGTCACCAAAGGGTCCAAACTTGTCCTAATAAATAGGCAGATGTGATTGTGTGATGCAAGACACAACTTTCATTGATACTAGAAAGCTGATGTCTTCAGGATGTATGAAGTATGTAGAGATGAAGGATGCCTCAGATAACGAAAGACCTTGAAACAGTAGCTTTTATTATTCAATAGTGACAGATTTTAAAGTAGAGAATTATTTTCATTTGCTTTGCTGGCTTCATAGAATCATAGAATAGTTTCAGTTGGAAGTGACCTGTAAAGCTCATTTAGTACAAACCCCCTGCAGTGAGAAGGGGCACCTTCAAATAGATTGGTTGCTCAGAGCCCTGTCCAACCAGATCCTGAATGTTTCAGGGATGGAAACATCTGCCACCTCCCTGGGCAACCTGTTCCAATCTTTCACCACCCTTGCCTTCCTTAAAACTAGTCTGCATCTACTGTCTTAGTTTAAAGCCATTACCCCTTGTCGTATCTCAACAGGCCCTAGAGGCTTCTTCAGAAGAAGTTTATAGGATGGTTTACTATTTTAAAAAATTCCAATTATGTTCAAATTCCATTAGTTAAGTCAGTAAGTATGGTAATTCATGGCTAACTCTGCCTTTCTACCTTTGCAAGATTAATCTCTCTAGAAAGTGGAGAAAGAAGCCATGCGACTCTTCAGATGCTGATGATCTATTTATTAATTTATTACCTTGATGAAGCAACTAGGATATGAGAGCCCCTGATAAACTTAAGGTGCTTTAATATTTTTTTCCCCTAGCTACACTCATGCTGACCTTACAAGGTTATTAAATGCTTTTTCAGGAAACTGCAATATTCTCTACAGTTGTCTTGTTCATACATATAGGTAAACTAACTAATCCACTCTTCATCAGCTAAACTGAGTGGAAGGGTTTGGGATAGAGAGAAGATTAGCAGTAACCCAAAAAGAGAAATTAAATAAGAGTAGGTCACTTTTGATAGAGTATCCTTTATGGGACCTTGACAGCTCAAGAGTTTTTCTACATTGAGCTGCATTTGAAATTAAAATTTCCTAACTTCAATTGAACATGAATTATCTTCTGAACAACAGGAGGACTCAGTCCCTTGAGTGCATTTGATTACATATATCAGGTGATGCATGCATGTGCACCAGCAGTTGGAGGTCTTAACATTATAGAACATACTAATTAGATATCTGTTTTCCTGTTGTCTTTGGCAAACAAATTGCTATCATCATTTTCACAGACTGTGAAAAAAAACCCAGCAAATAAAACATCTGCTTTTTGTTAAACACATGCAGAGGTATTTCAACACATACCCATTAATCAAACTTAAGCTTTGTTTTTCAGATCTTTTACTTAGTAAAAAAATTGTTATATATACCTATTTTATTTTTTTTTTTTTTCCTTTTATATAGCAGAGGTTAAGAATTTACAGGGGAATGGGGTGGAGTGCAGTGTGCAGCTGGGGAAGGACCTGGAAATATTAAAGACTAAAAAGCATCAGTGTGTTATCAGCATTGATCTCAGACTAAAATCAAAAGCACAGCACTGCACCAGATACTAAGAAGGGGAAAAATAACTGCTAGAGCTGAACCCAGGACATTTCTCTGTATATTCCCTCACTTGTACAATTCACTTTGGTCTAGTTTTCAACATGGGTAACCAGCTATTTGAGATAATGCAGCTAGGGCTAAATGTCTCTAACACAGCACTTCCACAGGTTCATCACTGCCAGCATTATTAAGCTCATCACTGAGGAAAGAACAGTTTGCTGCCTGTAGTGGCAACTACAAAGCTGATTTGGGAGCCTTGGCAAGGGTCATATGAGGGAAGAGCTGAAGGAACATCTTCTGTGTTAGCTTTTCTGAGTTTTGCCAGAATTAGCTGAAAAGTCAAAGTTGACAATGCCTTAAATATCGAAGTATGGGTGAAAATCTGCTAATTAGGTAACAATTAATTTTGAGTGACCTCTAGTGGTGCTTTTCCACAGTTTACCTTCAAATAGTTAACCGGAATGTCTAATATCTGAAATTCAGGCTCTATATTTAATACTGCTCCCCTGGCAGCAGGATGTATAGTCTGCGGCTACATGGGGATGCCACACCATAGGTTTGTTTTTCTAAGAAAAGTTCAGATAACTTCCTAAGAAAATAAAAATGTTCTTTATGTATACTATTTTGATAAAATCATTTATTATTACACTATGTAGAGCAACATACTGGAACCCAGTCCATGATGCAAGATTTCATCACATGAATAAGGATGAGTATGCCTTTGCAGCAACAGGAATATACAGACTTTTCCAGATATGGGCATGCTGTTATTAGCTTTAATCCAAACCAGTATGGGCATCAAGATCTGTGACAATGGTTGAATCCATCTCATAAGGTATTCCTACCTGCAGCAGCTATAGCAAAGCCAGAGTAGGACTGCAGGTAGGCCTGTGTGTCACAGCTTGTAAACATGCACAGAATTTAGCTGTGTAGGTTGCAAGTTGAAGATCAGAAAAAGAGAGCTAGGCATAGCAAAAAAATGTAAGGGATTTGCCCTCTTCAAATGAGACATTTAGCTCCAACAGTTATTCAGAGTTTCAGGTGATATAAAACTATTTTTTTATTACACTGACATTTCAGAATGCACCATCTATCATTGGGTCAGCCCAGAGTGCTTTGCAGTGATTGTATTTTCCCCATTCCCTGTCTGATAGGAAGACGGGACAGTTATTAGCTAAGAGGCCATCGTGTACACACAGATCCGTATGAATATCAGTGGCTCTGCTTCTTTTCTTAGTTTCTGTCTCAGCACTCCCACACACCTGGGACCTCCATCGCATTCCAAAAACATAACTGGTACCCAGAGAAATACCAAAGGATCACCTCACCTGGACATGATCTCTTCTGATGAGACATGAAGCCAGGTCCCTGACTACTTATGATTGAAAAAAAATAAAAAATAAAAAAAATCCTGTGAGGTGGTTTACAAATGTGCCAGAATGAGCCCAGGTGGCCACATTAAAAGGGTCAAATCTCACTCTCTAAGTGAGATGCAAATTTGCCTGCTAACAGTTATGCACCTCAAAGTGATGTTGCAAGAGGCTGCAGACAGACTGCAGACAGTGGCCACACTTCCTCTCCCATGGGATTGCCTAGAATTGACGTACTGGCCAACAACTTCCCTGCAGACAAACCTGCTCCCCAAAGGGATAATGGGTATTAAATCACAGGAAGGTCAAAGATTTGCTCAGGAAAATACTGTTCAATGATGGCAGCGATCTGATTTTCAGTTTCCATGCATGGCAGTATCTCATTTTAGGAGGTAAGGCTTTATGCTAAGTGTAAGTTTCAGTTAAATGAGACAAATCTTATATTTTCAAATGCTTTGGAAAACCAGTCAAGTAATAAATTTACCTTACCTTTTCCTAAGTTTTTACCTTGAGGTGAATTTTGAAGCACATCCCAAGCAGAAATGTTCAGTGTTTGTTACATAAAAGTCAGGGGCAGTAAAGCATGTAAAATCAACAAGCAAGTAATCATAGGCAGTAAAGATTTACTGTCTTCACAATTACAATTCCACAACCCCATGAAAAGTCACAGTAAAATATGTGAGTTAGTTCTCATGTATAGGTTTGCAGACTTTAAATTTGCACAGGTACTGATGCTGGCTTCAAAATACATAAATAAATATTCAAATGCCTTTCCCAAAAGGCACCAGACGTGTACAATGACATGTGACCTGTCATTTAGATGTTCATCTTTATGAATGGTCTTGAATTATTGTGATACATAGAAAAATGACTTTTTATATGCATTCCCTATATGCAGCAGCTTTTGATCAAGATTTTCGATCTAATTGTAGCTGACTGACAGTTTCTTTCACTAAAAAAGATTTAAGTCCAAAGACACTGTTAGAATATATGATATAATTATTTTGCCTAATGGAAAAACATTCATTTTGATAGCAGTCTTAAATTACTGCTGCCTTAAAGGCAAATGTTTTAGTATATTAAGGATTTGAAAATTGGCTGATTAGTGGTGTAAATCTTGAGCAGGGAGGGCAAGGAAATCTTGGTTTTGGTCCATTATTTAGTCCATCATTGAACAGCTTGCAAGTATTTAATCCTCTATTTTTTTTTTTTTTCATGCATATATGTCCTCCTTGTCTTATGGACTAAATTTATTTGTTTCTCACTTAATTAAAAATCTTTTAGCTCTTTTATTTTGTGAATAAGAGATCCAATAGTACTCTATGGCCAATGTAGTAAGTTTTGCTAAATACCAAAAAATTACATTTTTAACCTTCTTAAGGTGAAAGTAGTTCTATGATTAAATCTAGGTCTGTAAGGTAAAAGTAATTTATTTAATATACATTTACAAATTCTCAGTTGTTTCCTAATAATAGTAATGTTTGGTTTTTGTATCAGTGAGAGGTTGTTATTATTAACTGTCTTGGCCCTAGGGACAAAGCTGTGATACTTTGAAAACACACAAGAGAAAAATTTCTCCCTAGTTTATGGCAAGATAATAATAAGTAATTTGATCTCTTCCTCTAGAATGTTATTTCTCTGAAAAGACTTTTAAATCTATTTTAGTTACAGTCAATGGTTAACTTTGGTGTGAGACATGCACTTAATCAATTTTGTGCTGATCTGCTCCTTATTTGCTCTCTACACCATGGTTAAATGCAGGAGCTGATGGAAACTCTTCAAATGAAATTTCAGTTTTCAGAGCAAGGGAGGGCAGCTCTGAGAACCAGATTTGCCTTTCAAGTTGTTATTTGCTGGCACAGACTACAGGCAAAAAAAGCTATGAGGAACATAGGCAATGGTCTAGCTTTTTTAAAAAAAAAAAAAAAAGACAAAAAATAAGCAAGAAAGAACCATTCATATTTCCAGGCTGTAGGAAACTTCTACACACCATGGAAATACAGAAAATATACTTGTACAGCTCCTGTGGGCTAGCACAGCCTTTGCAGTGTAATGGACCTGCATTTTGGGGAACAAATGAGACCGTCGAGAAAAAAGTTGTGTCCAGAAGCAAAAATCCCATGGACTTTTTAAAAAATTATGTGCCATTATTGACCATAGTCCCTAGTGAACCAGGTATTGGGGAATGAGCTCTGTGAGGTCTCCCTGTCAGGCCTCCCTGCCCGCAAAATCTGCCCTCTGAGATAAACAGTTAAGAATTGGGGGATGGGGGAGAAGGGCATTATGTTGTGCATTCATTGAAAAAATTCTTCCCTATCAGCATAAATTTGAAATGCCTATGTAGGAGTCATATTAGAGTTCACATTAGAGCACAATGAAAATGTAGGAATTCCCAGTGATTCTGCCCTAATCTTCTGCCACTTGGGTAATGTAGGTGAAGAAGGAAATCCAGCAATAGTTATGAGCTGTTCTTGCTCGTGTGTTTATTTACTATCTTTAGAGGAAGAATATAATCTGAATCTCTTGGTTTTGCTTGGGTTATGATTTAAGCTTGCAATGCATGGCAGTCTCAGATGAAAGTATCAGGTTTGCATCAGAAACCAAGAAAATAGCTTTCCAGTAAATACAGTGCAGCTTTGAAACTGCTTCTTCACAAAGATTGCCACTGTCTTCTGCATCTGTTTTGTGTGGGTATTTTTTTAATTAATCAAAAAAAATAGCAATGAAAGAAGGATTAGAAAAAAAAAATCATAGATAAAAATCCATATATGACAGACTTTCCAGATAAATGAAAAGAGAAAAGTATTTCAAAATCTTCTTATTCTTGACTAGTATTTTATGCAACTGCTGTTGAAAACACATCTATTCAAAGGAATTTTTGCTTACCAGTAAACCCACAGTTTAAGGGTTTATGCTGCAGTTGCAATGCTCAAAGTCTCAGGCTTTCCACAAGGCAGAGAGATGCATTTTCAAGTTCTTATAAAGCCTCTGCAAAACATTGCATGTCTACCACAAATTCCTAAATAGAACAGTTTAAGTTGCATCTCAGAAACCAGCTACAAACTCTGAATTTTTGGCACATTTTAAATTACTGTCTTTGTTGTTATAGTAATTCTATGAAAAAGATTTCAGAAATCAATTTTTTGTTTGTGTATAATTCCCAGAACTGAGAAAGATGCTGCTGGATGTTGGGTAGATGAAGGAAATGCCACTAGAGAAACTGTTGAGATCAAATTAAGCCTACAAAAGGTGCCAGAATTTAAAAATCAATAGGCTTGATTGCACCAAGTCCTGAGGGTGGGAGGGACAGTTTGAGTGATCTCAAAGTTTATCTCACAGCAATTCTTCCATGAATTGGGGTGCACAAAGTCCAGTAAGGGCAGGACCACTGCCTGCATTTATTTCAGAATACACAGAGAGGAGGCTCTCAGTGTGTACAGATGTGAGCTTCAAGCTAGATGGAAAGTAGCATCATAAGTGCCAATGGGGAAAAAAAAAGTCAACACTGAATTTACCAAGCCAAAAACTATGCTGAAGGAAAAGTGGTAAGAACATTTACTTTTGTTAAAGGTGTAATTGTACTGAACACAGGCAAAGGAACTGTGGGAAAGCATTAGCAGAGGCTAGAAGAGGGGAAATGATTTTACATGTAGAAGTCAGGGTGTGAGCTGCATTCATTGTGCCCAATAAATATCACCAAAACACAGGATTTACTTATAAAATTGGCAGAAGAAATAGCATTTTCCAAACTGCTCTTGTCCAAAGCCTGACAGCAACATAGGAATCAGAATTTAAAAAAAAATACTAATTCTGACTGAACTCACGCATGCATGCCTATTCAAGTATGAAAGATTACCCTGGGGGGAGCCAGTTACCTGCAGGATTTCAAAGAAGAATGGATTGAGTCCTGCAGAGTATAAATAGTATTTTCTGATTTTTGGATGGCATACTAATACCTGGGAGGAATTCAGACAAGTATTTACAAAACCTTGAGGAAATTCTAACACATTATAAAACTACGCTTTAAAGCGAACAAAAATAAGTATGTATGGGATTTTACAGGTGTTTTTTTTCATCTCCCTAAAACCAAGTTACTTGCCTAAGTTTCAGGACTAAAAGCTTTAAAAGGGAAGAGAAAAAGTATGGAGTACATAGAAGTATATAGAAGTATCTCAGTGTTGCACAATTTTGTTGTTTTTATCCATGTTAAACATTTCTTATGGAAGTTCCAAATTATTATTGCTAATTAGGTTGATATCTTTCCTGAGATAGGAAAAACAAAAGAGATGTGGATGGAACATTAAGATAAGGTTTTTGGAGGAAAACAACAAAAAAATCCAGTAGCCTAACCTATTTATTTGAGGCAATGCAGGACAACCTTAAACTATAATTTTCTGAGGAAAAAGGGACTGTTGCTTCATAAGATTAGTTCCCAGTCACATGTCTTTTAGATAGTTATCAAAATCTGAAACTACATCTGAATTTTTAAGAGACTTGCAGCCTCATTTAGAAATTAATAAATTCTACTAGCATCTGTTTTATAAATACACCTGATGCAGATAGTGAGCCATTGATAAAAAGAGGGGTGACTAATTTACATATTTTGAGAGACAGACAGTTTTGGGGGCTCAGTCTTTTTATGGGTGCCTTACTATTGTAAAACTCCTTGTACACCATGAGAAACATGTATCAGTCGCATCCCTCCTTCCAGTCACCAGTAAATTCAGCTGGAGACAGAGAAAATGTTTTTTTTTCTGAAAAGAAGTCTGACTTTCTGTTTTTGGAACAGCCACATCATGGGAGATCACAGGAGTCATTCAAGCTCCAGTGCTTCACAAAGCAACATTACCTGGGCAAGAGAGACTGTCTTCCAGCCAGAAGCGACTTTCAGTACGTAGCACCAAGAAGCTCCTAAAGCTCTTTACTAGCAAAATTATGAGAGTACCATCAGGAACAGATAAAAAAGGACATAAGAACATATCCTTGGCGACAAGCTTTGACCCAGGCACCTCAGCATTCTATAGCCTGCAGGAACAAGGAGAGGAGGTGTTTCTGACAGTGTATTTGGATAGTACATTTTCTACATGGTTGCCTGGATCTGCAGCAGAGTCCTCTACCTGCAGTGTTTGTTATGGAGGACTTCCCTGAATATCTCTGCAGGGCTCTCCTGAGGAACACTGGCCCTAGGGACACTTGTGTGCACTTCTGCCCTTGCCCAGAGAGAGGCTGGACAGAGGCTCTTTGGTTATGTCCATTAGCTCCTCACACTCTAGAGAAACGAGGTCCTGTATATTTTACTATGATCTTGTGGCCTATGGGTTCAGCTTAGTAGCAGGGAGGAAAAGAAAACGTTATTGTCCTCAGTTAATTGCTTCTTTGTGACAGAATACACTTCAAAGACACTTTAGTCTCAAGTGCATCTTAGCAGAGAAAAACCCATATTACTGATTTTTAAACCCCCTACTTCTACCAACACAGATGAATGAATTCCATATAATAGAGTATTCTCCATTGAGCATCTCTACATGCAAAAGTGGAATGCAAAATTAGTTTGGGGTTTGGTTGGGTTTTTTTGTTTTGTTTTTTAAAGCACTGTTTTAATGAGGTGTTTAGTTTAGCACATTTGGCTCCTCCAAATTACCTCAAGGGGATTCATATGTTAAGGAACTACACAGCTGTTGTTTGTGAAACCAGCCTAGCACAAGAAGAGCATGTTGTGGGAAGATTTAAATACTATGTTGGAGAGGTCACCGTGCTCTTTTGTCTGCTGTCAGTTACTAATAACAAGCCTGCTACTTAATTTTAAACAATTTTTTTTTTCAGTGTCAAATATGTTCCAGATTGGCTTGGTTTGGTATTGAATGCCTGGGTCGAGACAGGAAGGTTGCAATTAAAAGATGACCTGATTTTAAACTGATGAAATATTTTGGGGTGGGGAATATTGGCAATGAAGTTCAGGCTTTAGTGGTGGCCTGAAGAGGCTGTATTGAGCAGAGACAACGTTTGCAATGATAATTGTTTTATAAACATGTCCTGATATGCTTCAAAAGCTTTAATTCTGAATTTCTTAAATTAGGCAGGCTTTGCTCCTGGCAAGCAATAAACTGTTTTCATTTTAGAAATGTCACTTTATATTTAAGGAAATTAATAACTGAGAAAAAAAAAGAAATCCTGTCTGGTAAATAAGGGTAAAGAATCTGGGTGGGTTTTTTTTTTTTCCTTTCAATTCAAGTATCCAATTAAAATCAACAGAACTCTTCGTTGAACAAAACCTTGAATTTTAAGGGCCAGAGTAACAGAATTTATATGCTAAAACAGGAATACACGTTATCACCATTTCATGGGAAGCACTGCTGGCCAAGTGATGTGCTGGCAGTGCTGTTCCTGGAGCTTGCCTGGCCACCATGGCTTCAGCACAGCATTGGAAAGCCCTGTGGGCAGCAGGTTGTCCAGAAGACATGGACTAAGGACTGCTGCTTCACAAGCTACTCACACATAGCACATTTCAGATAATTCTGGCTTGTAGATCATTTAATCATTTCAGTATTTGTGTTTGACTTCCTTCATGTGCTTTATTACTGAAAATAAGTCCCATGATTAATCATTAACACCAGAGCAACCTCTGCTGGCTGGTGGAGATGAAGTGCTTTTCTTAGCAGCAAAGCATGTTAAAGGATTCAATACATCGGCTGCTCAATCGAGGTTTGTTTTTTTTTTTTCCTCTCCCTCAAAGGCAGTAGTATTTAAGGATAAGAGATTTTATTTTGCTTAGAATTTAGTTAGAATATAAAATAGATGCAAACTGGAGCTTTGCCAATTTTAAAGACTCCATATTGGCACTTTATGAGAACAGTGGCTTCTGTCAAAACAAGTGCAAATGTGGAGCAACTTTCTTGAACGCAAAGCATGAATTTCATCTAGGCCTCCATGATACTGTTCTGAAAACATAAGTAAACTCAGACTGAAAAATAAAGCCTTTTCCTTACTAAAGACAGGGAGGTTACAACTATTATCAAGGTATTTCTATAAATCAAGTTTTCAGAAAGGTTTTTGAAACATTCTGTGATTCTATGATTTGGTTTTCCTAGAAAAGCCCTTCTAAAAAGAAAACAATCAATGTTAGGGAGAAATACAACGTTTTACTAATGTCCTTGTATTGCTATTTTACAAATGGGAAACTGAGGCACAGAGTGTCCCTGAGATTTGACTGTCCCAGGTTGTTTAGCCTGGAAATAACTTTGGGGATCAATGCAAGCTCAGCCATTCAGAGCACAGTTAGTTTTCAAGACTGAGGGACACTTTCTCTCCTATGCCAATGCAACCTGAGAAGGATGGTAGGAATAGCAGTTAATGTCACCTACAGTGTTTGGTCACTAAATGGTCATCTGTCCCCAGTGAAGTGGGCTAAAATCAGCCAGTTTTTGAATGCAGGCTATTGAAAACCATCCAGGCACAAGTTTTTTCTTAAGCAGATGAGCTGGATTCAAAATGATAAACTGGATTGTTAAAATTATATTCATCTTTTCCAGTTTGCAAGCCCCTCTTCTGAATGTTCATTGAACAGGGATATATGGAAAGTGGTGGAGGATTTTTGCTTTATTTTTTTATTTCTAATTTTGTATAATGGAAGTATACCAAATGCAGCATGCAGGCTATTATTTGGGCATTACAAGTACTCAGTGCAAAGATATCTGTAATACAGTGAATAAGAGGCTGTTCCCTTGCTCAGCAAGGAACTAGAATGACTGCCAATCAGGAATGAAGTCACTTTCCATTTCAGGCTCTTGTACTGAAAAAGGATAAGTCTTCCTGTGGATCTGGATTTGCCACGTATGTTCCCTAGGAAATGTTTGAGAAACCAAACATTTCTGGAGGGTGGGGAGCTAGGAAATAGATTTACACCCTATTCCCCATCATTCAGCCCAGACACTTGTGTTCAGCTGATGAGAAATCCTCTCCTCCAAAGGAGAGCTCTTGTTCCCATTGTGACTTTGCTGTCTCCTAGGATGTGATAGGTTTCCCATAGGGAGCTAGGATTGGTAATGGGTCAGCAGAAACCACTAATGATTTCAGGACCTCCAAATACTTCACCTTGTTCATTCGTAGGTTCCCCAAAATATATATGTTAACAGAGATTCAAGGTTCAGGAGAGAATGAATCGATGGTGGATACTGGCAGGGGGTCACAAATATTCCTAAAAGTAGAAACCCCCAGCCAAGAGAGAAGGATTTGCTGTAAATAATTAAGTAGCAAAATTAGATTATTTTAATAAGTGATTAAAATTTTCTATATATTTCTACTGTCCAAGTAGCAAAAAACAAATGGCATCTCTAGGTATAACAAATCCTGTAGAAAGCAACTTCGTCAGGTCCTTCAGAAGAGAAAGTTTTAGTGATAAAGGTAAATAGTGACCTCACTTGTGGCCATTTCACATAACAGGTCACATACACAAGCATTTCCCCATTTATGTGAATAAGCACTGACATTCTGGAATGATTGTTATGCCCTTGTATTTAAATGCTAACAGCTCACTGATGCATCACCACTGATGCCGGGTGTCATTTCAGATAAAAATCCAACTCTTTTCCTGTATCAAACTGCACTTATTGTGCAGTAATTTAATGACATAGCTCTTTCTTTTTATGAGCTTTGAAAATATCTCATTAAGAGTTTCACAAATTACCACAGTAACTTATGCTGACACGCTCATTTGTTCTCATCTCTGAATAAATCTAGTTGACAACTTTAACAGAATAAAGCAGGGATTTCCCAAACTGTGATTTAGTATTGAGGTTCACTCAAAACACCTTGATGTTATCTTGAGTTTGAATATTTGATTAAGCCAAGGTGTGAGCTGCCACTTCAGACAGGCTCAGATGAGAGCTGTACATGCTGTATGGTGCTAGCGTGAGAAAACTGTTGAAATATTTTTCCTTCTCTCTCAGATCTACTATTTCAGCACTCTTCACCATCTGGTGAAACACTTCAGAGAAGCAAACAGTCTTGCAATGTCTAATTTTGCCATGTTTTTGGAACATTATTTTAATGACCTTTGTGTCATTTAAATATGATTACTTGTCCTCCAAGGCTTTTCCTGTTTACACTTAAATAGTATTGGAGTGTAGCCAGATAGACTTTAAATGAAATGGTGCAAAATACTACATTTTTATTACAAAAGCTTAAAAGCAACATTTACAATTAGGGGACATAGCTGGCACTTTGCATTCTGGTAGGATTTTGTTTTGATCTTATTGTAGTAGTAGATAAATAAATTTAATTAAGCAAGCATAATTACCAGTTAAATTTTACAAAATACTGAAGAAATGGAGGGCCTAATTCAAAGGGGTGGTAATGGTGTAAATAATTGAGTCAAATTGTTTTCATTTTTGTGCTGCACATTGTTTCCTTCAGTCTGTAATGGTACAAGGCAAAGTATGCACAGTGCTAGAATTAGACAAATAATAGATAAATATATTCATAAACACTTTGTGGATTGTAATTAGAAGTACATTGCAGCAGCTTCCACTAGTCTGCTTTTTTTTTTTTTTTTAGTTTCTGTAAATATCTTCACGAGTAAATTTTTGCTTTGAAGAATCTTTGCTTTGAAGAATCTAGACAGAAGAAGAACACACCACAAAAGTGTTGTGAAACCATCTTTGCTTCTTGGCTTGAATGGCAACCAGGTCCCAGGCAGCATCCGCACTGAGGTCTGTGTCCTCAGCACAGACCAGGTAAGCAAGGTCCTATGCCTGCAGTATGCTTAGTGGAGGTTGTAGGGTTTTCTTTGAGTCTGTGAGAAGAGTTTCCCATCTTTCACTGCTTAATGCCTTAAATAGAGCTTTTCCAACCAGGAGATACAAATTACCTGGCAGATACTGCCAATAAACCCACCAAACCTGAGGGCTCCAACAGTGATTTCTGCTAAAAAATGGAGCCTGGTAAATGAAATGATTGTGCAGGGTAAATACAATGCTGAATACAAGAGAAGAATATGATCAGTTCAGTGCTGGTGTACTTTTCCGCAATGAACTCGTTTTGGTGCAAAGCTGTGATAACACAGGGAAGAGGCAAGCTCAGGAGATCCTCTGGGGTTCAAGGCAATGCTTTGAATGCTGGGTAATGACACTGAAAGCATTCAGAGCAAATACCACATCGGCAGCTCCTGGGCTGAAACCTGTTTGTTTAACTATCTCTCAGCTTATTTTGAGCATAATACAAATTTATTAAAATTGTTATTTGGAAAATTCAGGATTACAGAAGCAGGTGAAATCTACTGAGTAAATCTGCCATTCAGCATGCTCTAAATGCATTCACATTTAATGAAATCATAGAGAACGTTAGAATTACCTGTATTTCCTCAGGTTAGGAGGACCTTATTCTGCCATGATGCATCCACATAGATACTATTAGTGTTATTAAGTCATAACGTGAGGGGCAGCTTTTGCCAGCACCTGTCGATACCTCAATCATCTCATGAGCTTGGCGTGCAGCAATAGGCAATGCACACACTTAACTCAAAAGCTCTGGATGAGAGTCAAAATGACACACTCCTCAGGTCTGCTAATTCACTGTATGTTCTTCTAGCAGCCCAAGGGAGAGCTGCAAAAAAACGTGGCGCTTTGCTCACCTCTCAGTGCAGTGGAGCACAGCTTCTGCATAGCACTACTGGCCTCTGCTGCTGGCATTGGAGAGGAGAGAGACCGTACAGGGACTTACCACATTTCTGCTTCTCCAGAGGGCCTCCTGATCCCTGCATATGAGCTAGAGGAAAAGCAATCTTTCATCTTTACCTTATTTTCATGCTTACAAATAAAGGTCAACGCTCCTGTGCTGTAGTCAGCGATGTACGAGCTTTAAACAACCACCCCGAAATGTGATTGTAATTAGTTTCCTTTCAATCTTGATGTGAGCAGTGATCTTAAAATGCCAGGACTGTAGCAGTGCATATGATTAACAAGCACACAGAAAGGCAGTCTATGGAAAAATATGGATAGAAATGAACAAAATGCAAATGTCGCACTGCTTTAAATTTTATTATCCTCCCAGCTCTTCATAAAATACTGTAGACATCGTTTGATTATATTTTTAGTCTAGGGAATTAATTTTTAACTAGGGAACTCATTTCTGTCTTATGATTACTCTTCTTCACAATGGCCTGTAGGTCTGAACTAAAAAATCACAGTTTTAATTGAGCTAATGATGCCCAGAATTCAAATTAATCTCACTTATGTGTGTGTCATGCCAGTCAATATATGCTATAGCTGCAGGCAATGTGTGCATCTTTTCCTATCAATGATTTTTCCAGGAGAATGAGGGTGTAAATCCTGGCCAGGGGTAAGTCTGTGTCCTATTGTCACCACCTGAGAAACTCCTTGGAGGTGGCCGATGTCTGTGCAACCAGTGGAGGGGAAGGAAAAACAACAAACCAAGTGATATTTCATGATCACTTCTCCTATTTCATCCCACTTCTTTCAAGGGCATGACTGTAACTCATAGAAGAGCCTAGGAGACAGTGAAGACAAGGGCTGAGTGATATGCTCTGGCTATATCTGCTCACAGTCTGATCCAGCCCCTGTCTGTGCCCACAGATGGGTGGGAACCAGTTTTAAGACAAGGAGCAATTCCCTTACCCAGCTGAGAAAGGACAGCAGAGCTGCTCATCTGCTTGTATCAGAAGAAATGGGAAGGAGCAAAAAAAAGACTAAATTGCACGGGCACTGTTTTGCTTGTGAATCTATCAGGCTGTATTTTCTACCTGTGAAAACAGAGAATTTTTTCCCCAACCTCCAAGAAAATTCACTTTATCAAGATACAGGACTTTAAAGAAATTTTCAGAAAAAGAATAGAACTAGGCAGCCATAGTTGAGGCACAGCGAATTTGTTTCTGAGGTGAAACAGCAAAGATTATATGGACAAGGAGCATGGTTTAATACTTTGAAGGTAGTTGTTGCCAGCATTCCTTAGTGCACCCTGACCCAGGCGTGCACAGGTACCTTAACCCCAACATTACCATCTGAGCCAAAATTACACACCAGTACCTACCTAAGCATTATTTATTCTCTTTTCCAAATAATTTAACTTAGATACCACTGCTTTAGAATAGCATCATATCTTCATATACCTGAGACAGTCTCAGAGTACAAGGTACCCAATATCTACAGAGTGCAGCTCTGCTTATTTATCTAACCCTATACCTACTATTCCACTGCCTTGGGTTTTCAGTCTCTATACCAAAATCTACTTTAAACAAAATGGTGAAATTCCAATTGTTTGTTGTCAAAAAGTTTCAGTTTTGTGATGAAAGATGTGACCTTTCTTGCTAGCAAGAGTCTTATTTTGATGACTGATTAGTAAACATGAGGTAAAATGCGGGAGCATGCCAGTGTTAACTTGATACTGCCACAGGGTCTGTGAATCAAATATTTTTGTTTTATTTTGAACATCCTGTTAATGAGAAAAATATTCTAATCAAAGAAACGTGTTTCCTTCAATTCTCTTCAGTGTAATTTGCAGCTTCAGAATAGCATGCTCAATTATGTCTGGTTTATTCCTAAATTAGGAAAAAAAAGCTTCAGAAAACTAAGCCTCTTAGCAACTGTTAAGCAACATCCAGTATTAATTATTTAATTACTGTTTTATTATTTTGCATCAGGTAAAAAGAGAATAGCACTCTTGCTGAAAGGGTTTCTTTTCATGAAACTTCTTCACACACCAGACCAAGCTCTCAAAGTGAGCGCAAGTTATGATGCCTTTGCCTAGGCAGAAAGACAGAAACCTTTCCTTAAAAGCTGCTGGAGTGGCTGGTGGGACCGACAGCAAGAAGCAGCATTTCTTTATGCATTCTGGCACTCCAGCAGGTGACTGGAAAAGGATCCCATCTAGACTGAGCATAAGAGGGATGCGCAAAAGCAGAACATAAAGGATTCCTCAGTGCTTGGCAGCTTCTCAGGGTGGACATGGGCTCTTTCGGTATCAGCTTTTTGTGGATGCCTTTTCTGGTTTTGTTTTGTCCAGAGCAGTTACCTTTGGATAAGGATTTATTCTTGTCAGCTCTCCTTGGCTGCTGGGAGGACCCTCCCACCCCACTATCACATTATGTTTTAGTGAACCCAGGGCTTCCCCCTCCCAGTGCTCCCCACTCTGCATCCCTGCAGAGACACCAACCCACGCTCAGCTTATGAACAAGGCAACAAGGCGGCAGAAACTGCTGATCGCTGATGCAAGATCCCAGCCCATCACCACATCTTCAGGAGACTGCCTGAGGCAAGAAGGCTCCAGAGGTTTCCTAAGAAGAATGAACAACATCAACAGGAAATACAGTTACTGGCAGCCCAGAGAGCGAGCACTGTCAGGAGATTTACCAAGAATTTTGGGGGCTTATGCAAAACAGTAATTTCCCAAATTTCCCATGAGCTTGAAGCCCAGGAGCGGGAAGCCCATGAGCCCAAAGTCCATGAGCTTACGATCCATTTCCCATGAGGCTGAATTAATTCCTCAGATATAATACATTCTAACAATACTGGCTAAGATGGCACAGGCAAGAATATACTAACAGTGTTGTTACTTTTTAGCTCTTTTGCAGTTATACTTTTTTTTCTGAGCTCCTTTTGTGCCGTGTGCTGATACCTTCATGAAACACAGAGAGGTCATGTGCATTTCAGCCATGAAATGGGCACATGTGTTTCTAAGGTGCATCTTCCAATCATTAACATTATTCCTATAATTTAGTACTATTTTTATAAACTGCATCTGGACTGAATAGCAAATAGCTGTGTGAGAAAAATACTGAAGGCAAAAGACCATAGATCCTATGAATTGCTGCCATAATACAAGCTTACATTTTTGACATTTACAGCTTTCTTTTAAGAATCGTGCAAATTGTTGGTTATGTTCTTGTCTCTTGAATTGTGTCTACACACATACCACTTCCGCTCCATATTGGTGGGATACAGAAAATCACTTGGCAGCTTGGTCTATCTCTCTGGCTCTATCACCAGAAAAAGGATAGTCTTAAATTCCACATGCAAATTTTTTCATACTGTAACAGCAGGCCTTATGCCACTGTGATACCTTCAGGAATGTCACTGAAACCTACTTTGGTATCTGGAACGAGTTTCTCTCATCCTAATTTTCTAACCCTAGGACAGGCTGTACCAAAACAGGTCATGGTTCTGTATGCGCCCAAGACCTGCCCCATGGGTTGGAATTCATCACCTACGCCAGGATTGATGCTTATGAAAATTTTTGTATAGGAAGGCCTGTACCACAGCTGCCTAGCTTATACCCAGTTACTTGATTTAGTTGTTTACCTTCATAAAGAGGCACTGCTTTTCTAAACTTTTTTTTAGCAGTATTACCATGAAATTATTCCTCCAAGAGCAATAAAGAAGTCTCAGTACTTTTAAGTCCATCAAAAAGAATTTGAAACACTATGAAATATAGATGCCCTCAGGGATAAGCTTCTTGCTACCTAAAACTGTCCCTCTTTATACATAAATACAGAGTCCCAACACTCTTGTTTGTGTAGTTCACAATTTCACTTTTATAAAAATTTACAGCAATTCAATTAATTAACCAAGTGTACCAAGATGTGATTAGTCCCTCATGTGAAAGTCATGAGTTATGCCACAATAAATGACAACTAACTGGTCAAACTGCTTACAGCAGGGAAGAAAATATTGAGGAAGAGGCGGTGAGGACAGCAGTAACCATTAACAGGATGAACCAGGTTCATGACAAAAAACTTTCAGATTTATATTGAGTGCTGTTCCTTTCTGAGTTCACATCCCTCTGTCAGCTTCATTTGGGACCAGGATCTCTGATTCAAACTGATAGCAAGTATCTGATTCAAATAAGTGAATATTTTTGCTAAATGTTGTCTGTCACATCATGTTACTCTGCTTTGGTTTCTTCACTGCATGTGCTAACATGATGTGGTGTAACATAGCATGATGCAGCGTAAATGATTTAATGTGACATGACAGAAAAACATTGCTGCAGCTTTCAGAATAAACACCTGCTTTTAACAGTTATTTTAGCTGCTGGTAGCAGTTTCTTAAAACATAACCTGGGTCCTGCTGAAGTACATTGCACTTTGCTGTTTATGTACCTCTAATACTTTCCGTAACACATACTTTGGTTTATTTTATTCCAGAAGCCATGTTCTACTACAAGGCTGGGGGTGGGGGCTCTTTTCTTTTCTTTAGATGGAAAAAAAAATGTCTAACAAAAACTGGGGGGAAAGGAACTAAACCAAACCATGGATGGAGACACATATGGAAAAATTTCTTATTATGGAATGAAAACACCATCTCTATTAATAGCCAAACACATATTTGCCCACAGATTATAATAATAACAGTAATAGAGTTTAAAAGATTTGTTTTTCCTTCAAAAACTTCAGCAGAATGTTACAAGTGAAAACTGGGTAAAAATGATCTCTCCTTGGAGAAATATGGACACAGGTAAGGCAAACATTTAACTGTTGATTTTGTATTTGCAGATGTAGGTTTTACGAATGGGAATATTTTCAATACGAAAAGCCAAGATTTGTGCAAGCTTTCCTGGAATTTTAGTTTATTTCCCTTGACCTGACTGACAGAAAAATTAACACTGGGAAATAAACCCAATGGTTTAGTTATTAAAAAAAAAAATAAAATCATTTATTCATATTGAATATATTTTTTCCTTCCAAAAATCTTTCCATCTGTATATGAAAGTGTGAAAGCTAATTAAATTGGCAGCTACAGCTTTGTACTTCTCATTTAGAGGACCTTCATCTCAAGCTAGAAGAGCATCATCCTCCAGGTCCTCGTTACAGAAAAGGGGAGTGAAACAAAAGTGACCTTCAGCTAATCAGATCACAAAGTTAAAAACAGAGATGGATTTCAGAAAAGCATAAAATACATTTGGATCACCATGGTCTCTTCAAAAGGAATAAAACTGTTCCCATGCAGCCAGATATGTGGTTTCTGCAACCTGGAGCTTGTAGAGGCATTTGGCATGTTCGTTGTACACCTGGCACTTCTTCAACTAAAGCCTACAACTCTGACTGGGTACCTGTAAGTTTTCCATTAGCTGTCCTTCTTGACCCTTGCCCAGAAAAAGATGCCGCCTTGATATATGGCATGCAGCTCTTCTGTTAAATTTCAAACAGGAATCACAGATGAGGGGCTGATGTCGCGGCCAGTGAGGAGGCAAGGGCCTTCAGCACTGCAGGGAGAGGGGAAACAGGCTGATGATTGCACAAAATCTGTCCTCCCACAGGCACTGTGCTGTTGTGCCAACAGTGTGCTGGCCCTAGGGACTCCTGAGGTCCTTTTGCCACATCCAGCCCCGGCAGTGCAGCAGGAGTGAAGTGCTTCTCTTCAGGGACTGCAGATTTGATAGCACAGAGCCAAATCCTGCAGTTTTTCCAAATGCAAAGCACCCTTTGACCTTTGGTAAAAATTAAACACTTGGAGGGACTTGGCAAAGCAGATTTTAATTTATAATAGAAATGAGGACACCTTTGCTTGTACTTTTACAAAGACCCCAAAGAGCTCTCTTGCTACGTGAACCTAGCAAGTTGGCAATGTATTTTAATGTATTTATTTGATTATTCATTCATTCTTTCATTCATTCATCTATTCAGTCATTCATTCGGACACTTGTTCATTCATCTCTGTCCTTTTGCAGGAAGAGAACATAAGCCAGCAGTGGCATACTTCTTCACTGTCCTGATTTACAGTGACATCTCTGAGTTTGTATCTCTTTGGCCCTACTCAGTCCAGTATTATGCCTCATTAGTGACTCGGATTTAAAAAAAGGATTAAAAATAATGTCAGATTATAGGTAGGTAGATAGATAGATAGATAGATAGATAGATAGATAGATAGATAGATAGATAGATAGATAGATAATGTATTGGTTGCAGTGCTTTGATTAAAGTGCTGAGTTGTTGGTGGAGTTTTCATTTAAGATCTTTCATATTCACAGTCCACTAGATCTTACAGTTATTTTCACAAAAAGTCTCTGACTTTTTGCTAACTGGTCAAATAGTTTCAATATCAGCACCAAATGGTGAGGTTCCTATTGCCCTACCAGTGCCTGCCCAATGGCTGCCAATGCAGAGGGGAGCTCTGGTGAGCCTGGGCCTCGCCTCTACCTCTGTTGCCTCTGCAAGACCTTTTGGTATTTTCTGACCTAGAGAAATATTTATTTAAAAATAGCCTTTCTGGAGGTGCCATCCGTGCTCTGGTTGCTAGCAGGAAGTGACTGTATGAGTTGTGTCTAGAAATTCTTCACCATCTGTGTGCCTCAGCCCAAATGTACCTTTTATCTGTCTCCGAGTATGCCTTAAACATGGGCAGATTTTCTCTGAAGACAACTGAAATGAAGGGAGCTACTCTTTGAGTTGGAATTACTCACACTCTAATAGCTGCTGGAACAATTTTTCTCCCATATCTCTGAAATACCCTTAATTAATCTTGCAGGCAACTTGCAACATAATTGTATCCCTAAAATGTTAACCTTGAAAAATATTTGACAGTGTACTAACATCTCAGAAACTTGTTATCACAGGGAATATAATAAATCCATAAATATCCTAGTTTCTCTCCAAAGTCCCAGAATAATTCTTTATTGTTGGTCTTTTTTTTTCCCCTTTGTCTTCTTTTAGACCTGGTGACAAGAGATGCAGGAGGGCATGTTTAAAGAAAAAAAGCAGTTTGGAAGAAAAGGTAGTTGTATATCATATATTACTTAGTAATTTTTGTTAAAAGGGGATGTCCCTTGCATTTCGCACTCACACAACCTGCCACCTGCAATCAGGTCAGAATTAGTCCCTGGTAAAATAAAAAGGCAACACTGTAATTCACCGCAGAGCCACAGCTGGCCTAAAGTTGCAACTACTTTTTCTAAAATAACTCCTTTTTAAAAATAATTATGATACCATATAGGAGGACAATGTGCCTAAAAGCTGTGTTCTCCTTGGCTGAGAAAATGAGAAACTTAAAATACATTACATCAGTAGCCTTATTAAAGATAGATAAAGAAATCCTGAATAACTTTAGTTAAAGTTACTAAAATTTCCTCTATTGCTTATTCCTTACAGACTCAGAAGCTCTGTTATATTTAACAGTCTGGCATTGGCTGCTGTTGATAACAGAGACGGTCCTCTTACAGGCCTGTCTGCTGTTCTTACTATGCTGTCATTTGAAATCATCAGGAAAAAATAATCACAAGCTTAAAAAAGCTAAAGCAGACAGGCTGTTTCAGATTATTTCAGTATGTGTGCTTGCTGCAACAACTGAATGTTCCTGTTAAAATCATAGTCTGATTTTCCTCCTGAAAATCAGGCTATAAACAAAAGGATTAGACAAAGACAAACCCAGACAGAGAATTTAGATCTGGGTTAAAATATGCACTGGAAATTGTGGAAACGCTTCCATTTGAGGCTTGCTTTATTTCAATATTAAGTATTCCTAAATGCATGTATTCTTTATGTACTTCTGTATCAAGGATAAATTGTGCATCTCTAGTAGAAAACAGAAAAAGAGATCATTATTTTACAATTTAATTTAGAGGAATTTGAAGGATAGAGATCAGGAGGGAAAGCCAGCACAGCTGCATTTCTTATAATTTTCCCATTAGAATATACTAATTTCCACACTGCTGCTTCCTTACGTTAGGAGAGTTTGCAGGTATTATTCTCATATTTGGATCCATCAGCCCATAAAGCTTGAAAAGCGTGAGACTGTTTTTTGCTAAAGGAACACTTTCTCACTTAGTTCAGACATGCTTTCAGATTTTGTTTGCTAGTCTTCATATAAAATGGCAAACCAGACTGCTAAAATGACATAATTACACATTTGTGATCTTATAATGTGTATTCCAAAAAAGAAACTTGATATATCATGTACTTGTAAAACTTGGCTATCCTAGAAGTGGGTGCTTTGCAGTCTGGACCATGTTTTGCATTATAACAAATCTTCAATATAGGGAATGACTTTCCTCTGGACAAACAGCTGAAGCTTGGAGAGGCTGACTATGTTCAAGGTGTCTCAGGGAATGTGTGACACGGCAGGGAGATGAACCTGCATCTTCAAAGCCTGGAAACCCCCACTGCCACAGTATTCGCCTCTCTCTATAGCTTTTTGTCTCAGATGCACTTGCCTTCTCCTCAATCCCTTTTAATGCAAGTTTTCAAGACAGCAACAGCCAAAACTTTTAAAGCGCTTAAACTTTATAACGATCCAACATAAGAAAACATTTACTGGGAAAATATCAGACCTGCTGTGTATACACTAAGCATTTCCTCACCCATAGTATTACATTTTGAAATGCTGGATATCCTCTTTGAGGAAAAGATTTATTCAACTTGCTCCTTTTCACATACTGGAATTCTTGAAAGGAGGGGTTTTTAACTTCTCACTATGCAGTCACTAAACATACTAGATGACTGTAAATTTTTTTTTTTTAAAAGACAAAAGAAAAAAAAACCACAAACTTTTAAAAAGTTTCTCAAGTATTTGAATTAATATTGACAGAACGCATTTGATCTGGACATACTCCTAAGGCTATAATCTGAACTATCATCAAATATCTGAAAGTTCACAAAAGGGGTATTTATGAAATCTTTGTAGAAAGTCAGACATTTCTGTAATAAGTGCAACTACCATTTAGTACCCTCCTGTTTGATATTATCACCTGACCAGTGGTAACTGTAGTATCCAGTGATCTCTTTTCCAGATATTATCACTTTCACCAAAAAATTAAATCAGATGACCTGAACACATCTATTTCCCACTTGACTGCCAGTTATCTAAGCTCAGAGGTTACTACCTGTACATTCATGCTTTCACTAGATACTTCAAAAAACATTTTTAAAGCATAGGAATTTCAACAGATTAGCATCCCAACCTGTTATTGGCTTTTTTATGTATTTAAATCAGCTATCTCTAAACAATGGCAATTTTATTATCAGCACAATGCCAACTATGTCAATATATATACACCAGGAATACCTTTAGCCCAGTGATATGTTAGTCTTCGTTACCAGCTCTTTTGTTAGAGATACATATTTTTGCACAGTATTCTGTTTGTCCTACGTATGCCACAGCTGCCTATTGAAGCAGCACAGCAAAGGCTTCGGGGATTTCCCAACAATAAAGATGAAATCTCTTCCCTGGTTAGTATTCAGCTGCGCTATAACATTTAGCAGACATTTTCCCTTCTCTCAGCTTTCAATAGGCTACATTTATCAGCATGGAGTAGCAATCAACATGTATTCGCTCATGTATTTATATAAGTCAGCCGTATGCTTCCTCATTATTTGCAATTCTTCCGTTAAAACCCCCTTGCTTTCTTTGTCTTCAGCAAAGAATTTCTGGGTATATATTATGCATATGCGGTTGTGTGCCAAAAGTATTTTTTGGTGTACAATTTATATATTGATATTATCACAGGTGTTTCATTAAGAGCTAAGTGAATTATTTATGCAACCCCTTGTTTCAAACCCAGATGTATTTGACATTGGCATTATAGTAATAGGTAAGTTGGGGTTTTTTGGTTTTGTTTTTTCTGTTTTTGTTTTTAAAGAAAAGGATTATTTGTATCTCTGCACTTAAAATGTCAGTTTCCTATCAAAAGTTAAATTCTAATACTACTAGATTTTTAAGAAAGAGAAAATAATATATTCTGCAAATCTCTGAATGTGGTTTATGACAGCTACCCCACATGTAATTAAGCTATGAATGGACAACATGGCCTGAGAAATGTAAGGAATGACCATGCTTGTTCATTGAACAGAAGAACAGCCATGGTCTACTTTGAGTGGCCAAAGGCATTTGACTTCAAAGCCAACAGAGTTTCTATGTTTTGTCAGAACTAAATATTTCCCATTCTGTGAAAGAGATAAAAGCAGCTGGGTGAAAATGAAGGAACCTTATTTTTCTTCTGGACTGGTTTGTTTTAAAAGAATGAAAGGTCCTTTAAAATTGCTGAAGGGGTTGGAAGATCAGTCATTCCAATGAAAAGACACTGGTGGGCAGAATGCTGATAAGTACTTGATGTTTAATCTCACTTGAAATACACAGGCACTGTTGCAGATGCTCTCACATGGCCAGCACACACATGAGGACAAGAAGACACAGCAAGATCTCAAGGCACTGGTACAACAAGGTGCTCCTTGCTGCAGTGTACCAGCAGTTGCTCTCTGCTTGCTCAGCTTCAGCTGGTCTCATCACACGTGGTTTTACTGTCACAGCTGAGGTGCTGAACAAGCAGACAAAATATGAGAGGGGGGATGATGAGGACTGAGAGCACAAGCTGCTTATAGAACAACAGCAACTCCAATCTACCTTTGTCAAAGGGGCAAGAGTTCACTTCCATCACTGATGTTTACCAGTTTTCCCCTCTAAAAATGTTTTTCCAGATGCAAACATGCACTATCCTTGAGAAAAACCTTGAGAATTTAATTTTAATAAGTCCCAATTCAATTTAGTGCAGCTTTTCTCAACCGGTTGGTTGCAACTGTAAAGGGTCATGAAAGTCAATTAGAAGACACAAGGCACTTAAATTCTTACAATTGCCTAAAATAAAAGTCTAAATCCTACTTTCTAATTACAATTATACCATAATTCCCCAAGGTCACAACAGCCTTCTCAAACACATAAAACTACACTACAGAATTTAGAATTATGCTCACATGAAGGGGTTAATTTCACTATAAAGGGAAGGAGGTCTTAAATATGTTATACATGAAATAAAGGTCCAATTGACTAAGAAGACTGAAAAATATTGAATTAGTCATTCAATAAATGTGCACATTATGCATTAATTTATCTTCCTTTCTTATCTCATTAACTTGTCTCACCAAATAGTTAAATACAATGCTCCCATACTTCTATACTCCATACTACTACCAAGCAACAAAATTATTTTTTAAATAATATCCAATTCAAAAAGCACGTGGGCACCTGTCTGGCCCTCATTGCCTCCAATTTAATGGGCATTAACTGTCCCATCTGGGTTCCTGGAATAAAGTTAATTGATCTGTGTCAGTCAGGATCTTGAAAACTGAACGCCTGAGGTTTAAGAACCCAGTGTGCTAACATGAATTAAAATAAGCCAGAAGCCTTCACCAGACTTCATTTCAGGCTGTGACAACTCCCACTCTGGCTAAAATTCATCCAAGTAAACCTCAAAATAAAGCTAAATTATTTGCCTGGGCAAGATAAGAAAATTATTATTGTTGTTTTTATCATTATCGCTATCACTATTGCTACTGCTATTCCTATTATTACTATTGTTACTACTAATAAAATTATTAAGGAATAATGATTTCTCTCTCTTCAGTGGGATAGCCCTCCTGGGGCTGTAGTTTGGGATTCCTGTTTCACAGACAAAACACCAAATGCAATGAAATAGAGATGAGTTGGTGGAAGCTCAGTAAAATGTATCAGAGTTGAATAGATTAATTCACGTTTTCCTTCTTTGCTCGTACATACAGAATACATGTAGCTCAGCTGAGTTATAAGACAATAATAAAGAGTGGTCTAAAAGTACCTGAGGCAAACACTCTGAGGAGGTGAAGGATCCTTTGGGGTAGTATGTGGGGCTATGAGTAGGATGAATGGGATTAGAGGGGAAATGGAGTTGAATATTAAGAAGAAATTATTCCCAGCAGCAAGATCAGCTAAACTAAAATATTCTCCCAAGGGAAGTAATAGAAATGGTGCCATTTGACATCTGTAATGCTAGATTTGCCATTAGAAACACAGTGCGGAGAACAATTTTACATCTGCAGAGAAGTGGCAAGAACAACCTACAACAACCTCACCGAGTCCCTGACCTTTCTAACTGCATATGCTTATTTGGAAGTAGTATGGATAAGGTCCCCAAAATGCATCATTGTGCTACCTACATATGCACACAGTAAGACACAGTGGGTACAGAGATTTAATAAAATACTATAATTAAATGTAAATTATCTAATTTTTTTCAGATGTGAAAAAATTCCCAAAAACCACATAGAGTTAAAAAAAAAAAGAGTATATTTGTTTAAATTTTTTCAAGAAATGCTTCTACATAGAGGCCAGTGTTTTAATTAAAACTACTTAATCCGATCCCTTGAGATCTTTCCATACATATTTCCTATCCCAAGGCAAATATGAATTTAATGTAAAGTGATCAGGAGGAAAACTAGAATGATTTTCCTGACCAGATTCCAATGGGACAGGCTGAGTCTGACTCCAACTATGTCAGCTCCATAGCATTAACAAAAATAGGGCTGCGGAAGAGGAGGCTTGGCACTGCAAGAGTTAAGCAGTAGTTGGGCAGTCTGGAAGAAACATCTCACACTCTGGTGAGATGTCCAGAGCCTAAGGAATAGGAGAATTGTCTGTCCTTTATTAAATCGTCAGCCTTTTAATATGATCAGTCTGTTTCTTCATTATCTATATCTTAGTTAGCCTATCGGATTGTATTTCTGCACTAATACAAAAATCATAAGACACAACTAAAGCTTTGCAGTCTTCTTTCTCCTGCCATTGTTGACAACTTAGATAATATTTCTTACTGGTTCTAATAATGTAAGACTTTCTCCATTTGTTTCAGATAGGCCTCAATAGTGACTTCCCAAAGCAACATTTTTCTTACTGAAGTCAGTAATTACATTTCAATTTTAACAGTAAACTTGCAAGTCTTGCTACTGGGATGTGGCAAGACAAGGCGCTAAAAGGTTCAGGATGTGGCTGGTGATGGTCTCACCACCCCAACTGGCATGATCAGAAGGCAGGAGAAAAATTCCTGCACCTCTTCTTTGTGAACCACACCCCAACTTCAGTAAAAGTCTAGCTGGCTCACCAGCATGTGGTGCCCCGGGCAGAGGAAAATTTAACTTGGTCATCTTCCAGGAGAGATGCCTTTCCATCTCTCCAGATAGACCAACTACAAAGGATCCCTAGTGACAAGAATAACACAGAGCTGCAGGGAAGAGTGGGTATGATTCAGGATACAGCCAGACTCATCATGAGCCATCTAAAATTCAGATAAGATTAAGGAAAACCAAAGGCAACAGAGAAATGCACAAAAAACTATGGAGTGACAATATAAAACTTGCAAAGGAGGTCCCTTCACCAGCAGGAAGAGCAGAAACCTTGAAGCTTTTCCTGCTCAAATCAAAACTCTCACTGTCTTCAAATGAGACCAATACTTCAATCCCAGTAAATTGCATTACTTTTATTCATATGAACTCTCACAAACTTTGGAATGTCTGAGGACCTAGTCCACATAGGTTTTTGTTTGTATGTATGAATAATAAATGTTAGATAATGTAAATTATGTACATAACACAAACCCTTTCCAGACAAAATGAATTACTTAGATTTGGTACCGGTTTGTATCAGACTTGCTAATGTCAGTGTTTGCAATGTCTTGTCCTTGCACTGGAGGATGTTCAATGGGAATAGAGCTCATCAGCTGGTCCAAAAGGATTAAAAAAACTGATGGATTAAAAAGAAATGTAATAAAAACAAAAAAAAATTGAAATTGACCAGACTACTGCAGGACTGTACACAAAGAAAAGTAAACAAGCATGGCTTCATTACACAGCTCACTCAGCAACCGATATGCAATCCCTATTCTGTAGCCACATACAGTATCTTACCAGTAATTTTTGTCCAGGAAAGCCAATAAAATAAGAATATATATTGCCAAGGTGAATTTTTAAGAGTTGCAATTTTAAATTTCCTATTAGGGATAAGGTAAGATTTATGGATGATATACTGATTTATAAATATGTTTAGACAGTAAGTATTTTTGGCTTTAGTCTGAAACTAGAAAACTTGATGTAAAGAAAGATTTTTAAAAGTTTTGCAGTACATAAAATAAATCCAACTTATACTTTCAAGGAGCTGTTTGGGTGCATAAAAGATGACAGAAACAGTGGATAAAACCCCTAAAATTTGCTTGTATCTACAATGCTCCATTATTTTCTCATTTACTTGAGTTTTAAAGGAAATCATATTAGTGTCTCCAGAGGATGAGCTATATAAACAAGAACTACAAATTTATCTGTGCATTAAAATGAATGCTATGGTAACTGGTTTGATCGTTTTGGCTGCAATTTAAAAACCTAAAGGGTGTATTATCCTGAGATAATCTCACCCTTGAGTCCTTGTATATATTATAACCCATACCTCTAATCCTGTGAGACACTGCCTAGCTAATAATATCCCCTCTGCCTTTGTCTGGTTTGTCACACTGCAACTGAAATATGCCTCTTCCAACTTCCAAGTAATATTATTTTCATCATTCTGAATCATTAGTTTATGTCTGACAAATGTGTAAAGATTTATTTCCTTGGACAGTAGCAAAAATTTTCTTAGCAAATAGTGCAGCATGCAGCACTAAGTGGAGAAGTGAATTGCAGTCCTTCAAGGTGTCCAGGACTTCACGAGGCACAGCCTCAGTGCAGCCATCTACTGCAAAGCTGTGAGTCCTTAGAGGCCAGTTTTGTACTAGTGATGATAGTGTGTGCCTTGGCTATCGGTACCTCACAGACTGGGTTTGTCGGTCTTCAAGAAGGAAACCTCAACAGTCGCTAAGCACCCCAACAGGGCTGCTGCTCTGGCTACATCTTGGTGTAGTGTGTCTTGCTGGGGTCCTATCAAACACGCCAGGGAACAGGTGCAGCTTAGGGCTTCTCATGTCTACACTCTCCTTCCAACAATTTCAGAGCAACTGAAGTGGAGAAGGTCTTCCATCAAGCTGTGGACTTGGGTTTTGTGGTTTGGTTTTTCATTTTTTAATTATTATTTTTTTAATCCTTCTTTTGAAGTCCTGTGTATAGATATTTACTGGAATGATTGGGATGACTTTAGCTTACATCAATAATTTTCAGTTCCTCATAGCAATCTCTTCCACTGAAATCTGACCTGCACATGATGATGGATCCTCTGCGCATTGACTTGTAGCTGACTATGGTGGACCAGTGTTTGGACATAGCCACTGCATGCTGGAAGAGCACACAGATGAGGAGACAGGATTCAGTTCTTCTTACTGCAGGTGAGGAAGTGCCCGAAAGGTGCACATCCTATTTTCCATAAAACAACGGTCTTGGAAGCATTTTCTGTTCTCCAGGCCTGAGCCTTTCAGTAGCCAAATCCCTGTTAGAAGGATCATAGAATGATAGAATGGTTAGGGTTGGAAAGGACCAAAAGATCATCTAGTTCCAACCCCCCTGCCATGGGCAGGGACACCTCACACTAAATCATGTCACCCAAGGCTCTGTCCGACCTGGTCTTGAACACCTCCAGGGATGGAGCATTCACAACTTCCCTGGGCAACCCATTCCAGTGCCTCACCACCCTCACAGTAAAGAATTTCTTCCTTATATCCAATCTAAACTTCCCCTCTTTAAGTTTTGACCTGTTACCCCTTGTCCTGTCACTACAGTCCCTAATGAAGAGTCCCTCCCCAGCATCCCTATAGGCCCCCTTCAGATACTGGAAGGCTGCTATGAGGTCTCCACGCAGCCTTCTCTTCTCCAGGCTGAACAGCCCCAACTTTCTCAGCCTGTCTTCATACAGGAGGTGCTCCAGTCCCCTGATCATCCTTGTGGTCCTTCTCTGGACTTGTTCCAACAGCTCCATGTCCTTTTTATGTTGAGGGCACCAGAACTGCACACAATACTCCAAGTGAGGTCTCACGAGAGCAGAGTAGAGGGGCAGGATCACCTCCTTTGACCTGCTGGTCACGCTCCTTTTGATGCAGCCCAGGATACCGTTGGCTTTCTGGGCTGCAAGTGCACACTGAAGCTGGCTCATGTTCATTTTCTCATCAACCAACACCCCCAAGTCCTTCTCCTTAGGGCTGCTCTAAATCTCTTCTCTGCCCAGCCTGTAGCTGTGCCTGGGATTGCCCCTGCCCAGGTGTAGGGCCTTGAACTTCACAAGAATCTCCAATCTTACGAAAATTGATGGAAATCAGCACAACGGTACATTCACATCATGCTTTGAATTAGTCAAGAAAGTGACAGCCACCAGTTTCCCTGTTTTTTTTTCACTCAATCACAAGCTCTCCTCATGCTGTTTATTCCAACACTGATTCCCTATTAGTCATTTTCCTACATAAGCTATATAAACTACAACACAGTGTCACTGGAGTGTGATTTAGAGATGGAGATTTTCTTATTAAAAGAAAATGACCTTGCTTTTCAATGTCTAAATCAAATCCTAAGGGTTAGCAAAGACTCCTGAAAGTCCCTATCATCTGTTGTATGGCTTTTATACTGTTCCTGGTATAAATTGCTTCTGAACTCGCCTTCACCTGTCAGTTCTGTTGAAATATTCTTGAATGTCATAAACTCCTACATCTTAAAGCCAGGTGTTGAGAGAATCCCTATTATTATCACTACATTGTCAGCAACAATAAAAACAGTTAATAAGTGATGATAGGGATGTAAACGTCTGGTTCCTGTGTACAGCTTGTCATTTGCAGTCAAATCTAACACTGCTAGAGGAGTCTGGAAGTGGTTGCTGAAAAAATTGATGTCTTCTGGGAAATGGCTCTGTAAAAGAAGCATCCATGTTTAATTCCACTTTATCTTTTCTGACTTAAATGTGCTCATAAAGTAAGTGTAGGCTGATGAACATGTACACATGTGTATTAAGGACTTTTTAATTTAAAAGGCCCATTCCAGCCTTTAGCAGGATGAGAATGGAGGCTTGGCCACACTGGCACGAGCAGTGTTACCAAAGCCTTGTTTAGAGAAGGAGTCAGTAGCTTTGACTCGCAATCCAGAGACAAATTAAAAAAGGAGGTAGCTTGCACGCATGTTGCCACTGCCCTGAACACAATATCACATTAATTTCAGTGCCTTGTTACATGAGGTTTATTTGTTCTCTATTTTGTATAGTTTATAATTAGGGACTCACTGATATAAGTCTCAGAAAATTGTTTATGGAAGTCTATTTTTGCACCTCTCATGCAAAAATAATTAAAAATGGGCATGAAAAGGAATTGCCTATCATGCCTGGTGAGACATGTCCTTGTGCTTTCCCTTATCCCGGTTCCTAGGTTTAACAGGTCTGTTAAATATCTTTTGCAGGAAATCTTTTTCCTTATACATACTGTGTACATTTTGCCTCTTAAAACATATTAAATAGCCCATGTAAGAAGAATACATGAATTATTGATACTGTACCAGGAGAGATAGTGTAGGGGGAACAGAGAGAATATTACATGATGTGATAAAGCAACCACAAGTTTCAGTTAGATGCCTGGGTAAATGGCTCTGTTAGAAACCCTGTGGCTTGCTGCTCAGTGCATAACCAGTTGATCTCAGGTGATTTCCTGCTCACTGTGATTATCTCTTCCAGTTTTTAGTTTTTGAGCACAAGCTGATACAAAAGCTTCTACAAATTATTTAAGTGGGAAGTTCATCTATGTCTTTATTAATGTAATAAATTAAATGTAATTCCTTGCAAGTTGTAAATCCAAGGGACAAGAAGATCCAAACTTCCGTGCTTCATCTTAATCTCTTTGCAGGTTTAATTGGCTGAATTTTCAGTGTTTGGTTTTGTTTTTTTTCCTGATGAATTATTCTTTTTGGCTGGGAGTAGAATCCTTTGTTTTCCACATCAGTCTATATTTTCCCACCTCAGCTTATTTCATTAGCTTTCCTAAACATATACGCATTCCTGCATGTCTTGAGGGCTTTGTAACTAAATATTGCCTCCAACTGACCACATGTAAATTACCAAGCAAGGCACAAATTCAAGGAAAGCAATAATTTTGTCCACAATGGGAAAATGGCAACCGTAAGATGCAAATCTGCCACTTCTGAAACATGTCTTTTTCTACCTTTCTAGTGCTGGGTGGTTTTGGGGAATTTTTTTAGTTTGTTTTTTGGGTGTTTTTGTTTTTTTTTTTGTGGATGAGGGTCAGAGACCATTTTGGCCTACAGCACAGACTTTGTGCTTTGTTTTGTGTCTAATTCATGTTACCAGTTCTTTTCCTTTGGCTGAAGTCAAACATCAAACTGCAAATCACTCCTTCATCTATTACAGTGTGAGTCAGTGAAAAAAACCTTTATACTTTTTAGGAAATAATTGGGTAATGCTATAACAGGACCTAAGAAAATCATGGTAACAGGCTGTCATAGGCTTTCAAAGCAGAAAGGGGAAAATTGTTTCACGAAAGCCTTTAAACAGTTGTATCTGCAGACTTCAGCTCAACAAATTGCACGTGGGCAGAGAGGAATAAATGAAGTACTTAGATAAATTTTTTAGTCTATATTGCTCCTCTCCAAGCTTTACAATTTTGCACATCATTTTGAGCATTTCAAAATTTTAAGTTATTTTTATCCTCTAAGAAGTATCTTCTACATAAATAGTTGTTGCTAATATATTATAAACTAGGATTAGTTTAATTAGTGGTTTCACAAGAAAGTAATGACTATTTAAGCCCTGAAAATAAGCTAATTATTTTGTATCACATTGTTGCTAATGTTGTCCTCAGTTCTTTTAAGGTTGAGTGTTCAAAAAGATGGATGTCAGACATGCTAATTAATGTATTTCTTGCAATCATGTTGCCAATTTTTTATAACATATTAAAAATCCTCTTTTATGCACACTTCATATATATTCCTATTCAGGGTAACTAACAGCCTGATTCAGTGCTTTTTGTAAGGTTACATCACCATCGAAGTTGCTCGTACAGTTGCACAAGATACAACAGTCATTTTTCTCTAATACTCTGCTGAAAAAAACAGCAGTTTAATTATTTGCACATTTTCATGAATTCCTTCTACTTATATTACTTTATTACAATTCATTCAAAACGGTTAAATAAATCCAAATTAATAAGTAGAATATGAGTATCTGGACTTTTAAGAGTCAAGACCCCTTCAACAGTGATGATAAATGATTCCTGATTAGATAGCTGATATCAATGAAAGAGCACTGGAATTAAGCAGATGAATTTTTGGCTCTACTTTTAACTGGCATATTGTCTCTGGTTCATCATAAATTTCCCATGGTGTTAGTCAATATAAATCCCTGCACCCCTGTCTTAAAAAAAAAAAAAAAAAGTAGAGATACATAATAGAAAAGTATAGGATTTCAATAAACATCTCTATCTCAAATGGAATAATGCAAGCATACATATTTTACTGCAAACCAAATTGCTGACAGAAACTTACTATGCTATTACTAAGCATCTGTGCAGTTTCTGCTCCTGGGTGTTGTCAAATAAAAAATCATTAAGCTCCATTAGACAGCTTGTGCCTTTAAAAAAAATCCTCTGAATGTCTTAGGTGAAGGCACCTTCAATAACGACTGATAGGGTTTTAGTTCTGCAGTGTACCCATTCTGGCATCTTGAATTTCCCACAATGTCATCTTAATCTAATCATTGCTTGGTAGGTCTGGCTCCCTAAGAAATCTTCAAAATTAGGGTACCTATCTTTGTCTCCTATTGAAAATGCTCATAAATAGCGGCATGTTGTGACACCAGTCAGTAAGAAAGCAAAGAGCCGTTCCAACTTTCTGAAAGGGCTATGAAGGAAATCTGATTCTTATTTTCACTGTGTATCAGAGGCTTCCTCAGATCTAGATTGTCCCAAGCCCTTGAAGGAATATTAAGGGGGAAGTCACAGCTTTCTGGCAACAGCCAGACAACAGTTAAATTGTGGCTGGTTAGGTGCAGTGACAGCCCTTTTTTATACCCTTAAGTTAAAGCTCCAAAAATATGAGCCCTTGAGTTCTTCCTGATGAAATTCATACCAATGTGCAAAGGATCAACTGCGGCAAGGAAGCCAGTGTACACATGTGAGTGCATATGCAGACACGTGTGTGTAAACAGGCAACTCCAGGCACATGCATTACAGTCATGTTTTCTTCTGACATTCCTATCAACTGAATGTTGTTGCCATTTATTACTGTCATAACTGGATGCTTATTAATTTTATGTTTGATATTTTGATCATAAAACAGATCCTAGCCTTCATTATTATAAGTATAATCATCACTTTTCTCATAAACCCAGTTAGGGATCTCTCGCAGACCATCTTGGCTGCAGATCCTTCTCAGATGCTTCTGGTTGATGAAACAATTCATTTTTTTAAGTCTCATTGACACTGTGATCCCAAGAGCATAGTATGAGTTAAATATTTGCTTATTATAATTGTACATTTCACATGCTGGAAGCAATTTCTGTATTATATTACTAGTACAATAGTCTGCACTGTGGAACTCTCTAGTAAGGAATCAAATTCAGCCAGACTTGAGAACTATTCATGTGAATGACTACCATTACTTGATATCATCTGTAATGCAATAAACTGAGTGTTTGATAATAATGTTGTTATATTAAGGATGTGTATAACCTATTTGTTATCTATCATATGAATCACAGAAATTGTGTGATCAAAATTATTTATATTTTAGGGTATATCTGAATTACAGCTAATCAAAAAAAATAAATGTGTTTTAGAGAGAAAACAAAAAAATAGATGTGATGCTGTGATCTCATTTTTGAAATAGCTTTTCTTAATAAGCTATGCATGCTACCAAGAAAGTTTATTCACTGCATAGATGTCTCGCATTGCAAGCTGCAGCAATTCTGGCTACAGAGTATGACCTTTCAAAGAAATATTACACAATATGAAAAATATTACATCAGCTTTCAAAGTAGAAAACTTGAAAGAACTTATAAAAATAAAAACATTTCAAAGTCAACTATTTTATATGAAGTGCTACCCAGGGGAGCTTTTTTCATAAATAGATAAATGCAGCTTTTGGGGACTGCCCATAATTGCTGTATTACATATTCTTATTTATTCTTGGAAAACTGATTTCTGAATTTGAAAATAAATCAATTTGGGCTTTTTCAAGTAATAGGGACAGGCAGAAAATATGTTTGCATTTGATTACAGTAATTAGTTATGTACATGAGCAACTTTTAGATCTTTATTAAGCTCACTGAGAATGAGTTTTTATCTTAAAGCAAAACGACACCCCAGCAGAAGGGCCAAATATAACACACAAAGAAGGCAATCCCACAGAATGCAGATCTGATAGTGAGCTTCATACTTATGAAATATATATGTATATAAGGGATGCAGTCTGAGGTACCGCTAGGTGAGTTAGGGGTAGTAAGTGCAGCTGATGTTCATCCTTGAAGGGAATGTGTAGAGAGTTCATTGCAGACTTGTGGAAAGAGAGGTAAAAAGAAACCAAAGGAGAAAGCAGAAACAGAGCTCAAATCCTCTGGCCCCAAAGAAGGAGAAGGAATAACCTGGGCAGTATTCAAAGAGCACCTGAATAGAGGATGGGTGGACACTACATACAGAACAGGAGTTACTTTAAAGGAAATCCTCTCTTATCATGAAAAAAAGTTTCATGTGTGCAACTATACCAGAGCTCTAAAGCAAAGCTGTGTGAGCTGATGGATGGGGCCTGGGGCCCTGGGCAGGACATCATTTCCAGCAGCAACTTCCAGCTGCTGCCTGACCTGCCTGCCACACTTCACCACTCCATCCTTGCTGTGTCTGTCCTCCCGACCCACACAGCAAACACTTGGAGGGTGCTTGGTGTCTACAGCTCACAGAGCTCACTTGGGGTGCTCAAATTTGACAGAAGGAGTATTTAGCTAGTAATAAGAAGTGTTATGGTTGTGTCAACCCTGCCATGACTCAGGAAGCTGCAAATATCAGTCATATATGGGCAGTATTTAGGGGTTTGTGAGTTAATCCTAGTATCTTTGAAATATCCATCAGCTTTAGGAAATGCTCTCTGACCTGTCTTGTGAAAGGCTCTCGGAGTACTTAGCATTTTCTCCCATTATTCCTGCACATCAAACACATGTGTCTCCTTTTAAACTGGTATTTAGAAAAAAATTGTTGATCTTGCTTCTTTATCAAGTTATTGTAGGCAAATTCAAAATCAGGAAAAAAAAAAGAAATCAGTTTCTTGTTTTTATTGACATCTCACAGGAGTTCAAAAATCCAGTGAAATAGTTTTGTTGAATTGTCCTGCCAGACTTTGTAACAATTCTGCCCCCTTCCTCTTAAATCTTCAGTTTTGCTAATTACTCTTCATCATAGTGAAGATGCCAGGATTCTCTGGTCATATGCAACGTCAAGGTTTCCTATTAAATCTTAAAAAAATATCATACAATAGTTTGAATTCTGAGAATGTTATGAAGAAATTTTAAAAGCTACTGGAAATGTAACTGTTGACAACCAGCACAATTAGTTCCGTATTTGCTTCTAGCTCTGTTTCATACATATATATGGACTTTCAAACTCATTTATTGGCTTTACTGACATGAATAACCAAAGGCATGATTTATAATGATTTGTCATCCAGTATTAGATTTTAAAAAATGTAATTAATTTTGTATTAGCCACAGTTAATGATGGGCTTGTTAACCATCTTGAGGTGAAGCCAAGAGCTATTAGCTATATTAAGGACCAGTTTCAAGAAAATTACTCCTTTTATAATCCCCAAAATTAGTTAGAATGTTTTTTCCCCTTTTATAAAACTGTTTTAATGTATATAGAGAAGTTAAAATCTATAGACAAGACAGACTTTGAGGAAAACTGATCATGTAATTCAAATTATTGACCAATGCTTGTACCAATTAAAATTATATCAAACTTCTTGGGGATTATTCTAAATAAATAGCCTTGTGAAATTAGTTGCTAGTTATTGTACTTAAAAATCAACATATCAGTTTATCATATAGCAAAGGACTGAACTAGAGTGGGTGACTATTTGGAGGAACTTTGCTGCCACCAGACTTCTGCCAGTTGTCTCAGCTGTCGATCTTACTAAAAAAGAAATTAAGGTTTGCACTGCAAGGCCCCTGCTGGGTGGGGAAGCTGAGCATGACAGTGGCCATTGTGCTACGGTCTATGGTCATATGAATATGATCATAGTCTTATAGTCTAAGGCTTGGAGAACTTGCAAAAAGAATAAGAAAAATGTATTGAGTAATTAACATATAAAAAGGAGGGCAAACCTCCTTATGATTTTCAGAAAGAGGGATTGCATTAAAAATAAAATAAAAATCTTAAAAATAAGTGTCTAAACACAGAGTGCTGTGAAATGAATAGACTTAAAACTTATTTTGAATAGGTGGGAGGAACAGGCCTGTCGGAATCGCAGAGAAACGCGACTGCTCTGTAACTCTAAACTCTGGGTTTGAACAGGAATTCAGAAGCCTGAATTTTAGCCTCAAATTTAGCAAATCTTGACCAGAATCTACATTCAATAAAAATGTACTTAACTTTTGTAAACAGCTATATGAAAATAAAAGTACGGTTTCATAAAAGATTTTAAATTCAATTCCATTCGAAACTGCAATGGATTTTCAACATTTCTCCACAGCAAATATGTGAAAATGTGGGAAAGTCATTTTCCATGGCTTCAGATGTTTTCATTGGGTTTTCTTCCATTTTTAACATCACCATAATATACATAGTACAACCCAAAAATATTACAAACAAAAGTTGTTTCAAAATTTAAATATTAAAAAGTAAAATCATTATTTTTATCTTATGAGATGCTTTTACACCATTTTTTCTGTATGAAATCTCAGTGAACTTGGCATGAACTTGCCATAGCGCCAAGAGCTTTTGTATGTGTTCAGTAGAAATTCAGAGCAAAGCAAACCCCAACACAACAACAGATTGCAAGAAGGCGAGAAGAGAAGAGAATCATCCCCCAAGGACAAACTGAATCCCCTAACATTTTAAAAGAAGATGTTTGGCCTCAGACTAACAAACCTGGACACAGGTCATTACTGCAGTACAGCGCTCCCCAAATAAAAAGCCATAGCTGTACAGTGCTTGTTCTGTGGACGTAGCACGACTTTATGGTTGTCTTTAACCACCTCTGGAATTTAATGGTGTGTCAGCAATTTCATGAACACAAATCCCACCTCCTGTTCCCCACTCACTAGGTTTGCTATTGTAATGGCACTGTAAACCCAAACTTAACCATGGTGCAGCTGGACTTTCCCTCAAACAAGAGTGACTCCAGATGTGCACATGTGTAGGTGGGATGCTGGATCTCCAGCTTCACATGGAGCCAAGGTTCTCCTTGACCACTGCCAACACATCTGTGTAAGTAACACAATCAGCAGAAGACATCATTCAACCTTGAGAAATGAGAAATTAAGTATAAGGAATCTTTAATCTAAACCAGAAAGGTATTTTGGAAAATAAAGAAGATATTCAGGAATATCTGCATGCATGGTGATCTTGCCATTTATATGAAGTTCTCTGTAGGTAGATGACCTAAACAAGTGCTTACAGCTTAATGCAACACACAGCAGGTGTGTGCGCAGACAGCCTATCCCTGTCCAAGTTCATTCTTGAAAGGCAATATTTCATTGAGAGCAAGAACATATACTTTAAAAATACAGAGAAGTGTAAGACCCTTTAAATGTCTTGCCTGAGGCAATCTGTTTCCTTTCACAGTATTGCTCATGAAACAGGTCTACAAGGACTGTTCTTAGCACTTTCCATCAGCTTTGCAGCAATGAGGGCACAGTTCTCACCCCAGATCCATGCAGAGATCCAAGAAACACTGGTGGCTGCTGCAGCCCCATCACAGACGTGTCTCCTGCACATCCCAGCCCCTCTGCCCTATGCACGGAACCATGCTGTCACCCACCCCAACTCTGTGCCAGAAGACTCCTGTCAACTGAACTGAGAGCTCTTCTCATCCTATACTACCAAATCCCATCCCAAAACTAAGGTCAGGAGCCACATGTGTGTCCCTGCTGGGGTGAGACACAGGATTTCAGGACCCTTCCTCCTGGAGCACTAGGCGCAGTGTCCCCTCTGTGTCTCCGCTCCACCTCAGTGACTCCAGGAGGCTGCCTGCAAGGACACACAGCTCACCCATTTGGTGGAAAGTTGCTGCACCAAATCCGTATACTCTAAAACAGGATGCTAAAATCAAACCACATACAGGAAAGACACGCCTATAGAAGTAAGCACAAACGTTTTTGTTTTCTTAATATAAACCCATTTAAGCCAACTTCATTTAAGTAATGCTTACATTTGCTACTGAAATATCCTGCTAGGTACCTTCAAATTCTACTGAAATGATTTTCCTCATCTTTGCTTTGATTCTTTGACCTAATAAAATCAATATATATGATTGGTCAATACAAATATTTAGCCAAACCAAATAATAACACACAAAGTATGTAAGCACAAAATATATAGTTTGCTCCTTGTAGCTCTTCAGTACATAGTTACTTTTACATAGGTGTGACTGTGTTGTTACGGAGGATGCCTGGAAGGAACAGAAGTTGAGGTGCAACAGTTGCCACAACCCTGGCCTGTCTCACCATCTCTGTGCTTGATTTTGCAGTCTTAGTAATGCTCCTTTAACCTGGGACTTTGGCCGGATAGAGCTATTAATAAAACTATCCAATATTAGAGCAAAGTCTTGGTGATCTGTCTTATGAAAATTATAGGCTTTTATTCCTCCCATTTGCAATAGTAGTTCTCTGTCAATCATTTGTTAACCAGTCTTTACTGAATACTATAGTGGAAAGAAAGAAATTGCAGATTTCACAGTTAAGCAGAAATAGGGGGAAACAAGTATAAATAGAGCCTCCTGGGTCTGAAGTGCATTATCACGGACCTCAGAAGAGCAATTTAGGATACATTGTCTGCAAGAGCAACAGATCTTCACCCTTTACATATCCTCCCAGGTCACTTTCCCCTTATCACTGCGACCCACAGCTTACATGATCCAGCAGGTGTTTCTTCAAGTGCAGACAAGGAAATTCCACAAACTCTGGAAAATCAGGGTTTGGCTTCTTGAAGCAGAAATTGCTAAAGTTCTGGTGAAAATAAATTCCAGCTGGTTCTAATGAAGTGATATGCTGTCCAAGAATGCTTGCGCATAAGCTATGCCTCTATGCCCATTCAGGGAACATAAGGATACTACACTAACGCTTAGGACTTACTAAATTTCACAGATGTCTGACACCAACTAGTACAAGATCCCTGGGGGGTGAAGTGGAATTGTTCTATGACCTATAAAAAATATAAAGGAGCCAAGATAGAGAAGATGGAGGAGAAAATGTACACTGTTAAACTCCCAACTTAATGTGCTATATGAACATTCTGAACTAGAGGGCTAAATTTACCATCCCTGACAAAATTACAGCAAAGAGAGTTGAAACATGTCCCTCAGTGATGGTACCATTCTGTTTGGCACCATCCCTCTCACACGAACCATTAGCTGTTCTGCCTGGAGCTCACCCTAAGGGAAGTGCCACAGTGTACCAAATCCAGCACTTCCCAGAACATGTTAGGCAGTGAAGGATGGGAGGAAAAACCCTAGCAGCATCACTAACGCTGATGTGGGAATTTGTCATGGTGACACTGATGATACTGAGAGTCCTACATTGTAATGACTGGTTTACAATGAAAATTATTTGAAATGCTGGATCAGAGAAAGGATGGCTCAGTCCATCAAATCACTGTCAGCTGCAAATTAGATTGCCCATCCCTAGGCAATGGGGAACATAATTGGCTTTGCCCATTGCTGGTTTTATTTTCATCTGTTAGGTTAAAGGCAGGCTTTTTCCTAACACTGGTACAACAGAGAAAAAAGGGCTTGGTGCAGAAAGGTTCTTTCAATCCTTACACTTGTAATAAAAGGGGCAATTGAGCCCTGAATTTCTAAAATTAGCCGTATTTTTTGAGGGACTGCTTTCTGTCAAAGCAAGGTTACCTTCATGGGTGAAAGTAAGAACAAATGGTATTTCAACATATAGGCTTCCAGGAGCCTAAGACTTGTTGTTTCACAGCCCTTAAACCACAAGTGGCCAGCACTCTGGTGGAGTGCTCAAGAGGAGCTGGGCAGGGCTGGAAACCCCTTTTCGAATCCTATGCTGCAGTAACTTTAAAACCTTCTATAATTTGCTGGAGACAGGATGGAAATACATACATCTAACGCCTTCCGTCCTAGGGACTGATCATCTTGACAGTGTCAGTTGCAAGTAAAAGTTGTTGCACTGTGATGTCTTGATGTTTCTACAAAATGTGATAATGTAAGATGAAGTTATGAAGTTGTGTCGGACTGAAATAACTACCAATAGACTTCACTAGGAGCCTATGAGAAACTCAAAAGCATTACTACCCCACAGTGTCCAGATATGTTGCTCTTATTGTCAGGAACACCTGTGTTACAAACTTAAAGTGGAAGTAGTCTTCATCCCTGGCACAACATACAACTGTCAGACAGTCAAGACTCTCCCTCTAACTCTCCTTCATACCCCTATTCAGCTGTCTATAAGCTCCAAATACTCCTATCTCTTTTCATCCCTGAACACAAGTTTTAAGACCATGCCCTTCCTTGGGTAGCAAAGCTTTCTTAACATATTTTCCTGACATTGCAGGGTACAGTCCGACTCAGGAAAGCAGAAAATCCACTGAAAAAAATAAACATGGCTGACTAAGTTGGAGGGGGAGCAATGTCTGTCCTCTTAACCTGGAGAATTCACTGCTCTACGTACTTGGCTCTCCCTTTCTCTCACTCTAATTTTTGGGCAATTTAAGCAGTCACCTGTGTACCTGGGAAAGCCGCTACTGTGCTAAAACCTTGTCTAAACACTGGCTCTGCACACAGAAATAAGGGCATGGACCACACCAAGGGAGAGAGCAACTAACCTTCATGTTGCATCCAGTACAAAAGAACTATGAATAACTAACTACTCACAGGATTATGTTCATCAGCAAAAGCAAATAATTCAGACTAAGGACACATTGAAGACCTCTATAAGGTGCAAGTACCTGTAAAGAAATATCAAGTATTTATCATCCACCTACTCCTATAGGTTTGTGTGCCATTTGTACCCTTACCTAGCTGCATATGTGCATGGATGGCAGAAACGCACTATGTCACTATGTCAGCATTGCACAACCAGGAGCTTCTCTGACCTGAACTGTGAAGCAAAGGATAACAAAAAAAGTTTGAAAAGATGCATGTAATAATGACCAGACTTATTAAGAACTAATGAAATGCTGTTGTTGTTATTATTATTACTATTATGCTATGGTAGGTGAAAATCACAGACAGAAGGAGGCTTACTTTGAAGATACCTACTCATCCCCTGTCTCATCCTGGGCTGAGACGCAGCTCTGCCACCAATCTAGTGTCCCAGTTTTTTCTCTTGGAAATAACAGAAGCAATTCTGGCATACCAAAATCCTCATATCTGACCTCAATAAATAAAGCACCCTGCACTGGGGTATCACACCTCTGAAAGCTTTGTGGCTCAGGACTACACCACCTTTGCGGATGGGCAAGTTTGTCGTGATAAGGCTTTCATGTGACATTGCTTTTAGGTTGTCAGTGAAAGTCCAGCAGATTAGTGTCCCCTGAAATGTTGCTAAGCTGCTTGCCCTAAAATGTGCTTATGTGGATCATTCAGAAAACTGCATGAGATAAAACATTAATTATTACTAGAAATTTTTTTTTCTATAATTCTGTTCAATATGCACTTCTACACTTGGGATGCACTGTTGAGAACTTCACTCATTTTTTAAAAGTCTGTAACGAAATTCAAAATGTGATCCTGCTCTTAACTGCAAAACGAAAATCAGAAGCAAAAGCCTTTTACCTTTCTTTTCAATTGAATGCATCTGGCCTCCTTCTACCCTGCCTTGCAGTCATTTACAGATATGCAAATGGTTTGAAAAAAACGTTGCCGTTTTCATCTGCATTGCACACCAGAAAATCAGGCAGTGCGTGTGTTTTCATAAGGTTTCAGCAGTTTTGCTGTTCTGCTCCTTTCATGTTTTAATCCAGTTTAACACTACAATATGTTTTAGTTGTATATTAAAAAAAAAAAGAGAAAGAAAAAGTCAGTCTCTACCTGGACAATACTGATGATGTCCCTTTGACAATCTGATAACTTTAACATCTGCAGGGTAATTTTTAGCAACACCTGTCAACACAAGGGGCAAAAGTAAGAGGCCTGTGATTGTGGACAGAAGCAGTGGAAAGGGTCTGAAGTCAGGAGACACAAGGCTCTGCCACTCGCGGTGGCTCCTGCTGCTCTGGGTAGATGAGATACACCCATGGCATCTCTCCCCTGTGCTCTCCACTTGCTTAGTTATTTTACATCAGCAGCCAAAATTAGATTTTTCAAGATGCTGCAGAGCAAGGAGGGCCAGAAATGGAGATGGTTTGCTACCTTGTATGTTGGGCAATTGCCTGCTTCCCTGTGTTGAATCCTGGCCTTGCTAGGACTTGTGTGCACTGCAAGTCAGAAGTAACACAGATGTGGCAGTGATACAGTTTGGCAGCAAACCTGCTCTGGCAGAGAGCTACAAAGGACCTTGTCTAGCTTGTGTATTTAAATTGGAAAATAGTTAAAAATTTGAGGGACTCTTAATGACATTTTTGTAAGGATGGCAGCAAATGGCCTCAGTATAAACGGATTCTCCCCAGATGACTGTGACTTAAATGGTAAAATACAAGATTACACTTTAAACAGCGCAATTTTACAGCTTAATAAGACTATCTTTAAAAATTAGATAACCAAGAAAACAAACAAAAAGATTTTTGCTCAAAAAGGACATAAAGTCACTGAGCCATTGGGCTCCCCCAAGCTGTTACTGAAAGAAATGCCTGATTTGGCAGGATGGGATAAACCTTTGAAACCAGTTAGGTTATTATTTGGGACTTTTTGTACAGCGACACCAAATGTTGGATTTTCCTCTGTGAGTTATTTAGGAAAATAATGAAAACTGCATGTTAAAATAAGTAATCTTGGGGAGAACTATACCAAGAACTTGGTTGAAGTTATTTTGCACTGAGACCAAGTTGTAAGTATGAAGAGGAATAATCATACCAGTCATTGGTCAGAAGCTTTTCTGTGTATCTTTTTTTGTTTATATGCACCTTGCATGGAGGGAATCCTTGGCCCTCCCACAGTGTAAATTATTATTATTAATAATCCTTATGTTAGACTATTTCCACATTCACAGTAAGCTCCGTGGGAAAGTGCAGAAGCTTGCTGGGCAGTGAAAACAGTTGCTGTAAACCTTCTTTCATTGATTTTTTTTTTCTAAAAGGGTTAACATGGTAAAACATTATTTGCCTCAAATTTTCCTGGGTTCATGGTATGTTTAGCTTGATATATTAACATCACCGTGGTTGCAGCCTTTTCGATGACAACGTACCACTCAGGACTTTCACTTTATTCCTTGACATCTCTCATCAAGGAAGGAAGGACAAATCAGACAGCATCAGCTTGAAAATACGTTCAGAATATAACAGCTTGATTGCCGTTGACCACACAGAGGACAGGTGTGACACATATTTATGGGCTTGATTTTAAACCAATATCTGTTCATTTCATTTATGAGTCCATTATATGTTTTATTTTGACAGTTCCACAGTAGTGCTCCTGCAGTCTTTTGGCCATAAACTGTTCACAGTGGGACGTGTAGCTTGTTATTTGTTGTGTGGGCACTGTGCACCCCACAAGCTGATGAACTATGTTTATTCACTTATTTATGAGCCAATTTATTCATTGGATTTTAAGCCTAGTTAAATCAACAGCTAAAAGGAAGCCTTCCTCACATACTTTGAAACTGCTGACGTTTAACACTATAAAAGTGGTTGGGAAATACCGAGTATTGTTATGGATATTACATTTTAACATGGTACTGTCCTTCTTACACTAATACCTAAGATTTCAACCTATATTCAGCAATCCCAATTCTCAGAGTTTTTTGTAAATCTGTTTATATTGAGATTTTTCCTAAAATTCCAGTTTTTGGAAGGTGACTACCTGAGAAGCTGATATTTCTAGCTGGAGAACCAACTGAAGACAGATGGATGGCACAGGAAGCTAGAAAATGAATAAAAAATAAAACCCTGACGAACAAGAACCTTGGAAAATTAAAGATACATAAAATCATCCAAGGATGTAGGTTTGCATGCATGTGTGTGCCTGTATATACATATGTACAATATATATATATACACACTTTCAAGATCATGATTTTAGCCAATTGCATGAGTTCAGAGCTTGGATATATCATTACTGTTTACCTACAAATCTTCAATTCTTTCATGTTAATTTATGTTATCGTTTCTATTGGAATTTTGTTTCAAATTTGTTTTTTATTAATTTTCCTACTGGGTTGAATAACAACATATATATTTTTAAGGGGTATAGTATAGGATCACAAACAATTTGTCCCTCAACATAAACAACCGGAGAAATACAGGTCTTGGAGGATACTCAGGGGATCACCTAATCCAACTCCAGGCTACAGGAATTGCTCCCTGACATTCTTTTTTGCAGGCTTCTTTTACTAGAGTCTCTGCAACCTCCTTAGCCAGTCTTTGTCACCTTCACTATCAGAAACATCATCCTAATATTTGATATAAATCTTTAACTACAAATTAAGACCAATTTCTTGTTCTCTATCTGATGCTATTAATAGAGAACAAAGTATTCCCTTTATTTTCCAGTATATTTTTATATAATTCAAAAGTATTACCACATTCTTCCTACTCCTTCATTTAGAACAGTCCTAATTTACTCTTTCCTCACAGGTCTTACTTTCTAGACCTCTGATCCTCTACATGTAATGACTGTCTGGATGCAGTGATCAGTAATGGTGGTTCCCACTCTTCCTCATAAAAGAATATATGTATTTTTTTAATTATTTATATGCAATTTATATAAAATAGCAAAAAAAGAAAAAATCAACAGAAAAAAACTATCTCAGTATTTGAAAAATGAAAAGCAGTTATTTTCCTCAGCTTTTCCCTCCTGTACAAAATTGCATTAGATAAAGAAACAGGGAACTACTGCATGTAAGGGATAGCTACACTACTCAATTTTGATCCTGATTTTCATTGCCTAAGTCATGACAGCTGCCTTTTTCCCTGGCTGGTAGGAAAGATGAAGGGCAACGCTTCTCTGGAGGCCGTTTTGGAGCTGAAGGCCTAGGAAGACATGCTCAGGTACTTCAGCTGATTCTGTCTCTTGCCATTTAATAATTCTAGCATAATAACAATAATATATTAAGTGCATGCAAATGTGTTAATATATCATGCATTAGAAACCTGAGTATTACAGTATTGAATGTTAGAAAAGATATATGAGTTTAAGATCCAGTTCTCTTTTGCCATTTTTACAGACATACATTAGTCCACAACTTCCATTGCAGGTAACTGAAACTGGAGTGAGTCAGCTCATCTTGAATGTCATAGGTGAGCCCATTTAGGATGAAAGATCATCTCGTATTCATAACTGGGGGCTACTATCAGACTTGTGACATCAGTAACAAAAGGAAGGGAGAGCAAGACTTGCAAGAGCAGAGAAGACATCATTCTTGTCATCTCATCCATAGCTGTTGAACTACTTTTCTGAAGAGATTAAAATGACTATCCATCTTGTTGACTCTGAGCTGAATGGTAAAGTCTACCTCTACATCTTAACTGTCCTCAAAGAGGAACTGCAGGGAGCAGTGCTGTAAGGGAGCTTAGGAAAGGGAGGAGAGAGGGAAAAGGAGAAGTACTTAACACTAAATGTAAAATTCTGGCAACACTGGACTGAACGGAAGTGTCACCATTGACATCACTAAAAGTAGGATCAAGATTGATCTAAAAAGCAATTTAGAATATGAGCTTTTCTTTCCAAATGAGCAGTAAGTGCCTCCCTTCACACAGAAATTCAGTGCAGTCATAGTGCCTTCTATTACAATTTAAATTGATTGGTTTTATGGCCTGGTACTGGGGAATTGCCCTAGCATGATCTCGTCGGGCTCATGTTTCTAATTCTGGCAACTCTAAATCCAGATGCTCTGAAAATCCATGCTGTTGCTTACAGCGCATACTGCAGGGTAATCTCCATTTTCATGTGCCCAGACAAAATAAAGGAATCGAGATGTACATCAGATTAGCCCACAAGTTGGAAAGAAAACCATTCAAAGCAGACTGGAAATTGCAAAAGAAAATGTTTACATGCAGAGTGTGTACATGTAAAAATAAACCACAATGGTTATTCTGCAGCAAGTGTTTCAGCTAACAGAATTCAAACACTATTTTTGTATTATCTAAGATTTTTCTTACGGGAGGAATAAAGCAGTTACCAGCTGAAGGTCTCTGCCCTGCCACTGGGGTCTTTGGGGAATGGATAGAGAGACTTAGAAAAAACAGTTCTAAGTTCATGTTCTTCCTTTGCATGGTCCATGTTTAGCCTCATTTAGGACACCAGAACCTGTAATTTTGCCACCAGGTAAAAATAAATCTCTCCACTGAAAAAAAACCAAAAAAACAACAACAACAACAAAAAAAAAAACACACAAAAACAACCAACCAAAAAAAAAACCAAAAAACAAGCAAACAAAAAAGCTTAAAAAAGAGGCAGTACATTGTCATGTAGGAGGATTTATTTGACTGTGTGGCTGCAGAATCGCCAATGTGAAGTATGGCAAGCACTGAAGAAGCCCCTCTGTGCACTGGAGCTGAGCTTTTAACTCCAAGGTTCCAGTGGGAAGATATCACCCTAAGGGAAATAACCTACCTTTGATCCACATATGAGATTCTGGCTGCTGTCAAAGGAAGTTGTGCATGCCTAACCATGGCTGTACATCATTCTAATAAAGGCCAAAGAGAAGCTCATATATAAGTGGAGCGTGAACTTTTTTGACACTGGCTGTAATAAATACCAGCAGATTTAGAAACAGCGTGCAGGCTTACGTGCCTGAGGTGGGAAAAAAGCTATAGCTGTGCCTGATTTACTAGAAGGAAATGTTTAAGGCCATTGAATCATTAGATAAAAAATTGATCTTGAAATGTCAGGAATCAGTGAGGATAACATAACTGACAATTTTGTCCATTAAAAACTCCCTTTTATTGTGCCTGCTTTTCTCTTTTATTTTTAATAACAATCCATTAAAAGTACTGCACCCATGATTTTCTGGTATTTGCGGTTCTATCTTAATACTATCCATTAGTTCTTTTTCCCCTTCTTTTTAATATTTACACATATCATCAAATACTGGGCAAAAATTCCTCTGCTGAAAAGAATCCCATAAGTAAAAATCAATTACATATAGCTTGTTACTGAAGGCATGGCTAAGGTTTCTGTACAGCTTCAGCATCTTATTGAGTTTAAAGTAGTGGAGAACTTTTACATTATTCCATGAATTATAATTTAATGCATTATTATTTCTTCATTTAATCTGAAGATGATGCATCAGTTATAGAGAGTATAATTGCCTTGGGAAAAATTAATAGCTATTCTATAACTGATAACAGGGTGACTAAGAGTAAATATTGTGTCCATGAGTATCAGTTTGACATAAGAAGCTGTCCAGCCCAAAGGATTCCAGCTGGAAAAGCCCAATTTAAAATTCTTACATTTCGTCCATTTCATGTGTATTCACCAATGCTTATGCATTTCAAGTAATCTGAGCCGGTGGCGTGTCAAATACCAGGACTGTATGGAGAAAAGGATACCAGCCTTCAGTTGAGCGACCAGTAACAGGCTGAAGGTACCTTAGGGCATTCTGCAGCTCCCCTTGGCGTTGAAAGAAGAAATGATCCTTGGCCTGAGTTCTCACAGTCCAAATGTGATCCTCCAGCAGTCAACGAAACCTTTGCACTGACTTGAGGGGGACGGGACAGACCTCTGCATCAAATTTGGATCCCCCTGAAATGAATCAGAACTGTTGATACCATGACCTCTGACCAACAGAGGTCACAGTACCTAAAAGAGTATTGGCACATCATAACATAAATTTTAACACAGCTCTTCTCTTAACAGGAAGGACTGTGGGTAAATTCTACCTGATAATTTTGTTTTTCTTTCTATCTGATAAATGAACTAAGTGACAAACAGGGAAAATGAAAAGTTAAGCTTCATAAACTGCTTCACTGACTGCTAAGAGGAGAAGATTCTCTGATTTTCCCCAATCAATAGTTTCAAAAACACTAAAAATTTTCAATTTGAACAATTTATAATATACAAAACCAATAAAATTTGAAAGGTTATTGAAGAAAAGAGAAAAGAAAAAAAATATATATAAAAAAGGGGGGTATCTCAGTTTTAAATATATTTATCTGAACATACCAGACAAATGGAAGTCTCATGGGGACATAAGAGGGAACACCAGGCGAGGGATGGAATTTTAAGTCCTTGCCTTGCAAGGCTCAGATTTGAATGCAGCCCAGGCAGACTAATGGCATTACCAGACTTCTGTGTCTTGCAGCCTTTGCAGCTGTGAATGTCCCTGCCCAGGACCACTCTTTGCATGCTGGAGCGCTAGATCGCTGTATTTTCAACAGCCCAATGCTCTGGCCTTTCCTCCTAATTCAAGGATTCCCACATTTCATCGGTGAGGCCTCTGGGGACAGGGTGCCCTGCAGGGAGCCCTCTCCTAGCTGCAGACCTTGCCCTGCACCTGGGCAGGGGCACACAAGCATCTCTCCCCAGAACACCCATCAGGCAGCATTTCCAATCAAGTCCATGTGGGTTTTGAATCACAGATTAATCAGCATCACAGCTCACTTGGGCCTCTCCACTCCCTCTCCCACACTTGGGTTCCCACAAGCTCACCTGTCCCCGTGAACGGGCAGCTCATGGGGATCCCCCCTCCCTGCTGGCATGCAATGAGCTGGATATGAGTGCACAGCACAGCAGGAGCTGGCTCTGAGGGGCTTTTAGGCAGAAATGCAGCTGGAGCCCAGGCACTGACTGCATCCAAAACATTCCTGTCCTCAGATCCAGAACCTCTAAACTACTCCTTAGCTTTAACAAAAGAGCCAGGAAGCAGCTCCCATCTATAATAATTACAAGAGAGTTTCCCTTGCCCTTGCACTATTTATTGCTTTTGCCCTTACCATAGATTGCTTGAAACAGAAGCAACTATTAAAGATCAGAATATTTATTTCTGGACAGGCAGGGTGAGCTTTGGAAGAAAACTCCCTCTTTCTCTCAATCATTAACACTTCTGTTGGGAAGGGACAGGGCTGGTTTAGGCTGCAGACTAAATGAAGCACTAAATGATTGCGTTGCAACAACTGCAGCAGGGGAAATGGTCGCCTCCAGTGGAAATATAATGCTGTGATGGTACTTTCAGAAAGGTACAGTAATTGTTCAAGTATTGTTTTGTAGTTTGTCCCACAAGTGGCTTCTTTCTCCCTTACTTTCACAAGGCTGTCAGAGGTAAAAGGTGCATTTCAGTAATTACAGCTGGGGCTGGAAAGTTGCAGCCAGAAGGGCACCTGCCAGCCTTCCACCCAGATGACATGTATCTTTCCTGACTCCGCAGTTCCAGGGCAGGGGCTTGCAAGGAAAGAGCTCACTTGTTAATAATAATAATTATTATTAATAATCAAGTGATGTCCTAACCTTGGTTACATCAGTCTACCATACCCTTAGCTGGAGCTCCTGCCAATCACTCTCACACTGATCCTGTTCTCAGCAGGTTGTGTCGACAAAAGGACAAGAAGCAGGGAGGCTGTCAGCCGCTTGGGCTAGGGGAGATGAAGGGGAGTGGCCCAGGGTGATTTCTGTCTCCTGTCTGGCAGGACAAGGGGACGCAGGTCTGTCATCCCGGCCAAACCTGGGGAGAGAAGCCTCTCTGGTGAGCTGCGATCTCCTCCTCATCTCGCTGCCAAACTGCTGTGCGCATAAGGGATGCCAGCAGGAGTTGGGGGGCGACGTACCTCCTTCATCCCCGAGGACATCTCTCGGGGCTGCCTTGCGTAGCGGGGCAACGACCGGGCCGGGGGACCAGGAGCCCTGCAGCGCTGGCTGCTTTGCATTCCAGGGTCACACCCGAACCCCCCGCACAGATACCTTTCTCTCCTCCCCGCCCTAGGCCATCGGCAAAACTTGAAGAAAGGAGCCTAGGAGAAGAGGACGGGCGTTTCATTCGCGTGCATTTCGGAAAGTTGCCGGCCGGCGAAAGCGGCAATGCAAGGTCAGGGCAGGACGCGGCTGCGCCCCCCCGCCCCCGGCTCCTCGGCCCAGCAGCGGGGATGAGGGGGGTGTGCCATCTAAGACTCTCTCCCCCGAAACATAGCGCAGAGGTCGTTTCTCCTAGTTGCTGTTAAAGCTGCTGTGTGAGCTTGGTTTAAGAACAAGCTGTTACGGTTTCCCCTTTTTCCCTTCCCCCTCTTTTTTAAAAAGGGGTGTCAGGTGCGTGTTGCCTGCCGGTACCCCATGTTGCTCCCGCGTCAGAAAATGAATGATGCAGCAATTTAATTAGGAGGGAGTGGTGAGTCCATATTTCACCGGTGAAAGGGAGCTTCGGAGGCTGGGAAAGATGATACATGTCCGCGGGCGCGGAGGAAGCGCCCCTGCCAGCGGAGAGCGCCGTCCGGGCGGCCTGAGGCTGAGGGCTCCCCCAGGCTCTCTCCCCTGCACCTGCAGCTTTGCCCGTCAACTTTTGGCTGCCGAGCAGCTATTCCAGTTAAGTCTCCTCCCGTTCGATCAATCCCCCTGCTCCGCGGAGGGAGGAGAGCGGCGCGGAGCAGGGCGGTGAGTGCCGCCAGCTGCCCCAGGGCGTTACGCGGGTCCCGCAACCTCCCGGCACCCCTGAGTGTGGCGATACGCGCATCCATGTGCCGGGGACGGGTGTGCAAGGGTGTGCGCGCCTGGGGATGCGCGCACGGGTGCGCAAGGTGCAAGGACGTGTGCGGACAGCGGAGATGCAGGAGGCATCGTGGGGGCAACTCCCTGCCCTGCCAGCAGACCTCCTCTCCCGTCCGGGGATGTGACCTGCGGGGGGGGGAGAGCAGAGTCCGCAGTCCCCTCTGCTCCCTCAGCCGGACACCCCGCCGGCGCATCTCACCGGCCAACTTTCAGCCACGAACGAACCCGCGCAAGCCCCCGCTGCGCCCCCCTCCGCGGATCCACCGCCCCCCGCCGGCCGCTTCCACCCGTGTCCCCGCGCAGCACTGTTACTTGCCTCCGGCTCCTGGGGCGGGCAGATACCGGCCGGCGGCGCTGCTCTCCGCGGACGCGGCCCTTCGCCTCCTCGCACACTCCGCGGTGGAAGGATGCGAACGGTGCCGGGTCGGTTCCCCCGAGAATTTTAGCTTCGCCTGCGTGGCGGGCGGGAGATCGCTGGCTCCTGGAGAGGCTGCGAGGCTGGAGCCGCGGCTCGGCATCGGGACGGGAGGCAAGGAGAGGGAAGAGAGGACGAGGCGCCGGGGAGCAGCGGGGAGAGCCGGGCGGCCGGGCCTGGACCCCGTGGCCCCTCGCCGGAACCCACTGGGCTGCCCTCCTCCCCGAGCGGCTCAGATGGCGGTTGCAGTTACAGCATCTTTGATTTCCTTCAGACTTAGGCTTTTTTCCTCCCCCTACCTTTTTTTTTTTTTTCTTTCTTAAAGCGGGGTTTGTGTAAATTGTGACCCATCCCGGCGGCTTTTTTCTCTATGATTCTTCTTGTATTTCCCCCCCCCCCCCATCTGCTCATTTCCCACTTCCCGTCCCCTCCGCCAACCAGCCCCCTCCTTCCCCCTTAAAAAAAAAAAAAAAAAAAAAGGAAAAAAAATAAGGCAGGGAAAAAAAAAATGTACAGTCAGGGCTTCCCAAATGCGCGCCCCCGACCTGATGCCAAGCGCGCCCCCTTCATTTGTTCCCCTTCTTGAAGCTGATTTTCATGACGTGGAAAAGCCTGATCCAGGGCAACAACAGCACCGCACACACACACGCAGTCACACACACACACGCACACGCACACGCACCCGCACCCGCGGAGGCGGCGAGCAGCGTGCGGTCCTCCGCCGCGCCCCAGCCCGCCCGCTCCGCGCTGCTGGGGCCCGGGGAAGGCGGCGGCGGAGCCTGCAGCAGCCCCTCTCCTCCCTCCTCCATTGAGTGTGCCAAACAGCAGCTCTGCATCCTAAAGAAGATCATTGAGGGGCTCATTGCATTCCCGGCACGTTTCAGGCTTGCTTTTTTTTTTTTTTTTTTTTTTCCTTTTGCCTCAGCTTCAGCGGGAGTAGAGAGAGGGAGAGAGAGACAGAGAGGGAGAGACAGAGAGAAACCAGCAATCTTTAAACTCGAGCTTCTTTTTTTTTTTTTCCCCCTTCCACTCTTTTTTTGTTTGTAACGATGTGCTAAAATCTCTCCTGCAAACCGGTAAGTACAACCTTTCTGGATCCTTTTGTTTCCGCCTAGGGTTAAAGACACCCCCTCTTCCAAAAAGAAGATATAATAATCCTCTTTTTTTTATTTTTTTTTTTTTTATTATAGCCCTTGCAGAAGAGAACGAACTTAAGTAGCTAATATCTTGCAAAGGAGACAGAAAGACTTATACTGCAACATAGCTCTCATCTCTCTCTTCTTCCCAATTAGACGCTGGTTTTAATTGCAGAGGGGTATTTCTTTTTCCATGCTTTCAACCATCTCCTCTTTCCCACAGGGGAGGGTTTCATTTGCAAGTTGATCCTAAGGATTTCTGTTCTGGCATTTCTCTTCCCTTAATGTATCTTTCTGCTCTTAAGTTTGTGGATGGGGGGGCAAATTTTTCTAGTTCTTTCACGAGGAAGGAAAAAAAGACCTTTCCTATTGAAAGATTAAGACTAAAAGCAACGATAGCTATGAATAATTCTAATGGGCATTTCAGAGATTCAAGGAAGGCTGCATCACTGCCATTATTATTACCATCCTTAGCATTTCTCTGTGCCCATACATTAAAAATATCTGATGAAAGGAAGGGTGAAACCATATGTTGAAGGAGCTGCACCTCATTAGTGCAGTATTATTTTCATCTGATTAGAGAAGAATGGTGTCTTCATTCGAAAATGTATATAGTAGGATAGATAATTTATCGGCTGGTAAGTGTCAAGGTATTTTTTTCTTCCACTTTCAGCTTTTTAACTGGGTCTCTTGCTTGGTCCTGGGGGCGCAGAATACCCTAATCCAAGGCAGGCTGAGCGCTTCAATCCTAGGTGCCTCTTTAGCTGTCACTTCCCTTTAGATCTGCTGATCGCATGGGTATGTGCTTTAGAAAGATTAATCATCTCTAAATGCTTTAATCAGCTAAAATGACTAATATGTGGTATGTATTTATCTGATAATATACCAGTTGCATTAATTCATCAGAGCATCTGAAAGGGGAAGATTTTCTTTTAAATCAGTATCGTTAACCATTTACTATTTTAAAGATAAGACTGTGGGGATTTATGAAGGGAACTGTTTTGCCAGGGACATCAACAAACCTTGCTCATTCCTTTGAACTTACATTATGGAATATATTGAGTCGGGATGGAGAGAGATTTGAGGATTGAGATTCAATAACTTTGGGAGTTTACATGTATGAAAGATGTGGTGCGACACTGGAGAAACCTACCCACTTGTGTCTCCCCCCCACAGTCGATGCGGGCTGTGATGGCTACAAAGCTAAAATTGCAAATGAGTATCAAATATGTGTGGTCCGAATCCATGGTTCTATGGTGTAAAACATGTAAAGATGCAACATGCTCAGCTTGTGCGCTCAGTGTCGCTGTGTGGCTCTACATGTGCTGTCCTCTCTTTATAGGTGGCATTTACCAAAGGGGGGGGGGGGGGGGAGATAAGGGTGGCTGATATCGCGTGATTAAACCTTCTAACATCTCTTAAGTATAAATCAGGGCAAGGCTCACCCATCTGACAGCCTTAGAGTTGGTTGTGAACATCTGCTCAACAATTGCTGAACTTTCCAAGAGCCTAACATAAGTCTAGCAGGTAGGGGCTTAGGAAAAAGTGAGGCAGGACAAAAATACTGAAATCTGCATTTTTCTCCCCACTGCAGTTTTGTAAACATCAACAAATGATGAAACTTTTCACAGCAGAGACACTTCATAAAGGAAGGATGTTGTGGATAGTTCTTCTAAGCACAACTGCTCTAGCATGGACTACACCAATTCCCTTGATAGAGGACTCGGAGGAACTCGATGAGCCCTGCTTTGATCCATGTTACTGTGAAGTGAAGGAGAGCCTTTTCCATATACATTGCGACAACAAAGGATTTATAAATATTAGTCAGATAACACAGTCATGGTCAAGACCTTTTAAACTTTATTTGCAGAGGAATTCCATGAGAAAATTGTACACCAATAGTTTTCTTCACTTGAACAATGCTGTGTCTATTAACCTTGGGAACAATGCACTGCAGGACATTCAGACAGGGGCTTTTAATGGGCTCCGAGTTCTGAAGAGGTTGTATTTGCACGAAAACAAATTGGACATTTTCAGAAATGACACTTTCCTGGGTTTGGAAAGTCTGGAATATCTGCAGGCAGATTATAATGTCATTAAACGGATTGAAAGTGGGGCATTTCGAAACCTAAGTAAATTGAGGGTCCTCATCCTAAATGACAATCTTATCCCCATGCTTCCCACCAACTTATTTAAGTCTGTGTCCTTAACCCACTTGGACTTACGTGGGAACCGGCTAAAAGTCCTTTCATACCGTGGGATGTTGGACCATATTGGCAGGAGCCTGATGGAGATCCAGCTGGAGGAGAACCCATGGAACTGTACGTGCGAGATTGTGCAGCTTAAGAGCTGGCTGGAGCGCATCCCCTATACCGCCCTGGTGGGGGACATCACCTGTGAGACTCCCTTCCACTTCCATGGAAAGGACCTTCGGGAAATCAAAAGAAGTAAGCTCTGTCCCATGCTGTCTGACTCTGAGGTGGAAGCCAGCCTAGGCATCCCTCAGCTGTCGTCCAGCAAGGAGAATGCATGGCCTACGAAGCCTTCCTCCATGCTGTCTTCCTTCCATTTCACTGCTTCCTCTGTCGAGTACAAAACATCCAACAAGCAGCCCAAACCCACCAAGCAGCCCAGGGCGCCCCGGCCTCCCCCAACATCACGCAGCCTATACCCTGGGCCAAACCAGCCACCAGTGGCTGCTTACCAGACGCGGCCCCCCATCCCCATCATCTGCCCGACCGGCTGCTCTTGCAGTTTGCACATAAATGACCTGGGCCTGACAGTCAACTGCAAGGAGCGAGGGTTCCACAACATCTCCGAACTCCTGCCCAGGCCCTTGAACGCCAAGAAGCTGTACCTGAGTGGGAATTTGATTCAGAAAATCTACCGCTCTGATTTCTGGAATTTTTCCTCCCTGGATCTCTTGCACCTGGGGAACAACCGGATCTCCTACGTGCAGGATGGGGCTTTTATCAACCTGCCGAATCTCAAGAGCCTGTACCTGAATGGCAATGACATCGAGCGGCTCACCCCAGGCATGTTCCGGGGCCTGCAGAGTTTGCATTACCTGTACTTCGAGTACAACGTGATCAGGGAAATCCAGCCGGCGGCCTTCAGCCTCATGCCCAACCTGAAGCTTCTCTTCCTCAACGACAACCTGCTCCGCACCCTGCCCACTGACGCCTTCGCCGGCACTTCCCTGACCCGCCTCAACCTGCGCAACAACCACTTTTTGGCACTGCCGGTGGCTGGGGTGCTGGAGCACCTACACGCCATCGTCCAGATCGACCTGAAGCTCAACCCCTGGGACTGCACCTGCGAGCTGGTGCCGCTGAAGCAGTGGCTGGAGGCGCTCAGCTCCGTCAGCGTGGTGGGCGAGGTGCTGTGCGCCAGCCCCGAGGCCCTGGCCCGCCGCGACCTGCGCTCCCTGGAACTGGCCGCGCTCTGCCCGGCCGCCCTCCGCCCCGCCGCCGCCTCGCCCCCCGCCGCGCCGCCGCCACCCGCCGCCACCGGTGCCGCCGCCTATGAGCTGCCGCCGGCCGCCGCAGCTGTCCCTCTCTCCGTCCTCATCCTCAGCCTCCTCGTTCTCTTTTTCTCCGCCGTGCTGGTGGCCGCCGGGCTCTTCGCCTTCGTGCTGCGCCGCCGCCGGCGGAAGCTCCCGTTCCGCGGCCCGCGGGGGGAGGCGAACGACCTGGGAGGTGTGCCGCTGCGCTGCCCGCGGCTTTTCGAGGAGGGCGGCGGTGGCGGCGGCGGTGGCGGCAGCTCGGGGGTTAGGGAGTGTTCCCCGGAGAAGGCGCCCCCGGCGGGCCACGTCTACGACTACATCCCGCACCCGGTGACCCAGATGTGCAACAACCCCATCTACAAGCCGCGGGAGGAGGAGGAGGTGGCGGGCGGCGGTGGAGGGGAGGCGGCGGAGCTGCTGCGGGGCGGCGGGGAGCGGTTCACCGCCGTCGCGCAGGACCCGGGCACCAACTACCGCACCTTGCTAGAGAAGGAGCAGGAGTGGAGCCTGGCCGTCTCCAGCTCGCAGCTCAACACCATCGTTGCCGTCCACCCCCAGCACCCCGCGGGCGGCGGGCTGGCGGCGGGCGGCGGCGGGCTCGGAGCGGCGGCGGGAGGAGGCGCCCCGCGGGACCGCGACCGCCCGCCGCCCCTCGCCGTGGGCTTCGTGGACTGCCTATACGGCACCGTGCCCAAACTAAAGGAACTGCACGTCCACCCACCTGGCATGCAATACCCGGACCTCCAGCAGGACGCCAGGCTCAAAGAAACCCTCCTCTTCGCGGCCGGCAAGGGCTTCCCAGACCACCAAACTCCCACAAGCGAATACCTCGAGTTAAGGGCCAAACTCCAAACCAAGCCGGATTACCTCGAAGTCCTGGAGAAGACCACGTACCGGTTCTGACCGCCGCCCCGCCGCCCGCCCCGGCACCGCCGCAAGAGAGTCGAGGATACAGCTGTGTGCTCTTTCCCGCCAGATGTGCGCTCCGTGGGGAAGGGCCGGTCTCAGATCATTAATCGATGAAGTGCCTTCGCAGACTTTTGCCAGCAGATGTTAATCAATCATTATTTTTTATATTGAAACTGAGACTTTGACTGTGCCATGTCTAAGGTATATCATTATTATTATTAATATTATTATTATAGGGGATCTTTGTATTGATCCTCATTAAGTAAATTCTATGTGTGTGTCTTTTTTTATTTATTTATTTTTTGGTAGGATTTTGTTTTTGTTGGGTTTTGATTGGGGTTTGTTTTGGGGTTTCTTGGGAGGGGATGGGGCTTGTTTTTTAACGGTGTTTTTGATCGGTTTGGTGGTTTGGGTTTCTTTGGGGGTCTTTTGTTTGCTTTTTTTGTTTGTTTGTTTGCAGTAAACTTCCTTTATATTTTCCCTTGGAGAGGAGGGGGAGGGAAGATGGCATTTTCTGGCTTGCGTTCTTCTAGCCCATCATGGCACAGGTTCTGTATATTTATTTAAAAAAAAAATGCAAAGAAGCAAACGAGCGCAGTTTGCTGCATGCCTGGAAACTGCAAGAGGGAAGGGAGGGGAGGGTCTTGCTCGAATGTCTCACTCTTGTCTCTCTCCCTCCCTCTCACGCACACCCACCCGCACCCCCGCCGCCATCCCCCCGCCAGCTCGGCCCCGCCGCGCAGCGCAGCCCGGGCCGCGGAGGGGAGCTCCGAGGGCTGGCGGGGTACCCCCGGGGCTGAGCAGCCCGAAGGAGGGGAGCACGTGGCGCACACACCTCGGGGATGCTCAGTGACACTTCATCATGACGCCATGGTTTTTTTGGAGGACATCCGCACTTTCCTAATCAAAGCAACATGCAATTATACAGAAAACGAGTAAGAAAGAAAGAAAGAAAGAAAAAAAAGCTCCTGAGCACCTGTCACTAACGGCTTTGTAGGAAGCACTTTTAATGTTTTTCTCATACACACATGCACACGCACACACACACACACAGCGGTACAGCAATGTGCATATATTTATTCTGTAATTTCAAGTGAATATAAATTGTAAAGGTAATGTTTAATCATTGTACAGTGATGCGTCTGGTATAGCTTTCCTAATAAAATGTTTTGAAAAAAAAATGCATATATATATATATATACCTCCATGTATATATATATATAGGAATACAAAGCTTGAACTGAAACTTCAACTTCCCCAATGAGATTTTCTCCCCCATCTTAACCTTGAGAGCTTTTTTATTAATAATAGTTCAATGCACTGTGATGTTAACAGAGAAAAACCTTGTACATCTTCTTTTGCCAAGATACCACCCGAGACTTTTAAATGATGATTTGCAATCCCTATTCCCACCTTCTGCAGTACTTATGGCCTATCCCGTGTCATTTAAAAATTGGCACTAAAATTAGGACTGTGTCCTTGAGTGGCGTGGCTTGCAGGAGTGCTGGTTCTTCGGCCTGCTGGTAACAGAGGGGGCGTTCTCTGTTTTGTGGTTCGAAACATTGACGTTTCCCGGGTCACAGTCCGTGCCCATGTTACCTGTTGGATGGAGCTGGAGCGGGAGGTGAAAGTGTAGTTTAATTTTGGGAAAGAATGAAGCAGTCGGGCAAAGGGTCCCACTGGCTTCAGACACCTGGCCCTGCTCCTCGCGGCCGTTTGCTCGCTGCTGAAACCGGAGCGAGACCAATGACGATTGGATTTCCCGTCCCGGGAAGGTCACGGTTGGTGTCTTGGCCACGTTGAGATCCCGGCCCTATGCCGGGCTGCCGGCGGAGCGCAGCTCCGCGCAGCCGCCAGGTGGCGCCACAGCTCCAGCTCTGGCTGCCGCGCGGCCGGGCGGGAGAGCCGGGAGGTCCGATTGGTCCGGGCCTGGCTCCCGGACCCGGACCCGCTCTTGGTCCCCGCCGGCCTCGCCGAATGTACCCGCCGGGGCGCCTTATAGCGGGGCATGCGGGGCCGCGAAGGGGAGAGCCCTTAGCCTGGCGCCGGTGTCGGCCAGGCGCCACCCTAAAGACATTAAAATACAGATTTTTATACAGAAATATGTATCTATAAATATCATCTGTCTTAACGGAACAGTGTTAACGATCATTTATCCGGGTGAATTGTGCTTATTTTTTCCCAACTACGTTCAAAAGGTGTTGCTCCCCAGGGCTTTTGCTCTGGCTGCTGCTGGGGACTGAGGCTCTGCTTTCTTTGTGGAAGGGGCAGATGCTGCTGTAGCTCGCAGCGTAGTGTCACCTCACCCCAGCTGCCCCCCCTCCTCTTGGAAACAACTTGATTTCACCCAGCACAATGTATTTTAATGGAGATCAATCCATGCAAACTTGTTTTCACCCCAAGTATCTCTATCGATAGCTTCAGTGAGTATGCTTACTGCTGACTGTTTATCACTCTGTCTTGGAGAGGCATCTGTGAGCGACAGAAGTGATTTCCTGAGCATTGCTGGTAGCTGTTGTACTTTGAGATGGAGGGAGAGCATCAAAAGTCTGAAAATCTAGCATCAGCTCCATAATATTAGTAAAAAATATTATGCTTTTGAATTTCCCATATTCCTCTGTTGAGCTAATAGTGTTTTATTAACATTGCCTTCAGCTCTAATCCTTTGGAGTTCAGTCATTTGGGTTTTTTGTTGGGTTTTTTCTTTTTTTTAATGGATAGTAGAAGGGTATGCACATGTTGAAAGTAATAAACCTCAAAGTGCAAAGGCCAGATCCTTCTCATGATAAGCATAATTACATTGATAAGACTACATGCGAGTAATGTTTGGAACTATATAAATCAGGTTAAAGTACAACCCCTAGTGAGAGTGGTGCTGTATACATCTGGCTGTGCCATCCAAGCTCCCAGTGTTCATACTTGTATCCAAATATAGTAAAGCCAGTTGCAAATAATGTTTATATTTTAGTTAAAATGCAGAAAGGAAAGAGAATTTCAAGGTAACTATAAGTAGTAGTCTCACCTGTGAATGGTGAGGAAATCTATTTATTCAGTGGAAATAAATTTGTTTTATGAGAATGGAATTTTGTATTAAAAGCGATAATTTTTGGCTTATGTTGAGTTCTTTTTCTTTCCTTGTGTAGGAAACTTCCTTTTCCTTGTGTACTGAAATCATTTGGGGATAATGCATTCTGGAAGAGTTGACGATATTTAATTGTCATATCTAATGTGTATTATTATGTCTTCTATTTTGCTATTTCATTAGGTTGACTTGAGGCTGAGTGGGTAGTAGCATTACTTTCTACTGCAGGAAGCAAAAGTTGATTGATCCATCATCTCCGATTTGTGACAAGTGTGACTCTTTACCTCCTTCAACCTGAGTTGCTCCCAGTTACTAGGGAGTATTAATGATAATTCTGTGATCATCAACAGTATTACTAGTGGCATTAATGATATTGGGAAGGAATCAAAGTCAAGTGATCTGCATTTACATTAGAGCTGTTTGATGGGATACTATTTTAAATAAATAAATAATTTTTTAGCTTATTTCATTGTTGCACAGCAACATTGGCTTCAGCAGTTCAGCTTGTGGCGATGCTCAGAGCATAGCAGTAAATCTTTCATTATGTGTCTGTTGTATTCACTCATTGACTATATTGAAATTCTTCCTACAGGTGGAAAAGAAAAAAAGGTCAGGTAAGTCCCAGTCGTAGCCGATAACAGTTGTACACAGGGAAATAAAAAGGATAATAGCGGTGCTCAATTATCAGTGCTCTTTTGTATTTCCTACATATTGTCGTTGATGTCACCATCATGTTCTACCTGGGTTAAAAGATTTGTTTGAGATTTGGAAATTGCTTCATGGATCTCTTGACTCTATGAATAGTGAGAGAAAGATGCTAAATTTTATGCTCTGAATAATTATCTGACATCTGGAAAGTGATCCATCTCTGAATGTCTGTTGCAGCAAGCCAGGACCTATACTACTCCAGTTAGGAGAATATTACAGACAGATCATATATTACAAGATTCAGTGGGCATGAGTTAAGCTGCAGTAGCTCAAGATTTTGTCAGAGACTTTTCCAGGCAAAATCACTTTTGAGCATGTCACTGCGGCTGATTTCATTTTAAGATAGAAACATGCAGCTATGTTTGACTTGTGTTCTCTGCTGTACAATTCTACAGCAGCAGGACCTACAGGTGTCTAGAAAATCTGCAGTGTTCTAGATGTTTCTGAATCACTAATGTGAGCAAGCAGTAATTCATGAGTGTTATGCTACTTCTACTTTGTTCAGGCACCTACTTCACACAAACTGGTCACATGAATAAGACATGATGACATGATGAATCAGCTTTAGGCGTATCAGAAATGTTCACGTGAAAAAAGTGTGTAGAATTTGGCTGTAAGTTTGGAAGTTCATTGCTTAACTACATTACTCATCTGAAGAGTATGACCTCTGGCAATGATCCAGCCACTTAGGTGCAAATTCATTCCAGAATTGCACTTCATCCAGAGGCATTTGCTTTTACAGCATGGATTTATGTCACTCAGAACTCAGGCTGCTGCACACTGCGTATTCCTATTTTATGAGTTTTCCAACACCTGATTCTAAATCTGACTTCCTCAAAGCTGAGTTTCACAGTGAGTTTATATATGCGGTTTACAATACCATGCAGTTGTTTCCATGGGAGAAAATGGAGTAAATTCACCCAACTTCTTCATATTAACAGCTCTTTGTACAAAAAATACACTATTTTTCAATTCTTTGTAATGCTGATACGAGTGGAAATACATCTTTTTTCCCAATTCTTGGAAAAAGTCTGGTTAGTTTGGGCAAGTGTAGCTTTGCCCCAGTTTGAAGCCTGTTCAAGCAAGTGGAAGAAGTGGAATGTTTTTTGAACAACCTTTGTGTGGGTATGGACTGGAGGCCTAATTTATGCTCCCTTGAAGCCAATGATGAAATCCTACATTACTGTTCAGTTTTCGTCAACTGACTTGAGTGAAAAGCAAAGTCTGATCTCTGAAAATTACAACATGTATTCAGGTATTTTTTGAGACAAGTACTCCCCATTACTTTTTCAGAATAAAATAGGTAACAGTATAGAGAAAGTGTTTTTCCTATCAGTAATTTTTTTCTGATTGACCTCATTCACAAATTAAAAAGACACTCTTTAGTGCTTTTTTATTTTAAAATAAGATCATTTGCACAAAGACAAGTATGAGTGCATCTCAGCGTATTCAAAAAATGTGGAAATTGCTACCAGAGTGGTACTTAATATGTAGGTAACCAAACAGCCAACAAGATTATTAATGTAACAATTGCAAATTATTTGGAAATACTTTATTAGTATTTTTATTCAAAAGCAAGAATATTGAGACTGACAACTGTGGGGTTTTGTTGTTTTGATTTGGGTTTTTTTTCAATTTCGTTTGCTTAATGCTTATAGTTTCCTACTTTCAAAATCATTAACTTCTTTTATCATTTCTGTTCAGTTTGTTGGAACAGTTAGGGAGGTTACTGATAAAAGCATTGCATGTAGGTTATCTTTTTCTCTGTGAAAGTATTTGTAACACTCCCCTGTGCAGGCATTTTCTCTGTTAAATTGATTGATATTGTGATGGTTTTCAGAACAGTGTCAGATAGTTCATTTTTGTGGAAAAATGATGGGAGAAGGCTCAAAGGAATGGAGCCATTGGCATTGCTGTAGGAATTCCCTGTCTCACGGTCTTAGTCTCTGTAGAGTGAATGTTACATCAGTCTTTATATTTTTGAACATTAAAGATGTTTCTCTTGGGGGATTATTTTTAGACATTTTGAAGATGTATGTATATGCAATACTAAGATGTTCGGTGCCTTAAAAAGAATAGTTAATAGGAATAGAGAAGAATAGAGGGCAAAGCACAATACCCTTACAAATACAAAATATTAATAACTCAGTTGTATGTCATATACTGAATCTTTAATGTCCATTTAGTTTTTCTAACATCTTTATTTTTCTACTGGAATTTTCTAAATCTCTCAAGGATATCCTGTATATTTTATGAATTCTGAAGAATTATTTTAGGTTAGTCATGGGTCAAATGGAATTCAAATAGATACCACTAAATGTGGAGGAATATTCCTGTCCATGGCATGTAGTATGGCAATTTGGCATGCGGTTGAAGCACTGTGCCAAGAAGAGAGAGTATCTGTAGTGATGAGATTTTGCAGTAGGGCTTGAATAATTTTAAGCAGGAGTTCCTGAATTGTGATAAGTTGCTATTGGACTAGCAGAGATCTGAGGCATGCTGCTGCTTCTGCCTTGCAGTTGCTTCTTGCTTCTGCTGATGGTGGGATCTGGCACCATTGCTCGTGGGGATTCCTGTAACAGTAATTCTGAAACAAAAACAAACAAAAAAAAGCAGAAGAAAGGTTTGGGAGTCTATCCTGCAGGAATCATCTCACCTGAAGTTAAAGGCTTTCCTGAAATGTTAAAGTGGCATTAGTACACTGATTATAGGAAAATGCTTGGATTTTTTTTTCTTGCTTTTGTCAGCTTTACTTTGCTTTTCTGAAGAGACAGTAGCTGGTTTACTTTTAAAGAACTGTGGAAATGTATTTGTTAATATTTTTACAGGCCATACTTGTTTATAATGAAGTCAGTCTATCACAACAGTAACTGTCCTAAACTGAGATGAGTTTTCTAGAAAGCCACATAAATCTTTGGTTTTCTACTTGGTCTCTGTATTATTATATGTGTGTATATATATATATATATAATGTTCATTATCTGAACAATCCTTGAACCGAAGTCTATCATTGAACTTTGGAGGCTTTGGCTTTGCAAATCAGGTGTAATTAATATTTTGTTTTGTTTTGTTTTGCTCTGTGATTATTTGGTTTGATTTTATTCAGAGTATGACCAGAGAGAGGAAGACAATGAAGTGTGAAGATTTTCATAAAATCATAGTTTTTATTAGGACTTTGAAATTTAATTCTTTTTTTTAGAGAATGAAGGAGCTATGCTGAAAAGAGTGTAGGAATTGCCACTCAGGCTTAAGGTTGAGATGTGTTCCCTCTTCTGTGTCCTCTCATTTCTGAGAGTGCCCAGGACAGTCCTACTCAAAGGAAGATATAAGCAATTCCCATTAGTCAGATTACAGGGTTGGATACAGCCAGCTGATCTGCTCCACCATTAGCTCTCACCCTGAGCAATCAGGTAGCCAGGCTACTGCACCACCAGAGGTACTGGTTCGGTATGCACAGGGGAGCAGGGGAGTGCTGAGCACTTAGAAAGATCATGTAGTGTTTCAGTAAAAAATGAACTTTAAAAAAACTGGACATTTGTAGTGGATGCTGGCCATTTAAGTTTGCCTCAGTGTCTTTTAGAAAACTCATCCAGAGTTTCTCTGGTGCAGTTAAACTGCCATGCAAGGGCATAGCTGATGAGTCTTCATCAAAGCACTGCTGGAAAAAGTACATAGCTAACGCATTCTCCTTAATTAGAGAATATAATTTCTTGTGGCATCACTTCTGTTATGTTTTCTTGCAGTGACCCAAAAACCTGGCTGCTTTGGAAAGTGGATAGTGTTGGCAAGCAAAGAAATATGGCAAGTAAAGGTATTTTTTAGATCCAGTTTATGTTAGTAGGTTTTTTTTCAATGAAAGAGCAAGTCATAGCTGTTGGCTACTTGTTCTGCAGCCCTTTCTGAGAATAAGTAAAGGCATTGATTTAAGGCAAAGAGTCAGTCATTGTTCAATCTGTGATTATTTTTCCCCTTTGGTTTTAAACCAGCAAAGTAAGGAATGTGGATGTATCTAATTTATATATATAAATATATATATATGCTCCTCCTGTGGGCAATGAGGGGCCATGATGCTACAGCCAGCGATGCTGATGGCAGGATTGGCATTGGCATCTCTGGGAAATCATAGAATCATAGAATAGATGGGAAATAAGATGACCCACAGAGATGGGTTAAGTTGTGACAAGTGGGAACTGTACCAAGGCTAATGATGCAAATGGCACCTGAAAGTGAGGTGTCTTGCTGGGTTAGGGACAGTCAATAACAACACACAATTCTTGTCGAAGCCTCTCTTTTTTAGAGCAGCTAATCAAGTATCTCACACTATCCTCTTTTCCCTGCTTTTGGCCCAAGCTCTCAACCAGCCTCCAAATTGTTAGCATTCTCAGCCTTGCTGCATGCACAGTTAGTCATTTGGCTGACAAGTTGCAACACCTTGGTTTGCACATTGACCATGTGCATGAAATGGAGACCGATTGAAAATATGGTTATCTTTGTTGGGTTTTTCTATAGAGTGGTGTTTTGCACCTCAAGACTTCATTCTATAAGATGTATCGACTGGATTGCCTACTTGTAACTCAGCTTTGTAAGCAGCCTCCCGAGGTTAGCCGTGGTGGTATTACATGCCTTGTGCTTTGCCAGCCCCTACAAGCCAGCCAAAGTCTGTTAAAGCCTTCAGAGCACAAAACGTTGATAAGATGGATCTCTAACAGGTATGCATCAGGTATAAAGTGGAGATGTTCCATTTGCAACAACCTAAAATGAGTTGCGGTTAACTCAAAACAGTAGTAATTGATTTCTGTGTTACTTCTACTGGAACAAGGCAGCTAATACATGTGGTGGAAATGCTGATACTAAGAATGTACAGTATATACATATATACTGTGTGAGTATGTATGTGTGTATACATGCACAAGCTAGAATGTTAAAATGTAGAAGTCAATTTTTGGAAAGTTTTGGGAGATTTAGGTACCTGGCTTGCTTTGGACTGTTATTAAAAATATGGGCATTTTGCTTAGGAAGCTAAAAGTAGACACATTAAGACCTACATTCTCAATGTAGGTCAGTGGAGGCACTTCTCAGACATATTAGCATTTTGGACACTCAATTTTAGCAGTGTGTTGCATCTCCTAGAATAGGTTAGAGGCAATGCAGGAGAAATTACTGCATCTCAAGTCATTCAGAAAGGTTGCCAAGTTTCTCAGATACCAGAATGGCAGAATAATGAGTATTATATTTAGTTTGGGATGGGAAGGCAACCGTGGGGAGCTCACCAGAGGCAATTCAAATCATCTTGGATTCATGGGGGAGGGAGAATTTATAACTATAGCTAGCTAAAAAGAAGCAAGCTGTGTGTGCATTTGTGTGTATATATATATTTATAAATATGTATATACAAATCTGTGTATGTGTATATAATACAGTGTATATATGTATGTATGTATATGCCTATAATGTATAATATGTGTATTTATAGATATGTATACATTTATATAAATTTATATTTCTCTATATAAATAGTCATGCAACTATGGGAAATCACATTTCAAAGGTGTGCCCTTTTCTTTAAAAACTTACAAAAAACTGCTTTCATTAACATCATATGGGTACAAATGTCTTAAGTTATCTTTTCTATGTAGCAAGGAGCATTGCTTTGTGGTTGAGTACAAGGCTGGAATGTTTTCACTCTTCCAGAGGACTCCAAGTAAGTCATTAGCTGCTCCACAGCTGTTCTATATTTGTGAAATAAAGTGGTGGCCAAAATTACTCAGGGCTGGTTTTAAAAGCAAAGGAAGAGTTGTGTTGGCTGATTGTACTTTGGAAGTCTCGTAGAGTTTTGGTGGTGAAATAGCTACAGTAGTAATTATTCTGGTTGCTATTAATGTCCCAGCTAATCCAAATGGCTTCTGAACAGAGGAAATTAAAAAAGAAACATTATTTCCTGCTCTAAAGTAAGTTATCTTAAGTCAGATTACTTTGACTTGGTGATGTATGGATTTCCATTTAGGGTTAGGATGTTAGGGTGTAAATCAAGAATCTTAGTTCAGTGAATACCTAGTTCAGGATGTATCTTTTATGTTATAATTGATTTTAAATAATTTCACTTCATCATCGGAAAAAGCTATACCTTAATTCATGATAAGTTTAAAGGTTTTCTCATCTGGAAATCCATTCATATCAGGATGAATTTTGCACTTGACTTCAGTGGGGTTGAATCAGATCAGAGTGTTTCATTAAGCGCTGACATTAAAACAATCTTGTAGTTGTGCAACTATTAACTAAAATTGTAATTTTGTAATAAAAGCCTAAAAATAACCTGCTAGTTATGTATTCTATGATTATAGCATCTTTCCATTGGTAAGACCTTTACGCAGTTGCTGGGAATTGGCGAGGGATTTGATTTTGTGCTGCTGATCATTACTCTAGAGTTTTACCCCTTATTTGAGCTGGAACTGGTTCAGCCCCTGCAATAACACACAATAATATGCTGCAGTTCAAAGGAGAAGCTGCAAAGCAATGATCTCTGTCAGCATCCCCTAAGCCGCCTGCCCTGAATGATTGTTGATGGCTGAATTGCCACATGTGCTGGAATAAATGTAGGTCACGGTAATGTGGATTTGTCATGATGATTTTGGCTCCCATGCAGCAGGGCTCATGTCCCACTCCGACCACGTGCAGGGACAGGCACAACATTCTCGGGGCTGGTGCCACTGCGGAGGAACATCTTTCTGCCTCCAACACTGAACAGGCCTACACTTTCATGCTTATTTGAGCAGTGTGGGTCTGTCTTGGTGCCAATCTGCCATCATTTGCAAGCTGTAATGTGATTAGAAAAGGAGGAGAAAGAAAGGATTATTTCTTCCTAAGTCCTTTGCTTCCATTAAGGCATAAGACAAATAAACATGAAATAATCATGGAAATCAAACCAAATGCACAGTGGCTTAAAACATATGATACTGAGTGAAATATTTCTTCTAAGCTTCTTGATTATGCTTTGCCTTATTATTTCATCTGGAGGAAATAAGCACCTTATGGGAAAGTGCTTTCCAATCTCTTTTGTGTAAATATTACAGTGAAACTTTCTGTGATATATAGCTGCCTGTTCATGAAAATAGGTCATTTCCACACAAATGTCATATTTTTATGCAGCAAATATGCTGAATTCATCTTCTATTTTCTCGTTAAAGCTATCCTTTTGCTGATTTTGTGATTTCAGCATATTTGCCTGAATGAAGACAACCGGAAGGGGAGCAAAAAACCCAATTATTCTTTTTTAATTAACTCATGCAGGCCTAATGTCAAGCTAACCCCTTGAATGCAGTGTCCCTGGGGCATGCACAGGACCATCATCCTCAAATGGCTAATTTTTTGTTTTTTTTTTCTTTCAGCGAGCAGCACTGAAATTTGAGCCCAGTGTATCACAGAGCTCAGCAGGATGCTGCTTTGCTGAGCATCTGGAGACTTTGGGAAATAAGTTTTTTCTGATATCACTTATTAAAGAAGATGCCTAGACGTCCATATCCTCAGGGAAGCAGGCATTCATGCAAGAAGCCTGCAAACTGAAGCCAGTAAAGGACTGATGAAGTCTGCAAATCTCCTCATGCTCTGTAGCGATCTTTTCCTTGCAGGATGAATTTAATCTATAATGAACCTGGGCTACTTTCACTATTGTTCTAAAGAAATAATAAACCACCCTGCCTTTTGTATAGTTGAATTTTGCCGTGCCACTTTATATGTAGGAAAGGAAGAGTGTAGTTTGAAGATAAGACATACAAAATCATGGTCTTGTTATAGATAGACATCCAAATAAATTAAGCAACCTAAGGCATCACTGGCGTAAATCATTGCAGCTCTGTTGCTCTCAGCACAGCAATGCTGGTGAGGTGATTCAAAGATGTTTGGTAGCTGCTGGTGTAGCCATTTCTCTGGAGGGCTTTCCCTGCATCTGTTAGTATTTTGTCAAGCTTAAAAAGGAAGATGAATAAGCCCATCTTCTCAGCTAGTGTGAGCTGGCATCAACCTTGCAAAGTACTTGGGCTATTCCGTGCTGGTGAGAAGCCTGACCTTGTACATGGCAATTTTCTTCCTTTTCACCCAGGTAGTTATTTTTTTCCTGTGTGAATGCAAAAAGCTGAAACTATTGTCATGTGATGTTCATTGGTAGTGCCTGTATTGCCTGGCCTGTGGATGAGCTCTTAACTCACAAGGACTCCACAGGCTCCTATCCAACTTCTGCACAAGCTTCTTTGCCCACCTAAAACCTGCTCCTGTCCTTGTGTGTTCAGAAGAAACAAAACAAACAGCAACAACAACAAAAAAAACACCAAAAAAAACCCAAGAAAAAATGAAGCAAACCAGGCAGACAAATTCCATTAGAAATTCCCTTTACCTAATCCTACTTAAACCAATCCTTAAATTAATTGTTAAGTGTAAAAGAACAGTGGTACTCTACTAGAATACACTATGAATTTACAGGAATTAGGCTTGTAGAATTCATGTGAAAACAAGATGTCTTAAAGGCAGGTTCCAAAGAATACTTATTTGTTGTAAAGCACTTAATGATTGAGCTGAGTGCTGATGTTAACAAAAAAAGAACGAAGAAAAAGAAGATGGCATGATGTTAGATGTGGCTTTTCAGATGCAGTGGCTGAGCTCGGAAGCTGCAGTTGTGATGGTTATAAATGAAGGCAATGAGCAGAGACAGCAGTGTCAGGGAAGCCATAGCAGCTTTATGGCCGGGACAGAGCATAAAGATACTCTCATTAGGAGTATTGTTGTCATTTGGATGGGAACATCACTTTATTCTTCTGTGGTGTCTCTTGAGCCATGAGTTGCTTCCTTGCTGTTCAGCCTCTCCCCAGATTTTGCATACCCTGCTCATAGGGTCATATTTATAGAATGTGTGTAATCCTGGCAAACAGGAGCCTTTGGTTCAAAACACCATCCTGAATCAGCAAAGCTCAACCTGGAGACAGCAGGTATAGCTTATGGGTAAGCAGCTGATAAGTGCTTTTCTGAACGGGGACCTGAAATCTCACTGTTTTATTGCTAGTGATGTGGTAAACTCCTGTAAAAGAATATTGTATAAAAATAAAAAAAGTATATTTTTCACAGTAGTAGTAATAATAAAGCTCTATATAATACACTTTATTAACAAATAAGCAGGTACTGACCACCAAGGTCTTGTCTGGAATATGAGACAGCTTCCAATTTTTCCTCTGACAGTCTTCATTTTTCCTCCACTTCCTTCTGTAAATCATTTTGGTAGAGACTCATCCTAATTTAATGTGATGCCATTTGTTCCCCAAGTAGTATGTAGGAAAGGAAGGTGATTTGAAGAGGTTTGTGTCTTAAGCAGAGCAAAACATTCCTGGGGAGAGGTTTATGCAACCTGTTCATCTTACCTGGAGCACTGGGTGATTGTGTTGTATCTAAACATTTTAAATTAATTAGATATTTAAAATTAATTAGAATTCACCTGCAACTAAGCTTCTATTCCCTGTCCTATATCCATAGGGAAGACAGCAAGGATTTCCAATCTCATAAAAATATTATTAGTATAATGTGTTATTAGATGTCCAGATACACTATCTAATGGAACATTGCATATATATAAAATAGGAAAACTATGTTACTAGCATTTCACTCTGTAGTGAAGGGATTTTCAGAATTATGTAGAAATTAAACAAAAATTAATATATCATTATCAAAATATTAACTTACCAAAATACTGGATTATAGTAATAAATCACTGACAACTCTCAATATTCAGGTGAGGCTTTTATGGGAAAGGATTAAGTTCTGAGCAGTTAAAATAGTGATTTAGTTCCTGAAGTTTTTTCATCTTCAAAAATTTTCCACTGAAAAAAAGTCTAATTTTAATTTGAAGACAAAACTCTTAAACTGATTTTTTTGTTATTACTTGGTACATGAAAAAAATGTGACTCCTTGAATGTTGCTGCCAACTGGGAGCCAAGTACAGGTTCTTAAAGACTATTCCCTCTTGTATGTAATAATAATAATAATAATGATGATGATGATGATGTAGTGTTTGCTATGTGCTCCAGAGCCCTCACAGTAGCCTGGATAGGCACGCAGAAGAGCAATAAGATGGCAGTTTATTGTGTTTGAGAAAGAGGATGCTTCTAAAACCCTCAAGCAAGCTTTTCAGGGGAGGCTGTCAATTACTTTTTGCGTAAATAACAATTTGGGTTTTGAAGAAAAAATATTAATTTTGAGAAGTGGATTTTTAAAGTGGATTAAATACAGGCTCAAGAAGGGCAGGAAAAGAGAAACTGCTACAAGTCAGAAAAGTTCTGAAAAAAAATATGAATCCATTTCTAGTAATTTTGTGTCTGCTTTTTGGTTTTGTTTTTTTTTTTTTTTTTTGTAACTCAGCAGAGATGAGTATATCTTCGGTAATGAACTTGGCTGATGGCCTCATTCTGAAGGATGACAGAGAAAATAAAAAATATATTCAAAGTGATGTGCATAGATTGGATTTTATGCCTCTAGGTTACTACCACATGCTTTGCAAAGAAGGTTAAAATAATAGGCTGGCAATATAAAACTAAGATCAGAAGCCAAGATTTTTAAGTATAACTATTTTAGGGGAGGTGACTAGTTTTTTTGATGGGTAACTTGGGACATATTTCTGTTTATCCGTCTCCTGAAGATCTTGTGAAATGTGACATATTGTCACAAGTCATTACAGTCAGTTTTGAAAACTGTGATCAGAACTTACATCTAATTTGGTCACATATTATGGCTGACATATGGATGACTGGGGTTGGGTGTATTAAGAAGTTCCTTGTGGAAGATCATATTCCTTTGCTGGTGGATACTGTTACCAGAATAGCAAGTGTAGGCAATATCAAAAATTGCTGGAATGTTTCTTCTATAATTACATAAAAAATGATAGACAAGTCCTTGCTATTGAGCTGGTCAAGTAAGCAAGGAGCTTGCAAGTGGGACCTCCTAGCCCTTGATGCTGATTTTCTGTGTGGATTTAGATAAATCCCTTAATATTGCATTTGTAGTTTACCTCTGTGTAGAATGCTTATCTCTGTACCATGGAGGCACAGTGAAAATATACAGTGCTGCAGTCTGTGTTGAGAAATATTATAGGCTGAGGTAAATATTTGCAATTAAATACCAAAATATAGAAACTCTAGACTTGTGCACTTGCTCAAAGGTTGGCACAGGGGAAGATCTGGACAATACTTTTATCAAGTACTGATAAATATTGTAAGTAGCAGTGGAAAAGTAACATACAGGTGTTTTCACTTTCAGCTGACCTTTTAAATATATCTTGTGTGGCATGGGAAATAAATAGTACCATTGTTGGGCACTGGCACAGCTCTATAAAGAGGAGATTCCCAATGAACCTCATGAAGTATCAAAAACTGCAGTCCTTGAGGTTTTGTACAACACTGTATAGAAACACAGCATATTTCTGAAATTAAAAAGTAACATTTTAGTTCTGGTTTATGAGTGAAAATTGATGCCTGTGTTTTTTACAGTTCCGAACTCTTTGCTATGCTGGATGCCTTGCAGAGAGATTGTATTTCATCCTTTAGTGGATGGTATGCCACGTACTTCAATACACAAATACAGACTACAAAAAAAGACCAGGCTCTTGCTTAGCCCTCCTGTTTGGGTTTAAAGGGGCAGTTAGAGAGAATGCTGAGAGCAGTTTCTGAATCTGGTAAAAAATTACCCTGAATGGAGGCATTGTGTTACCAATTATGAGGTATGCCCACATTTTTATTGGATATATTGGCTTGGATTATTTTGATCTGCCCTGAGTAGCTTTAATGGAGTGAAGATCAGGTATTATTTTATCCAGACAGAGCTCTTAGAATTTATTATAAAACTATTTTATGGTAGTGTTTTAGTTTAAGTGTCTTTTTAGCAACAGGAAGAAGTTGGGAATTTGCAAAGAACCCATGACCCCTGGTCCCCAGTACTTGATGTTGCTCCTTATCAGTGCACCTCATCACCAGTAGTCTCAGCGTCCTCAGTATAAGTAATTTTAGCCTACTTCATGTTTATTATGACACTGCATTATTTCATGCTAAATGTTATTTACTGTAACAGTCGTGCTTAGTGATTATTAACATGGCATACAAACATATCTATGATAAAACGGAATTCTGTATACATTCCAAGATAGAATTTCTCCTCAATCTGTCATCATGAAACAGGCCCAGTTTGTTGCATACAATAGAAAAATTAAATGACAATACAAAATGTTCTCAGTTAAAAAAAGTAGATTGCAAAGCATACAAATGCTGATGACTGAGTTATTCCCTGGGCTGCTTTAGATTAGTCCTTGTTGACTTTAGTCTTCTCCAGCAAAATGTGCTGGGCCATCTAGTATAGGCCATGCTTTGCCAACAAAGGTTGGACCAGCTGATCTTTGAGGTCCCTTCCAACCTTGTCTATGATAATGCATATGATAACTCTGCACATAAATGGCTAATGTTGATATTTTGAACTGTCCTTTGCATGCTTTATGTCAAATATAGATACAGATCACATTTATGGCTCAAAACATATTCAATGTAGGTTCATAAATTACATAAGAAGCAACACAAAGTAATGAGAGATCTGTCATCTTTAGTTTTTCATTTTAGATGCAGCAGTGTGGCATGGAAAATTTATTTACTATCCTAGCCACTAGCTTTCTTGTAGTCAAGAGTTCATCACTTTGCTTTAAGTCTGCAAGTAAAAATAAAGATGTTTCACAAGAGGAAAAACAGTAAGACTTTGCTTGGCCCGAGGTGGGGTGGGGTATGTGAATGAGATCTATGTCTTAGCCTAAATCAGCCACTTGGAAAAATCCTGTGGCATTTGTATATTTCCCTTTCCTCATCTGTAGAATGCTGTTAACACATTTTTTAAAGCACAACTCAGTATATGGAAAGAAGAACATAAAAGCTGTGTCCTCTGCTCCAAAGAGGACACGCTAGTCCCCAAAAACCAGATACAGAAATACTATTGTCCAAAGAACAGAGGTGCAGAAATGGGGAGCAGGGAAGGAGAGACTCGAGTGGAGACCAGTGACACTGTGGCCACAGTGGCTCTGCAGAAATGCTGGGAAATGCCCATCGATAAAAATGGTGGGAGAGAGGATGGGTGTTTCTGTTCAAAACAGTGTGCTGCCAGCTGTAGTGGAAAGAAATTAGAAAGGAAAGAATGTTTTGTATCTGATTAATAATCTCACCTTGTCTTTAGGAGCTTGAAGTAGTGTCTGCATTGTTTTCCAGCGCAGTAGTCAGAGATGAAAAATCCTTGTTCTTCAGCCTAAAAGTCAATCAATGTGAAAATTATTTCCTCCCACCTTGGGTGAAATTTGTATTTGGGCCAACGTTTCTGCAGTAGTTTTCCTACCTTTGAAATACCCTGTGAGATGTATCTGTTAAGCAACCCTATGTTCTCTAGGTGCCAAAGAGAAGGACAAGCATGGGCACCTGCAGCAACAGGGAATGGGGGAGCATGGCTGGAAGAAAGCAGTAGCACTGCACATACACATCTGCACTGTAGCCTGAAGGTGCTGCCACTTATTATCTTTGTTCCAGTATCATAGAAACTGCATGTAAGTTTTAGCCCAACTGAACAGATTACATCCCTCTAAGTCAAAGCAAATACATGTCTGCAGGAAATACTGATAAAACTGCATGCAACATGCATGTTTGGAGGCTAAGCTTATTCCTTAGTTACTGTGAATGTCAGCTTGCATTATTGGTGAACACTGAATGAAACTAGTCTTGAAGGTATTATGGATAATCATGTTTTATTTTAAATATTTTGTCAAGCAAATTTGAGCAGGAGATTGCAGAACAGTCACTGAAAAGAGAAACAAAGTTGTGATGCATCTCCTCTTTTTGTGTTTATTTGAGATACTATAACCACGTAACAATAGAGTCACAAGCAGAAAGACATTCTTCAGATTGGTGCTTTTCTAGGGCATGGTTCCTCACATGATTTTGTATGGGCACATCCCTGTGGACAAACAAAGCTCCATCAAAGCGAGGTCTGACTACTGCATAGCATTTCATAGAAACAGGATGTAAGAAGAATCCTTTCAATGAAATAAGTTTGTTTACAACTAGTAAAGCAGTTTGCAACATTCAGAAAAATCACTGAAATGATTTCCTGGTGGACTCGCTTACCATTTTATCATATTGTGCCAGATTGTGCATGTTACAGATGAAAAGTAAGAACTCACAGAAGTTATGTAGGAAAAAAATGCTCTAAGTTTTAAAAACTTACTTACAATCCTAAAGATCAGATTTCGGGGGGGGGGTTGGTCTCCTTTGTAATAGTAGTTAGTATTATTCAATAGAATTTCCTATCTGCAGATGTGGAAAACCTTAGTAAATGATATGGATTTGTGTGTGATCAGAATGAGGGTAACTGAACAGTTAACTAAAAGACTGATGCTGTATTGATCATGAAGGTTATATTTCAGTGACTAGAATAAAGAATATACTGTAATTCAAAGCATGTATTCAACAGAAAAATGCATAGACATATACAAAATAGAAACAAAACCCCAAAAACTTCAGCTTGTGCAAAGTTTACACCTTTATTTATTTTGTATCTGAGTTTATAGTAATAATTTGAGATAACTTGATTGTCTGAAAACCCAGACTATTAAAGCTTTCAAGAGAATAATATTCTTATAAAACCTACACAGTACTTTTAGAGCATTTGGATACTCTAAATAACTATGTACAAGTTGTGGATGTCACAATTTCTTGCATTATTAATAAAAGGAGTAGCTTTGCATCTTCCCAGTTCTAGTTATTTCTCTAAATATCTCCAGGAAATAGAAGCATAAAACAGCAAGCATTTAAAAATAATGGGTAAGCATCTTTTGGGGAATATGCCTATAAAATGAGTCATGCTTATGTTTACAGTTTTATATTGATTTTCGAATCATAAAATAAGTACAACGTTACAAAATGGGCAAATCAAGGCTGTTACTGTGAGGTCATGACTAAGAGTCAGTAGTATCTCACTATATAAGAAACTCTAGTATCAATGGGTAATTCTTGTTTATTGATGGACTTTTGACACTAAACTGAAAAGATACATAAAATCACGTGATATTTCAGGAAAAGAAACCACACAAACCTAGGCTATTTCAGCAGCACTGAAACAGTTTTCAATCAAATGAAAATTTTAGTCACCTCTGAAAGATCAGTCATTTTTATGTAGGGTGTATATTAAAGAACACCTAACAATTGTATTTATATAGACATAAGTACATATCAAACATACATATTTTGATAATTTTGCAGATGTCCTCAGGACCTCTATTTCATGAAGGGCCCTGACTGGGCATTTTGTCTAACTAAGTAAAATACTATATAGTACTAATTAAGTCCTACACTACTATCTTCAGTACCACACTGTGGACTCTACTTTCCTTGAAGTGCTGTATTCATGGTAACTTCATTATTTGTTAAATATCGTAATAGAAAAGCAAACCAAACTTCTTGTTTTTTAAAGACAGACATCTTTTCCATCTCATTAAATATTTCTCTACATTGGCTCACATATTTTATAATGTAATTACAGTACAGTCAGTATAAAATTGATAATTATTCAATTTTAATTTACAGAGATGTAGCAGGCTGTCTTCACTGAAACACCACCGTAATGAGACGAATTACTTTGATGCTACTTTTCAGAAGATGTGACTTTGAAGCAAAGTACTGACCTTTCAGGAGAAAATTCCCAGCATACAGTCTTGGTTCATAAACAAGCATTTGTTACACAGAATGCTGACTACAATTGCACCCTTGTATTGTTGCTTAACATTTTTCCTTGGAAATAAACATATGTTCAACTGTGTTCAGCCATAAATAGATATGTTAGAAGGAAATCTAATCCCCTACTTGAAAATTATACTGAAGAAATTGTATGCTTTATCTCCTATTGGTAATGTCTCTCTTCAGATAATATCATTATATAGGAAATCCTGAGCCTTTCCTCCACTGTGTTTTTTACCAGTTTTATCACTGGTAGAACTAATTGCAGATCTCAGGTGGTTTTCAGTGGAGTTCACCTCTACGTTTCCTGGTCATTCCTTCTTTTCTTTTTTTTTTTTTTTTATGGAGCTTTATATATTTTCCAGAGTATGTGAGGTAAAAGCTTGCTTTATTGTGAACTAAAGGTTTCTTCTTTTTCCTTTTTAATCAGAAGATGCAATATATGTTTGAAGAGGAAGCAGGAAACTAATCCTTTTTGCACAGATAGTATTTTTTTACTAATACTAGAACCAACTATATGCATTTTGTATTAATTAATTTATTCATTCTGGAAGGGGCAAATACCCCTAATAGATGATAGCAATTAACAAAAGTAACAAAACATATCTCCAGCAATGTTATCAACTAAACCATGTAATCTTTTCTGAACAGCAAAAGTATATGCCTGAAAGATGGAAACTAGCTAATCAGTTATAGCAATAGCTGGCCAGTCAGTAACTTTTTAAAGCAACACAAAGGACTCTAAAGTCTTAGGTAACAGAGTGTGCTTATCTGTTTAGATCTGATGGTTTTCCTTATTTTCAAGTGTTTTAACATCCTGTAGAATTACAGAGAAGTAGACTTGATGTTCTTCCAATTCTCTAAGCAAAGCTTAGTCACTCATCTTGCTACAAACAGTAACTCCTTCTGGGGAAGAAACAGGATCATGTTGCAAACCACATACCTAAGCAGTCAGGGAGAGGAAACCCTTCCTTCTCCAGCAATTACTACAATGCTGCAAGAGCTTCTGGTAGAGCCAGGAGATGTAGCTCTTGCGCATTCTGACAACAACCATCCTTGAGGAAGTTCTGCCAGCTCTCAGCACAAACAGTACTCCTCAACAGCCATTCCTCATCAAGGAGCAGGGACCCAATTTAAATACATTAAGAATTAACAGTGGAAAGGCAGGTACAGATCTCACTGGTAACAGTTCTGTCCCACACTGCGTGTATGACCATGACTGCCTAGGTCAGGCTACATCAACTTCGAGAGCAAGGTGAAAGAATAATTTCAAGTATCTGCAAGTCTTATTTACAGTATTATTTAGGCAAGTCTGAGCTTTCATGTATGCTGCATGTCTTTGAGATCAACCAGCATCAAAGCTTTGGGCCTGGAAACTCTGAGTTGTTCTGTTGCTGCTGCCAAGGAAGAATAATAAGAAAAAACTCAGTGAGTTTATTTCTCCAGAGCTTGAACTCATTGACAAGAACAACCTAAACAAAGCATCTGTGGCCACACAGTTCTGGATTAAGTGTCTATAAAAGACTAAACCCCACCAAGAGATTACCACTGTAAAAGCTGAAACTATGAGCTGGGCGAAGGGATACACCCATGTAAAAGACAAGCAACTAAGATGGAGGTTGCCGAGGAAAAAGTTTGTTATTGTCTCCTGGATGTCATTTCTTATGAGAAAAAGCAAGAGGTAGTTTTGTCCCATGAGCCCAGTGATTCTCCACCTCAACAGCGGGTACATGCTAGGTAGATTCAAGTAATGTATATGGAAAGGCATGCTCTCTCTCCTCTCTGACTGTTCATTTAACCAGCTTTTACTTTCACTCTTGGAATAGGGTTTACTTAGAAAAATAAAAAGTGTCTGTGTCAGTCTTCAGATAGGAAAAATTACATGTTAAGAACCAGCAGTTCATTGTCAAATGAACTTCAATTTCAGTTCAAAATAATTTGCAATTATATAATGCTTTCCACTTTCAGAGCAATTTCCATATTAATTAGGTTTTTTAGCACCTTTTGGAGTTTAAATTTAGTTTAGTATTGGTCAAAAATTTGTTCTGGTTCTTTCTCTATGTGACTAGAGCAGTGGCCTTGGACAAATTTCTCCTGCTCAAGTGGCATGGTCATTTGATACTAAACTGGTGCCTTTTGGTAGCGATTGCACAGGCTGAGGGCGGAAACAGCACCTACACTTTAATTTTCAAACCAGCCTTCTCAAGGTTCAGGCATCTGTTGCCTCTGCTGTGCTTTCAATCATGTGCAGATGCTAAATCTCAGCCTGCTACACTATTGCAAAATAGCAATAATGAACTTGGTTTTCCTTTGTTTGTTTCGCAAAAGTAGTTTCAAGACAAACAATTGAGTATTTAAATGTTTTAAAATGTTATCATTTCCCTTTGAATTGATGTGCAGTTCCCCCCAGCAGCCACAGCATTTTGGGAGTGCTGTCAGTAGGACAGGCTACAAGCACTTTTTCTCCAAGTCCCATGCACATTGTGGGGGTTCAGCTGAGCTAGCCACCAGTACATTCAGTGTGCTGAGCTCACCTCACCCTGAGGAAGCCAATTTTTCACTTGCTCCTTTTACTGTAGAAGGAAGTAAGGGACAAGAAACCAGGAACTAAAGAAAAAGATATGATCCATCAATGTCACTAGTTCAGGGCTGGGTCACTCAACTCCAGAGCAAGAGCCATGCCTGCAGGTGTGATACTACAAAGTGTGTCTGCTCCCTGGCTGTGTGAAAAGCAGCTTTCTGAAAGCTCTTAGACAGCTGAAAGCTCCAATACGAACAGTGACAGCTGAAGGTACAAGAAATGTCTGAATTCTTACCTGGAGAAAATAGCAAATCTAAGACAAGGCTAAGCCTTCTTTGTGCGAGAGGTAGGGACGATGACAGGCAGAAGGTTAGTGATATGTCTCATTTAGTCTAGCCTCACACCAGAGTGCTTCTGACACTGGGTTGTTTCTGTAGAGACTAAACTACAGCAGTCTCTTCTGTAGAGACTAAACTAAGCCCTTGGCTGCAGGAAGGAGTGTCAGTAGCTCTGAAAATCAAGAAGCCTTGTGCAGTATCAGAAGCACTATGCATGAGCAAGGGCACCATGTACTAATGGCTGCACAGGCGACAAGAAGTGCTTACCGTATTATCTTTCCAGGAAGAGAGGATATATAAGCACAGGTCACCAGAGTACTAAGAAATAATCTTATTTGTGATTATATTGCCAGTCTCTGAGGGCTGCAGATTCTGGTTCCTGACTTGCAATCCTGACTGAAACAAGTGAAAAAACAAGTAAGGAATTACAAGCAAATGGAATAATTTTTCCTTCTAATAGTTCTTTCAAACATCAACTTGGTAAATAACTAGCTCAGATGAAATAGTAAATAGTTCCTTGTCCTTTCTCCTGTTTCTTGTTTAAGAAATACACTTTAGAGGGGAAAGATACCTAGTATAATTGATTATTATTTTAAAAAAAAATCTTTTCCATCTGTAGAGCATGAGTCTTTTTTTTTGTCCTCATTGCTTGCTTCATTTTATTTCATGGCTACCCATATCTCTTAAGAGTTTAGAAAGCATCTCTAAATCTTTCTCTGAATTGCCTCTGATAGAAAAACATGCAGAGGTGCTTAATGCTCTATAGGTGTTGGGTATGTATCTGTCTCTTCTTGGGTGAGCAAAGCTGGCATAGCTGGTTATATGATTCCCTAAAACCACAAGCTTGGCTTGACAACAACCAAACTTCCCAGACCTTGTGCCTAGGCTTCTGGTGTGTAGAAGCTGCAGCTCACCAGCAAACTGAAATACACCTGATTCCCATCCAATCTGATTGCACAGTTTGCCTTGCCAGCCAATCAGCATGCACATAAACACCCACCAACAGAACATGCTCCACGTTGTCTCTTGACCAGTGTGTGGCCAGGCATGAAGTTGTTGAGCTCCAGCTCCTACTGAGATATGAAGGTACTGAAGGGGAAGGCACTGAGGTGCTCCTCAAGTTCACATGGGCCATTTAAACCCAATGTGTCTTTTGCTGCTGTATGTTGATACAGCTTTGGTTTGCTAGTTCTCTACCTGTGGCACACTGCAGCTTTTCAAATTCTTAAATTACATTTTTTGTTGATGTTTGGAATACATCTGCATGCATACTTTTTAATTATTATTCATGTGCTGCAGCTTTGGGGAAAAGCATCCGATGAGCTATGTTGTTCTTATTAGTAACCTATTTCCACTAACTGGGTGGTAGAAACGCGTGATCAAGTTCTTCCTGTCGTGACCCTGGCTGAGTCAGCTATCAATGCCCACATTTCTATATGGAGGCAGCTGCAGTAACTAAGATTGTTGTGGCAGCCATGAAGTTATCAGCTATTCCAGCATGACCTTCACTGTGATGTAAAGGGTACTAATAGTGCTAGTGATTTCAATGCTGTTCCCCAGCTAATACATAAAGGCTGCTGTTGTATGGGAAAGACCTCTGGAGCTCCAGAAACTAATTTTAACAAAAGAAAACAAACACTGCCAAAAGCCAGATAAGTTTGCTCCTGGGTTATCACCAGGAAAGTACAGATTAAGTAACTCTGTATCTTTGCTATCAACAAAAGCATTCTCTTATTTTATCAATTTTTAATTGATTTCAAAATCGAAGGTTAAAGGAGAGGTGGGAAAACTTAGCCACTTTTAAATATTTGTGATCCAAATCAGAATATAAATTCTCATTAAAGAATGGGAAGGTTGTGCAGTAATTCATTCCTATGTGGCTATATTATGGATTTTTCTCATTTTCTCATTTTTCTCATTTCTACGCTGTATTTTCAGTAGAGGTACCAAAGCTCTACCATATATAATAGGCCTCTATTTAGAATGACATTATGCTTTGTCTTCTGGTTTTGTTCCATGTAATTAGGATTTCCCTTCAATCCTATTTATTTCACTGTAACGTCTCACCTTGTGTTTTCTTCATGCAATCTGCTTTACATATCTGCCTGAATCTGACAATTTGGGTCTGGGGATTTTAAGTCTACACCCTACGAGTTAACAGATTGCAGTCTTTCTCTGACACGCACTAATGACCAGTTATGTTTTACTCAAGATGCTGCCTGAAATGAATAAAGACAGGAAACTTTGAAGTCTTTTGCATTTAGCTTCTTGGTGCACTGCTACTAGGTAAAGACAGAAAATTTTTGATGCATTTCTGTGTTATTACATCTATAGCCAGAACCAATGGCTCTAGGTTCTATACCAAGTGGTTTCTTAAAAATCACATGGACTGAATAAAACAGCCTATGGTTTTCTGTCACAGGAGTTTAATTTTAAAATATTGCAACTTTTTTTTCTTCTATCTATAGTGGACTTGGAAAAATGACTTGAAGAAAAGAATGTGTTGTGTGTGGGTTTTATTTTTTTTTCCCATGCAAACCAAGTGCAATTTCTATCTTTTCCTGAACAATACATGAAGCCTAATGATAGTTTGTTTTGTTTGTTCCCCCCTCCAAGTGAGGACTGGAATGTTTTTATTGAACCAAGATAGAATCTCATTTTTATACAGCTGTTTCTACTGAGCTCTCCACCCCCGCCTCCCTCCCTGAAAACATCACCTAGTTAGAAGTGTCAGCATGCCCTTTATCCTCTTTTTAATAATAATGAGGAGACCAAGTAACTGATATTAGGGATCCAATCCATAAAAATAAAAGTAGCAGATCAGAAAGTACAGAAATGGCAGACAAATGCAGAAAATGTAACTGTAAAGTGAAGCATATTTGAAATAGTGCCATTGGGCAAATATACTGATGACCCCTTTTCTTTCAAAAATCAGTTGATTTTACACTGCATGTGCAGAACCTGCAGCTTAATGATAGGTTAAAAAAAAAAAAAAGAGCAGGGTTTTGTTTTGTTTTTTTCCTTTTTGTTCCCAGCCACCACCTTTGAAGCAGCTACAGTGCTGATGCTATGTAAGAGTCTTCATTCCCATAAATGTGTGCTTTGAATCTCCATTATGTTTTTTGCATTAAAGTTGGGAATAGAAATATCTGAGGACTTCTGCTCAAGCCTTGGTTCAAGGGTTAGGTCTCACTGGCTTAATATCGGTTTCAATGTAAATTGAATAAATGAAAGCTTGATCAATATTTGGATTTGATAAAGCTATAAATAGACTAACTTGAATGGCAATTTGCAAATTTTAGTTTATTATGATTATTTTGTTATTTTTTAACCATTGTAACCTGGAGAGCTCGTAGGATATTTTGGAAATTCTGCTGAAAACAGAAAACAGTTCAATATAAAAACAGAAAATGTAGTCATACATTTCCTGATATATAGACCTTAAGGAATTTAGGCAACATTCTAGGACTTTATTACAGAAATACATCTCTTCAGATATTAGCATAATATTTCATTGGGAGCACTGTGGTATCTAGCATTAAACCAGTTGAAACAAAGGGTACTGTAATATCCTCTACTTGCTAAAGGGATCTTGGTTCATATTTCAAGAGTAATTTATCTGACGGCAGCAAGAGTGTCTCCACAACAAGGTTACACTGGTAAAAAAGCTGTTTCTTCTTTGGAGCAAAGTTTTCCATGATTGTGAGTGAGGCATTGTTAAATCTGTAGAGTCAATAAAAGATTGGACCACATTCTTAAGGAAGTATTGATAAAGAAGCAGTATTAACTGTAAGAATAACTAAATTCCCACTGAGCTGCTGCTGTTGCTTTGGAAATTTAAGGAATATTTCTTATGGTGCTTCTTTTATGCTAGTCACTATGAAAATGATTGCCAACTCATGGCATAACCCATAGCTTTTGTGTTCACCCAAGGATATTGCACATACTCATTTCTTCTGTTGGCAGCATAGCAACCCTGGGTCCTTATGGGAGCTGCCTAAGCACCTAGCATAAAACTTAACTTGCTCCTGGGGAAAAAAAAATATTATCAGTATGCTCCATGGCCATTTCTGTGTCCTGTAGAAACACCAATTTTAGGTTACAAAAATTACTGGATCAAGTTTTTTCCTAAGTTTGGCATGTTCCTTGCTCCTGTCTTTCTATTCTCTCACTGTGTTTTCCTCACCTTTTTCTCTTTCAAGAGCCATTGCCTATGGCTGATCCTGTGGGACACACAAGTGTCTAATTCTCCACAGACCATGACTTTGTTCCAATCCCCCTGTGCATCATGGGGTCACTCAAGTTGCAAAATCATTTAGTTACAGGCTGGACTGAGAGATTTTCTCTCCCAGCAGCCATCAAAGAGGCTGGTTCTAGCTACCTGGTCCTAGTAGCTTTCTACCCTAGACTGATGCACTAAGGTATTTTCCTCACTTGATTGTACTAAGTAGTGGCAAGAGCTGGAGTCAAGGACTTTGTGGTGATGTTTAAAGGAGAGGAGACTGAGAAGATTGAATGAGAGAGTATCTTAGAATGGAAATGAGGTGGTCACAAAGTAATATACTTGTCCTTTGAGATTTGTCATGTGGAGAGCGTAACTTAAGGACAAGGTAAAAAAACCCCAATGTATATTAATGGAATAAAGCAATTGAAAAAATTATGGTGCTGAGCCTTGTGGTGACAGCTATAGTAAGGAACCCCAAATGAGCTGCAAGATACATTTTGGTTAATGAATGATGGTGTTAATACCTCAAGGTATAGATGGAAGGGGTCTTCCTCAAACATGTGAAAAGTGTACCTGGTGACTTTTTTGGAGCTGCTTCTAACAATTTCAGCTACTGTAATGTGACTGGGTTTCTGTGGTGTTTGCTGTACCCATGGTGTGACCAGAGCATCACGAAATAGAAATTATTGATAGAGAATGGCAGACAAGGAACTGCTTTGCACCATGTACCGTTGTATTGTTTGCAGCTTCTACTCTGCCCATTATGAATCAGTCCCTGGTCTCTTATCACAGAAGATGCCACTTCAGTCTCTTGCTGCAAACATCTTGTGATATAAATTCAAGGCTGTCCTGCGTTCAGCAGTAGCAGTCATGTTTCTCCTTCGTGGTAGCTGGTGCAGTGCTGTGTTTTGACTTCCAGCCTGGGAACAGGGCTGGTGATACCAATGTTTTTGGTTGTTGCTAAGTGATGTTTACCCTGACCAAGGACTTTGTGAGGCTCATGCTCTGCCAGGGAGGAGGGGAAGCTGTGAGGAAGCAGAGACAGGGCGCCTGACCCAGGCTAGCCAAGGAGGTATTCCATACCACAGCACGTCATGCCCGGGGTGGGGGGTAACTGGGAGTTACCCAGAAGGACAGGGGCTTCCGGGTGGGACTCGTTTCTTGGCCGGTGATATCGTATTCTCTTCCCTTGTTATTTTCTCTTATCATTGTTGTAGTTGATAGTAGCAGTGGTGGTTTGTGTTGTACATTGGTTGCTGGACTGTTCTTGTCTTAACCCGTGGGAGTTGCACCCTTTCGATCCTCCTCCCTGTTCCTCCGGGAGCGGGGAAGGGGAGAGCCCTGGGGGGACGGGGGGGGGGGGGCGCGATTGTTGTCAGCCCGGCACCACTCACTGGGAGTGAGTGAACAAGTTGCCTGACTGGGTTTAAACCATGACATGTATGTGTTTTGACATGCCAGTGCAATGCACATGTATTCCCATACTTTCTTTCTTTAACTAAAAAGAAGAAATTTCTCTATATTTAAGGCTATTTAATAAAGTTAAATGTTCCTAACAAATATTAAATGAATTTCAGCTGCCTGTGTGTATTGATCTGGATGCTGGAGGTTAATTTTAATTAGGTTTATTGCCGGTGCACTGTTTAAAGAAGTATTGTTTCTCACATGGGTTTGAGCAGCTGGCTCTGCAGCCAGCATGAGCACCTTAGTGCAGCATGCCTTGCTCCACTGTGTCTCACAGGAAAAAAAAACAATACTGGGAAAAAGATGACTTTTAGACAGCCTTTTAAAAAATTAATTCCATCAGTATACACTCCCTCATTGCAGTTGTGATTTCAGCAGCAACCAGTGTAATTTTTGTGGCAGTTTCTTCTGCCTTCACTGAACTGCAGCCCCTGTGAAATGCCATAGGAACACATATGTTCTTCCACTTTACAGATAAATAACTTACTCTATTACCTATTAGCCTTCCCAAAGTGTCACAAGCATGGTATCAGAGCTCATTAGAGGCTTTTGTCAAGTATGTTTATAACAAATCTATACTTTATTTCATAAAACAAGATATAGTTTGGGTTTGTTCTGAAGAAGGGAATAAACTTGGAGGAAAAAAAAATCCCACCACACAACAAAACAATAACAGAGGGGAGAGGATTTTGTTAGTATTCTGCTTCAGGAATATCAGTAACACATAAGAAACTTCACAGTTAATCTCAGGAGAAAATTGTTCCTTGTGTGTAAAGTGTTCTGCAGGCAACAAAATACATTTCTGTGATTGCCCACTAGTGTATTAAATAGCAGTAATCTACACTGTGTGAATTATCCTGAATTAGAGATTTATTGCATGAGGTCCTTAAGGAATGTTTCATTTAATCACCAGGGTTAGGAGACATGGTTTAAAACCTGCATCATTTATAAATTTTGTTAATTTAGTAAAGTAGTAATGTAATTTTTGGACCTGTGTTTTCCTTTTACCAATGGTGTTCCTCTGGGTCTAGATGGGCAAGAGGAAGGTCAGTGGACTGGAAATCACCCTGATTGCCCCATTCTGCCTGGTGGTGATCATAGCCTGTGTCCTCATTGGGCTTTTAGCATCAGGGCAATCTGGAGTCAAAAGAACAGGTAAGTGGTTTCCATTGCTGCTGTAGGACCAGAGAAAAACTTCTAGGTGAGAGGTGCTTAGCTCTGCTTCCTGAGACTATTGTAAATGCCATGGAACTTCAGTAACTAACTGTTGGTATTATTTCCATCACTGTTGTATACAGACTGTTAAGGAACATGGATATTAAAATGTGGGGAAAAAAAATCACTATAAGCACTGTAAAGTACTGACTTTCAGAATTACTGTTATGTTGTTATCATTACCAAACTCCTAAGTGAGAGGTGCTCAGCTCTGCTTCCTGAGAATATTTAGAAGCCGCAGATCTTCAGGAAGTATGGTTGCCATCACTTCCATCACTGTTGGATTCAGACTTTTCAATCATAGAGCCATAGAATGGATTGGTTTGGAGGAACCATAGTTCCAACCCCCTTGCCATGGGCAGCGACACCTGCTGCTAGATCAGGTTGCTCAAAGCTCCATCCAGCCTGGCCTTGAGTGTTTCCTAGGGTGGGAAATCCACAACTTCTCTGGGCAACCTGTTCCAGAGTCTTGCTATACTTACAGGAAGAAATTTCTTCCTAACGGTCAACACAAATTTATGCTTTAGCAGTTTAAAGCTATTCCCCCTTGTCCTTTCCCTAATATATGTCCCTGTAAAAAATCTCTCTCCAGATTTCTTGTGGGCTTCTTTAGGTTCTGGAAGCTGCTCTAAGTTCTTCCCAGTAACTTGTCTTCTCTGAGCTGAACAACCCCAGCTCCCCCACCCTGTCTCCATAGGTGAGATGCTCCAGCCCTCTGAGCATCTTCATGGTCCTTCTGTGGACTAGCTGCAACAGCTCGGCCTACTTCTTAGGTTGGTGGCCTCAGAGCTGAACACAGTTCTCCAGGTGGGATCTTTTGAGAGCACAGTGGAGTGAGAGTATCTCTTCCCTTGAGCATATGGAAATTCAAATGAAAAGAAAGGAAAAAGAAAACAAAATCCACAACAATGTCCCTGCTGTCCTTTCCAAAATCAGTATTTTTGCTGCTCTCAATGTTCCTGTTATGTTTTTACTCTGAACCAAAGTGAAGCATGGTTATTCCTTCCTGCAGATAATGTTACCTGTTGTAAATGCAAGACATAAATCACATATCTAGAAATTTATGATCATAAAAAAAACTTTTGCCCCATTCCTCCAAAAGACTGATTTTTAGTCTGTTTATTTTATATCTCTTCAAAATGGTTTAAGACGAAAAACACAACTGGGGAGGGAAAAATAAACGAAGCTATCAGGAAAACTATGTGGGAGCACACAAACTGTGGAAAAAAACCCTACAACCATGAAACCCTGTATTGGTACATTAGAAAAGGTGTATGCCCTCTTACAGGGGTGTGATATAAAGCACCCTGATTTACATACAGTTCCATTATGTATTAATAAGTCCACTTAAACACCAGGATTGAAGCAAATAGCTTGGGGATGGAAATAAAAATAATGGCTAATACACAAAAAACACTTTTGTGTTTCAGTAAAACTGCTCATACAGACTAATATGTGCATATTTTCTGCCTGCTTTTGTGCATGTTGCAGACAAAGCAAACAGGTGACTCCATGTATTTGTGAGCATCTCAGCCTAAGACAAGATTTCTGCATTTTGTAGTGCTCATTCCAAATATATACAATGTTCCAAAATACATGTAAAGTGACTTTCAATGGTTGGAGGAACTGAAAACCACCATTTAGTCCCCTTTTGTCAGCTAAAGTTGCCAAGAGGTCACCTTAAAGCCGGTCTGACAAGCATGAAATATAATGAACCATCTAATAAGAGGTTTAAGGTATTTTTACCTGGGCTCTAATTCAAGCTGTGGTGGAAGAACAGTATATCAGGTGTTGAGGTTTAAATCCTAGCCAGACAGCTTGTTCACTCACTCCCAGTGAGTGGTGTCAGGCTGGAAGCAATTGAGCCCCCCCCCCCTTCCTCCCCCCCAGGCTCTCCTGTTTCCTGCTCCCGGAGGGATGGGAAGGAGGATTGAAAGAGTGCAACTCCCATGGGTTGAGACAAGAACAGTCCAGCAAACAATGTACAACACAAATCACCACCTCTACCACCAATGACAACAATGATAAGAGAAAATAACAAGGGAAGCGAATACAATACCACCTGCCGAGAAATGAGTCCGACCCAGAAGCCCGTGTCCTTCCGGGTAACTCCCAGTTACCCCCCACCCCGGGCATGACGTGCTGTGGTATGGAATACCTCCCTGGCTAGCCCGGGTCAGGTGTCCTGTCTCTGCTTCCTCCCGGCTTCCCCTCCTCCCTGGCAGAGCATGAGCCTCACAAGTCCTTGATCAGGGTAAACATTACTTAGCAACAACTGAAAACATGGGTATCACCAGCCCTGTTCCCAGGCTGGAAGTCAAAACACAGCACTGCATCAGCTACCAAGAAGGAGAAAAATGACTGCTACTGCTGAACCCAGGACATTATCCACCCCTTATTCCATACCATTCACGTCATGTTCAGATCCCACATTTTCAATATACCATCGCTCTCCCACATATATACATCCATATACATACAGACCAAGAGAAAGAGATAATTTTCTTAGTGCGTGGATGAATCCCTATAATGCTGACGAGTCCATTCGGTCCATGATGTCAGGTTCCATCTCTTGTAACAATCTTTCAGGACAGGAAAGGCTGTGTGCAGTATTGGATCGTTGCCTGCTGATGCTGGTCGTTCCTTTACTGTGGAACTCATCTGATTCTATCAAAGTTCATTCTCTGTTGGGATGATGGTTGGAAGGAAGTCAGGGCTAGTCGCTGGTGACCTGGAGACATCTAGTTGATGGCCTATAAAAGTATTACACAGCAGGCAGCAGCATACAATTAAGTTCACTGGCTGTTTTCCCCTAAAATCAAATCCCCTTGAGGTATACATCGGACTTCCCCATCTTCCCGCATTACCCACCAAGTCTATCCAGGTCCCTGAGCAAAAGCAATCCCACGAGTGGGTTTGCCTTTACCTGAAGCAGGAATAACCCAGACTGTCTTCCCCAGTAAATTCTTCATATGCACCACGGGAACTTTGTCCCCCTCTACAATATGTAAAAGTTCTGACTGGGTTGGGCCGGCCCTGTTGGCAGATCCTCTGGTGTTGACCAACCAGGTGGCCTTTGGTAAATGTGTATCCCAATGCTTGAAAGTTCCCCCACCCATCGCTCTCAGTGTAGTTTTTAACAGCCCCTTCTACCATTTGATTTTCCCAGAGGCTGGTGCATGGTAGGGGATGTGATATACCCACTCAATGCCATGCTCTTTGGCCCAAATATCTATAAGGTTATTCCGGAAATGAGTCCCATTGTCTGACTCAATTCTCTCTGGGGTGCCCTGTCGCCACAAAATCTGTTTCTCAAGGCCCAGGATGGTGTTCCGAGCAGTGGCGTGGGGCACAGCGTATGTTTCCAGCCACCCGGTGGTTGCCTCCACCATAGTAAGCACATGGCGCTTGCCTTGGCGGGTTGGTGGCAGTGTGATATAGTCAATCTGCCAGGCCTCCCCATATTTATACTTCAGCCATTGTCCTCCATACCAAAGAGGCTTTAACCATTTGGCTTGTTTAATTGCAGCACATGTTTCACACTCATGAATAACCTGGGCAATAGTGTCCATTGTTAAGTCCACCCCTCGGTCACGGGCCCATCTGTATGTTGCATCTCTGCCCTGATGGCCTGAAGTGTCATGGATCCACCGGGCCAAAAATAATTCACCTTTATGTTGCCAATCTAAGTCCATCTGAGCCACTTCAATCTTAGCCGCTTTATCCACCTGTTGGTTGTTCTGGTGTTCCTCAGTGGCCCGACTCTTGGGTACATGGGCATCTACATGACGTACCTTCACCACCAGGTTCTGCACCCTGGCAGCAATATCTTTCCACAGTGCAGCAGCCCAGATAGGTTTACCTCTGCGTTGCCAGTTGCTCTGCTTCCATTGCTTCAACCACCCCCACAGGGCATTTGCCACCATCCATGAGTCAGTATAGAGGTAAAGTACTGGCCACTTTTCTCGTTCAGCAATGTCCAGGGCCAGCTGGATGGCTTTCACCTCGGGAAACTGACTCGATTCACCCTCTCCTTCAGCAGTTTCTGCAACTTGTCATCCAGGACTCCATACAGCTGCCTTCCATCTCCGATGCTTTCCCACAATACGGCAGGACCCATCAGTAAACAAGGCATACTGCTTTTCACTTTCTGACAGTTTATTATATGGTGGGGCCTCTTCAGCACGCATCACCTCCTCCTCTGGTGACATTCCAAAATCTTTGCCCTCTGGCCAGTCCATGATGACTTCTAGAATGCCTGGACGACTGAGATTTCCTATTCGAGTTCGTTGTGTAATTAGTGCAGCCCATGTACTCCATGTAGCATCAGTTGCATGATGTGTAGAGGAGACCCTGCCTTTGAACATCCAGCCCAGCACGGGCAACCAGGGTGCCAGGAGGAGCTGTGCTTCAGTGCCAATCACTTCCGAAGCAGCTTGAACCCCTTCATAGGCTGCCAGTATCTCTTTCTCAGTTGGGGTGTAGCTGGCCTCAGATCCTTTGTATCCCCGACTCCAAAAGCCGAGGGGTCGACCTTGAGTCTCCCCTGGAGCTTTCTGCCAGAGGCTCCAGGTAGGACCGTTCTCCCCAGCTGCAGTGTACAGTACATTTTTTACATCTGGCCCGGTCTGGACTGGTCCAATGGCTACTGCGTGAACTATCTCGCGTTTAATTTGCTCAAAGGCTTGTTGCTGCTCAGGGCCCCATTTAAAATCATTCTTCTTCCGGGTCACATGATAGAGAGGGCTTACAATCGAACTGTAATTTGGGATGTGCATTCTCCAGAACCCCACTGCACCCAAGAAAGCTTGCGTTTCTTTCTTATTAGTTGGTGGAGACATTGCTGTTATCTTGTTGATCACATCTTTGGGGATCTGTCTACGTCCATCTTGCCATTTTATTCCCAAAAATTGAATCTCCTGTGCAGGTCCCTTGACCTTACTCCGTTTTATGGCAAAACCGGCTTTCAGCAGGATTTGGATTATTTTCCTCCCTTTCTCAAAGACTTCTTCTGCTGTATCGCCCCACACAATAATGTCATCAATGTATTGCAGGTGTTCTGGAGCTTGCCCCTGTTCCAGTGCAGTCTGGGTCAGTCCACGGCAAATGGTAGGGCTGTGTTTCCACCCCTGGGGCAGTCGGTTCCAAGTGAACTGGACACCCCTCCAAGTAAAAGCAAACTGTGGCCTGCACTCTGCTGCCAAAGGAATGGAGAAAAATGCATTGGCAATATCAATCGTGGCATACCACTTGGCTGCCTTTGACTCTAGTTCATACTGAAGTTCTAGCATGTCCGGTACAGCAGCACTCAATGGTGGTGTGACTTCATTCAGGCCACGATAGTCTACTGTTAGTCTCCATTCTCCATTAGACTTTCGCACTGGCCATATGGGGCTATTGAAGGGTGAGCGGGTCCTGCTGATCACCCCGACTCTCTAGTCTACAGCTCAGCTGATGGATGGGACTCGGGGAGAATCGGTTGGTGTGAAATTGCCACCGGTGCACTGTTGTGGTCGCAATTGGCACTTGTTGTTCTTCGACTTTCAGCAACCCCACAGCAGAAGGATCCTCTGAGAGACCAGGCAAGGTGGACAGCTGCTCAATTTCCTCAGTCTCTAAAGCAGCAATACCAAAAAGCCCACCGGTACCCTTTTGGGTCTTTGAAGTACCCTCTCTTGAGGTAGTCTATGCCGAGGATGCATGGAGCCTCTGGACCAGTCACAATAGGGTGCTTTTGCCATTCCCTCCCAGTCAGGCTGATTTCAGCCTCCAGCGCCGTCAACTCTTGGGATCCTCCTGTCACTCCAGAAATACAGATGGGTTCCACCCCTTGACAGCTTGATGGCATCAGGGTACACTGTGCACCGGTATCTACTAGAGCCTTATACTTCTGTGGGACTGATGTGCCAGGCCATCTGATCCACACAGTCCAGTAAATCTGATTGTCCCCTACCTCCACCTGGCGGGAGGCAGGGCCCCTCTAATGGTCATCACAGCATCGGACACTTAAGTCGTGGTGAAAGGGATTATTCTTCGTTATCACAGGAGCTGGAGTAAAATCAGCTCTTCCATTCCATCTGGGAAACTGCTCACCAGAGACTGAAGCCTTAGCTCTCATGGGATGATCAGTCTTGGCCCTTGCTCCCCTCTTCAATTCACTCACCCGTTCCTCCAAAGCTGAAGTAGGTTTTCCATCCCACTTTGTCATGTCTTCTCTGTGATCCCGCAGGTAAAACCATAGGGTACCCCGTGGCGTATACCTCCTGTATGTCCTCTCTTGAACAATAGGACACCTTTTGTTAATAGCTGAGACGTGTGTTGGTACACGTGAGGAGCTGGATAAATCAGATAGAGAGTCCCTCAATTGTTTGAGGTCCTGGGACAGTTTTTTCACAGCTGAGATGATGGAAGGGGTGAGATTGTCTTCGAACTCTCGGAGTTTATGAACCATTTCATCCACTGTTAGTGGTACTATGTCATTCCAAGTTACTGCTGCCAATGAACGGGCATATGATGACTGTGCATTCCATGTGAGTTTTCGCCACATGGGTTGCGTACATTCAACTTCATCTGGATCTATGGGTATATCCCCGTTATACGGCTTGATGTGATAGATCATCTCTACGATGGCTGATTCCCTCAGAGACTGGATGCCTTTGTCTATAGTAGTCCACTTGGCCAAACGACTCGTAACATCGTCCTTGTATGGAAACCTTTCTTTCACAGCTGCCAAGAGCTGCCTCCAAAGACTGAGGGACTTTTTCTCTCTTGCAATTGCTTTGTCAATTCCCCCTTCTCTAGCAAGTGATCCCAGCTGCTTGGCTTGTGTACCTTCTAGTTCGTGACCATCGGCCCCATTGTCCCAGCATCAGAGTAACCAGGTGATGATGTGCTCCCCTGGTTGACGGGTAAAATCTTTTCGCATATTCCGCAGCTCGGTTGAGGTCCGAGGTCGAGAAGTTACCTCTTCTTCTTCTTCTTCGTCATGTGATGATGACTCCTGATCAGATGCTAGACCGGGTGGTGAATACATTGTTTCTTCATCTCGCTTCACCTTTCTTGCGTCTTTTTTGCTTTTTCTCTTGCATACAGGAGCAACCGATATTGGTACGAATTGGTCCTCTGGTTTGGCTGCAGTGATTATCACAGTGGTTTGAGTAGCAACTGTACTTGATGCTGGGGGTGGTGTAGCTGCTGTGCTTGGAGATGGGGTAGCCACGCTGTCTGTTGCAGTCAAAGTTTGAGCAGCTGCTGTACTTGCCACTGGGGTAGCTGCGCTGTTTATTGCAGCCAAAGTTTGAGTAGCGACTGTACTTGTCGCTGGGGGTGGTGAAGCTGCTGTGCTTGGAGCTGGAGTAGCTGCACTGACTGTTGCTTTGCCCTCAGATCCATCGACATTCTTTTCCTTTTGAAGGTGCTGGATAGTGTTGAACAAGGCCCTGTAAACATAGACCAAGCCCCAGCACGTTGCCATGATTTGTCCATCTCTGGTATGGCCAGAATGACCACACACCTCATTTAAGTGTTTTACTAATTCTTCTGGATTTTGCAGTTGTTCGGTAGTGAAATTCCAAAGTACTGGAGGGGCCCACTGACCTAGATACTTGCCCATACTATCCCACACACCCTGCCACTCATGGCTGTCCAGCCTCTGGGAAAATCTCTTGGTCCTCCTACATCATCGTTTGACCCCAGACAAGACCCAAACCTGACTCTGCTCAACTCTTGAAATCAGTCGCGGGCAAAACACACTCTGTATGCGTGCCAACATGGTGATCCCCATCATGCTCAGCAAACAAGTCTCAACAGCATTAAAAGGCCGTTCAAAGCCTTCAAAACTCTCAAATGATGCTGTAAATGGTCTGGAGAGAGGACTGGGAGGGTAAAAGAATGTCTCCTTCACAGGTTGAGCACCTGAGAAGGTGAAAAAAGATGTGTAATTGCTAAGCACTTCTATTATATACCTCCCAAAGTATAAAGTTGGTGACCACACTGGGAACATAAGCCAGATCAGTTTCATGATCAATGATTCTGTTGTATTACAAGTCATTACCATAAAGTACAATGGGACAAAAACCTTAGCCCAAGCCCCACACTTGAAAAACACTAATACAGCAAATACCGGATAGAAGTAAGATACGATATACTGAAACTGTGAGATCAAGAGGAACAACCTTGAGAGCCAATAAATCAGCATTGTGATGAGTGACTATTAATCCGGTCAGATCTATTGTTATCTCAACCCTTCGTGCCCCACGATGGGCACCAAAATGAACTGTCAAGGCTTAATCCCTAGCCAGACAACTTGTTCACTCACTCCCAGTGAGTGGTGTCAGGCTGGAAGCAATTGAGCCCCCCCCCCCCCCCCCTCCTTCCCCCGGGGCTCTCCCCTTCCCCGCTCCCAGAGGGATGGGGAGGAGGATCGAAAAGGTGCAACTCCCATGGGTTGAGACAAGAACAGTCCAGCAAACAATGTACAACACAAATCACCACCGCTACCACCAATGACAACAACGATAAGAGAAAATAACAAGGGAAGAGAATACAATACCACCTGCCGAGAAACAAGTCTGACCCAGAAGCCCGTGTCCTTCCGGGTAACTCCCAGTTACCCCCCCGGGCATGATGTGCTGTGGTATGGAATACCTCTTTGGCTAGCTTGGGTCAGGTGTCCTGTCTCGGCTTCCTCCTGGCTTCCCCTCCTCCCTGGCAGAGCATGAGCCTCACAAAGTCCTTGGTCAGGGTAAGCATTACCTAGCAACAACTGAAAACATCGGTATTATTAGCACTGTTGCCAGGCTGAAAGTCGAAACACAGCACTGCACCAGCTACCACGAAGGAGAAAAATGACTGCTACTGCTGAACCCAGGACATCAGGGCAAGGAGCATATGTGAGTGCAACAGCACAGTACCATTTAAGAAAAAGTAGTCTTTTCAATTTTAATTTTCATGTATTTTCACAAGAATAAGCATATTGAACTAAAAGACTGTCAATATCCTAAGTCAGAACTATGTGTTAGCAATGGAAATTGTTTGAATTAGCTTTTAAAGGCCTAGCAGTTCTGTTGTTTAAATATGCACAGATCACTGATCCTAGAACACAAAGATTTGAAGTCCCTCATGAACATGTGGGATCTTTCACTGGATCCGCAGCCTCCAATTTAAACTACAAAGTGGATGTGAAGCAGAACCCCTTTGGCATCGTGGTGATGAGAGTGAGCAACGGTAGAGTGCTGTAAGTAGCATTGGTGCTTTTTTTGAATAACACAGATGTTACTGGTTTTCTCTGAAAGCCCATGTTACCACGTAAGCAATGTGTGCCCAGGGTGTGAGGTGCGCTTTTGTACATGTAGTGTACTTCTCTTTGTTTGACTGATGGATGCTCTGCGAGGACTCTAGCTGTTCCTTTGCAAGTAAATTCTGTAATATGGAGAGCTCTGCCTGAAAGATTTGGGGTCTGTCTCTTTGTTCACTTTCCCCCAATACTAGGGAAATCTTTACAGCTACTTTGTGCCATCATTACAGGGATTTTTGCTATCCCAAGGACTCCTTTCCAGTGCTTCAAATCTCATGGGAAAATTCTTCATTGCTTTTTTAATCGTATTTGTCACAGTAATGTTGCAGCCCTGAATCACCAAAACCAGGCTGCCCTTTGGACTTACGATCATAGAATCATGGAATGGTTAGGGTTGGAAAGGACATCAAGAATCATAGAATCGTTAGGGTTGGAAAGGACCTTAAGATCACCAAGTTCCAACCCCCCTGCCATGGGCAGGGACACCTCACGCTAAAGCATATCACCCAAGGCTTGAACACTGCCAGGGATTCACAACCTCCCTGGGCAACCTATTCCAGTGCCTCACCACCCTGACAGAAAAGAATTTCCTTCTTATATCCAACCTAAACTTCCCCTTTAACCTGTTACCCCTTGTCCTGTCACTACAGTCTCTAATGAAGACTCCCTCTCCAGTTCCAACCCCCCTGCCATGGACAGCAACACCTAAACCTAGACCATGTCACCCAAGGCTCTGTCCAGCCTCGTCTTGAACACTGCCAAGGATGGAGCATTTACCACTTTGGTCAACCTGTTCTAGTGCTTCACCACCTTCCTTATATCTAACCTTAACTTCCTGTTCTGGGTTCAGCAGTAGCAGTCATTTTTCTCCTTCTTAGTAGCTGGTGCAGTGCTGTGTTTTTGTCTTTCAGCCTGGGAACACCGCTGATAACACTGATGTTCTTAGTTGTTGCTAAGTAATGTTTAGTCTGACCAAGGACTTTGTGAGTCTCAGGCTCTGCCAGTGAGGAGGGGAAGCCAGGAGGAAGCAGAGACAGGACACCTGACCCAAACTAGCCAAAGAGGTATTCCATACCACAGCACGTCATGCCCAGCATGTAGAGCTGGGGGCAGTTACCCGGAAGGGCTAGATCACTACTCGGCCGGGCTGAGTCTCTGTTGGCAGGTGATGAGGGGTTGTATTCTCTTCCCATGTTCTTTCCATTATCATTATTATTATTGGTGGTAGCAGTAGTGATTTGTGTTATACCTTTGTTACTGGGCTGTTCTTATCTCAACCTGTGGGAGTTACATTCTTTCGATTCTCCTCCCCATCCCTCCAGTAGTGGGGGAGGGAAAGGGGGGGAGTGAGACAGAGACTGTGTGGTTCTGATTTAAGGCTGGGCTTAAACCACAGCACTTCTCCCGTCTAAGTTTGAACCCATTACCAAGAACAGCTGGTGCAAGCCCTGTCATGTGACACTCCAAGTAAAGTATTTGATAGATTTGTATATTGACTGCTTTCTTCTCATGTAGGTTCTAAAATGAAATAAATAAATAAAACAAACCTAAAAACCTAACGGCATAGCTCCAAGACCTGTTAGAAAGGGCAAGTGTCAGGATGTGTGTGCTTATTAAATCAGTCCAAGAATGATTACCTGTCAGAGTCATAGGCCAGTTGGATTATCAATGCTTCAAGTTTAATTAATTAGCGATTACTTCTGTGGTCTTGTTAATATTGTTTTCTTGCTTAGAATCCTCTCTAATGATTGATTTGCAATTATAGAGAGCACAAAAGATGGACTTGGTATTCAGTAGTGCATGACTGATTAAACAGGTATATTGAGGGAGAATAAGAAACCTAGTCCAATAGAACCATGTTGAAACAGTGCTCTGGAGGACTGTCTACACTTTCAATAGGTTTTTGTTTAATTTGATAAAAGTGAATGCAATTTTGTCTCTGAAGAAGAAAATGACAATGATGATTGACTCCGAGTTTGAGCATCTTAAAGACAGCTGATGTTAGCACGGGATAAAAGCAGCCCCTCAGAAATAAATCCTTGATACACTTGTTTACACAAGTGTGTTCCCTCAACTCTTAAACAACCAAACAAAAGGGAGGCTTCATTGGAAGAGTGAGTATGAATGTGTTATTACAGTTCCACTATGTTTTTCGCAAAAGGCTTTTCAAGCACTGCATGTTATTACTAAAAGATAGATGGTATTGATGAATGTTCCCCAATTTCTGATTTTTGTGTTGATGTGCACTTGAAAACCAATAGATAAACATTCAAGTATTAGATTCCTCAGTTTCTACTGATGAAGGAAATGAATACCAATATGTACTAATGCATTGCTGTGCATAGCATTCAGTACAGATGAGCACGCTTCTTCAGTTAACATCCTTCTAACTCAGCAAATGATGGAAAAGTTCCCCTTAACAGCTGCCCTTTTACAAGATAGAATATGTCTGTCAACAGTTATTTGTTTCTGTAATCTGTGTGGCTCTCTCTCCAAAATGATTTCCAGTGCACGCATTTTTCAGTAATTCTGAGATAAGACTCTTACATGGACACCTTCTTAGACTTTGATCCAAGTTCTCTTAAGCAGACAAGTATGTGGTGCTGCTCTGTGAGTTCCTCACTGTATTGATTTGTTAACAGAGATAGACTGAGGACATATGGGTTAATATCAGATGACATGCTGAATCAAACAATGATACTCATTGTCTGCTTCTTGCTTTTTCTGACTTTGTATACAGAAAATATATAGAAAAAAGATTTTTCTGTACTTTGGGAATGCAAACAATCAAATATTATTACTATATTCATGAATATATTTTGCTTGGACCATGGAAATTACTAAAGCTTCTAAGCACTCACTTGAGTTAATGCTCTGAGTAAAAAACATTTAAAACCTTACATATCTAGTACATAATCAACACATTATGAACATTTTAGAAAAAGAAATCAATGTCAGGCTTGAATGAAAGTATATCCTTTAACATGAATATTTTTTGGCTGTTTTTATTGGAGTTTCTAAAGTAAAGTAATGATTTATAACTAGCTTGTGAGCTTCAAATAAACACCATTCATCACTATTACCTCAGCTTCATAAAGGAGCAATACATTTGCTTTACTTTGAGAGAGGACTTCAGTATTTTGTTGAAATAGGATATATACTAATAGAAACTAGGGGGAGAGACTGCATGTAATTAATTAATAATTTTTAATTTGTACCTCTTACTTTGAGAAACCTTCTAGGAGAGTTTTTTTCTGAGAAGACATTGCAGTGTTTACTTTTATGTACGGCAAGGTAAGCACTGAGTGAGCTCACTGGGGACAACAATATCAGTGTTGGATATTGTTATGAGCTGAATTGTTAAAATTAATTAGGCATCTAACAATGCAGGTAGATACTTCTGAATGTGAGCCATGGAAATATGTATGTCCTTCAGCTGTCTCTCCTGTATTTGTGATACCTATGTGTCCTCCACCATTAGCTGGCAAGGAAGCACTGTGCAGAAGAAGGTCCTAGCTAAGCACAGCTGTAGGACAAGCATAAAAAATTCCTGCTTCTCAGCTGTCTCCTTTGATAGCATGGTTGTTTCCAGCTCTGCTGGTTGAGACACTCTGCAGCCCAACAGGACTTTGCTTCTTGTCTAAATCCAACTGCTCTGACAACTGTAATTCTATATTAGCAGCCCTCTGTGACACTGAAATAAACATATATGTACACACACACCCCCCTTCTATTTCTCATGTCTTCTGAGTTTTCTACCTTTTCTGTGGGTTTGTTAGATTTTTTTATTTTCTTTGTAAATTTGATAGCTGTGGAGGAATTTGACAGGAGAAACTATGTGCTGTCAAGATAAAATTACTGAAGAAAGTGATGCACAGTATGATTTGCCCTGGTGAAATATCATGAAGGTCATTTTTGTTTTCAGGAGCAATATGTATATTAGCTCACATTTGTCTCACTATAAACAAACACTGTTGTAGAAATAATCACATTTATTTTTTATGTCTACTAAATATTCCTCTTATAAGCTACCTGTTCTTAATAATTAGTACATTCAGGTTTGAAGATAGTTCTTATCTGAACAGCTCTATTGAGTGTAGACTCATTAAGTTAAACTAACAGTGAACAGAATCAAGTTAGACTAATTTTAAGTCGCTGAAGTTCGTTTCTTATTAAATTGTTCTGAGTTCTCTTTTATAGGGGAAACAACTATTACAAAAGTTGTTAAAATTTTTAAGGTTTTTGTTGCTAATAGTAACAGAAAAACAACATTAGAAAAGAAATGAAATAAAGCAAGGCACTCTTATTTCCATAGATTAGACATAAAAACGATTATCTTGCAAGATTAAGAGAAATACAGATTAGATGTAAAATCTAATCTATGGTGAAAGGTGATGAAAGCACTCTTCAAGTTCTGTTGTTTGCTTGATGTGCGTAGATATTACCCAGAAATAGTACTGCTATATGCAGATTTGCCTGAAGATCCATCACATCTGCTTGCTTGTGTTACCTGTATATTTGGGGAAGTGTTTGTTTTAATGCAAAAAGTTCTCATAAAAGAGACGTATGCCAGGAAGAAAAAAACAGATCTGTAGGAAGGTGTCAGGATTTTTGTTTTATTGTTTGCTATATTTTGAGAAGTTTCAAGTTCTACCTGTGATACATTTTTAAATACCCCAGAACAGATACTGTTATTAGATTTTAATCATCTTACTTTCCCTTTTTATCCTTTAAGTCAATGGATAACTTATATGGAGTTCAAACTTTCTTCCTGTGTTTGGAAGACAACACTGGAGCCTCCTTTGGTGTTTTCCTAATGAATAGCAATGCCATGGGTAAGAAATCTTTCTCTGTAGCTCTCAACATTACAGTTAAATGTCTTTTAAAATAATCTGTGGAATTGGGATCAAAATTGAGTTGTTGTAGCTGTCCTTTTTTTTTTTAAAGATACTTCACGCGACATTTTAAAGAAAGTTATCTGCAGATATCTGATGACAGTCATTACTGTAAGCTGCTTATGCCAACCTCATGGAGTTTAACCATGCCAAATGCAAGGTCCTACACCTGGGTCGAAACAATCCCAGGCACAGCTACAGGTTGGGCAAAGAAGAGATTCAGAGCAGCCCTGCAGAGAAAGACTTGGGGATGCTGGTTGATGAGAAACTGAACATGGGCAGGCAGTGTGCACTCGCAGCCCAGAAAGCCAACGGTATCCTGGGCTGCATCAAAAGGAGCGTGACCAGCAGGTCAAAGGAGGTGATCCTGCCCCTCTACTCTGCTCTTGTGAGACCTCACCTAGAGTATTGTGTGCAGTTCTGGTGTCCTCAACATAAAAAGGACATGGAAGTGTTGGAACAAGTCCAGAGAAGGGCCACGAGGATGATCAGGGGACTGGAGCACCTCACGTATGAAGATAGGCTGAGAAAGTTGGGGCTGTTCAGCCTGGAGAAGAGAAAGCTGCATGGAGACCTCATAGCAGCCTTTCAGTATCTGAAGGGGGCCTATAGGGATGCTGGGGAGGGACTCTTCATTAGAGACTGTAGTCACAGGACAAGGGGTAACGGGTTCAAACTTAAACAGGGGAAGTTTAGATTGGATATAAGGAGGAAATTTTTTCCTGTTAGGGTGGTGAGGCACTGGAATGGGCTGCCCAGGGAGGTTGTGAATGCTCCATCCCTGGCAGTGTTCAGGACCAGGTTGGATGAAGCCTTGAGTGATATGCTTTAGTGTGAGGTGTCCGTGCCCATGGTAGGGGGATTGGAACTTGGTGATCTTAAGGTCCTTTCCAACCGTAACTATTCTATGATTCTATGATTCTGTGATACACAATACAAGCAGTGTGTATCTCACAGATAACTTGAAGATTACAACTGAAACCTGATGGTTCGAAAACCATCTGGTGCCTGTGCAGTAGACCAAATTCCTTTCCATGATTTAAATTTGTCTGAATTTTTAACTTTTTTTTCCCAACTGTAGGCATATTAGCACCAAACAAGAGATAAAGGTTTGGAAGAAATAGATTTATGGGCAGTGTTAGCTAATAGTCAGTTAAAATGTGTTGAATGACTCTGCTGTTAAAGACGGGTAGGGGAGAACGTGCAATTCAAAACTCTGTGAGCCCATAGAAGCAGGTTCTGGTGTCACAGAACTGAAAAGGCAAACACGTTGCAGCTATGCGCCATTGAATTTCTGTCTCTGAAATAGCACTTTTCACATTTGGCAGACTGTTTTCTGCCTGTTGAAAAATAGTAATAATAATATGATATTTGTTTTCAGCCTCAGGATCAGCTGTGTTTGTACCTGATTCAGTGTTTGTAAAAGCCTCCAAGTATTCCTTTCCTTTTCTTCAATGTTTACTACACTTTCCTGCCCTGTATGCACTCTTTATAAAGCTCACACTCAGGGAGACACAGTTGTACGACCACTTGTGCAAGAGTAAGTTTACTCATCAGCCTATGTGGTATTCTTATTGGGAATAACTAAATCAAACACACTAAATGTTGTTAAGGACTTTCTGAAGACTGATGTAGTCTGTGAAAATGCACACTGGAATGTTTATAGACAACTTAGTTCATGAATTACCATACTGGTGTAATCAGAACCTATCTGTAATTTCTCCATCTATGCACATGTTATTATCAGTCACTCTTACAAGTTACAATGACATGTTATTGTCAGCTAATTAAATTATTCTCCACCATCACATATATATATTTACTTGTTTGTGTGTATACACACACATTATAATGTATGCTTCCCTGCCTTGAAACTCTTGAATAAGCCATGTCAAGGACACATGCACACCTACACTTTCACATATGTAAAGGGTACCAACTAAACTAGTAAGACTTTTTTTTAAAAGGCAATTTTGATATGCCACTCTACAGTCATGATGGTATAGTTCCTAAACAGAGTTATTGCTATAACCTTCCCACTCGCCCAGGTTCTACTGTGGAATATCTATAAGCAGTTACTGTGGGATCCAGGGCTTCTTATTTCCCCTGTACTCAGTAGGTTTGACTGGTTTGGTATCTATCTCATGATCACTTCATAGGGCACAGGGATACTTTGAGGCACCAGTTCCAGCTCTTTTCTCAGGCAGGCGACTGCAGCATAAAATCCCAGTTACTCTAGTCCTGTTATTCCTTTATTTCTCTGATTAGAAACCACCTTCAAGTTCTGAACCTTTGTTGTTTGGTCTTGTGACAATTCTGTTATTCAGCTTAAAGGTTATAGCTCCTCTACTATATATGCCTTTCCTTCTGAAATCACACTCCCCCTCCTTTTGAATGCTGCAGAAAGCTGAACCACAAAAGTAGGCTCTGATATTTCCCCAAGGATCCCAGGAAATTTGCTCTGATCCAGTTCTTTGTCTTGAGCAGACCTGTAAAGTCTTTTGGCAAAGTGATTGCGGAGGGCCTTGTTCAGTAGCATTACCACAGCTCTATCGCCAGTGCAAACATGGTTTTTGCAAAAATCTCAGTGAGAAAAGAATGGACTGATATGTACTTGCCAGCAGACAAACTGGGACTCCATTTGAGAGGAGGTTATATAGACCCTATTCAATAACTCGCTAACACAACAGTTGCAAAGTCTGCCTTTAAACTGAGTGGGTTTATGTTTTGTTTTGGTTTTTTTTCAAGAGTGGGCATGGGACTTTCAGGTTTTCAGCCTGTAGATGGATTCCCAGCAAGCTTAAGTTTTCCTCTTTCTTTTTCTTTTTTTTCCCCTCTTCATTTATGATTCCAGTTTTATCACTGCTGAAATGAAAAATCTTGCACTTTGTGCTATAAAATACAGCTCCCATTTTCTAGTCCTCGATGGAGTCAAAATCATCTGGTCTGATATTCTGATTCACCTCAACTTTGTTTTATCCCTGAATTTCCATCAGAATCAGCTTTTCTTGCTGATTTTCAGCTTGTCTGAGCTGCAAGGAAACAGATTGTGGCTTATTCTGTGGCAGAATCTTGTAACTTGTGACTGTTAATGCCAGTAACACATATGCCATGGAGAAAACCAAACCATTTATTAAATACATAAATGAAAGTAAGGATCTGAAAGATGCCAGCTCAAAAAAGGGGGAAATAAAGAAGACACAGAGATACTTGTGGGTATGATATGAGCTACTGGATCTGAAGCGTTGCGACTTTGGGTTGAAGTCATTGAGCTGCTGAATTGTAAAATGTTGATTCAGTGGCCTCCCAGCAGCTTTGCAGAAATTGTGCTTGGATTGTTCTCTTCCTTTCTGGATATCATTTCTTTTTCATCTTCCAGGGTGTGGTTTCAATTCAAGCATATATTCCTGATGCTGTGTGGTATGAGTATGATACGGTAAGTAAATGCAGAGGAAGCTGTGGGGAGATTTTGTAAATGGTGATGTGATGAAATAAGATTTTCAGCCCTGCTTTGGTGAGAGACGCCTAAAGTAAACCCTGCAGGAAGTAAACGGTGAGATAAGGGAAGAAAGGTGGTGGGTTAAGTGCATGACTCAATGCCTTTACGTGCCCATTGGCAAGTAGATATTTACATAATTTGAGCCTTTTCTAAAAGGAAGCTTTAAGATAAAACTCAGGTTGTAAGAAAAAGTTCACAGCAGAGAGTAATGGAACATACCCATTCTGTTTAAATTCCCTGTCAATAAGGGAGCAAAAATTTCAGTGAGAAAAGAATGGACTGATATGTACCTGCCAGCTGACAAAATGGGACTCCATTTGCGAGGAGGCTACGTCTACCCTACTCAACAACCAGCTAACACAACAGTTGCCAGGTATGACTTAAAACTGAGTGGGTTTATGTTTTTTCTTCAAGACTGGCCTTGGGACTTTCAGGTTACAAACCAGTAGCAGCCCTTGAAATATGGGGGTAACTGTGAGCCACACTTCCACAACTGTTCACATGACAGGCGCAGTGATTAATTCCAGGTTTATTTGCATAGCATTTTGTAAACTTGCCATGTGTTTTAATAAATTGACATAAAAATGAAAGGCAGCCAAGGGCTAATCTAAGGTAATTCTCAAAGTATTGCAGCCCTGTTGAGCGTCACTTTCTCAAAATGAACATGAAGGATGCATTCAGACTGGTTTGATATTTGTTACAGATGTAAGACAGAAAATCTCTCTTTCAACAGCCGCAAGAATCCAATGGGACTTATAATTGCTCTGGATGACAATAATGCCGCTTCTGGGAACTTGTTCTGGGATGATGGAGAATCTACAGGTGAGCAGTTAACAATTGTGAAATAAGTATTATTAGCAAAACTTTAATGCATACAAGTTTCAATCGTCCTGCTGATTTCATGGAGCAAGAATAAGGCATTGTGAATATTGAAGCCTCCTATTAATACCTGAGCATTACTTTTTCAGCACTATTAATAGTGAAGCTGTAATTGTTACTGATTTAGTTTTCACTTGTTTAGGTTTCACTATGGCCTTAAATACATAAATGTTTGCTACATTAACATGCTGACTGTTAAACCATGCGGTCAAGCCATATTCTGGCATTCATAGAGACTGGTTTCAAGGGGGACAAGAATGCAAATAATTAGTGTTTGATGCTAAGAATCGGTAGAAGATGAAAAACTAGCAGTAGTTTTTATTCACCTTCTGGAATTATTAAATTGCTTATGAAAAGAGTTGAAATTTTGTTACCTCCAAATTATGGTGCTGAAGCCAACTATTTCCAGGCCATGTGTTTTCCAAAGCATAATGGTGTATATGCATGTGAGTAAGCTTGTATGGGTTATATTTGTCATGTTACAAACCTCTCCTTTAGTAAAGAGGCCAGAGAACTTGTTTCCTCCTTGAACTCTAAATATGCAAGGCCTGTCAGCATCGCTTCTTGTGATCATAGACTCATTGAATGGTTTGGATTGGGAGGAACCTTAAGGATCTTCTAGTTCCAACCACCTTCCATGGGCAGGAAGCACTACTAGACCAGGATGACAAAATCTCAGAATCATTCCTGAAAGCCACATCCATCCTGGTCTTGTGCACTTCAGCAGCCGCAGCCTCTTGGGCCAACCCGTTACATTTTTTGCCACCCTCATAGTGAAAAATTTCTTCCTAATATTTAATCTACCCTCTTCTAGTTTAAAGCCATTGTCCTTACCAACACTGTCACCCCACAAAGAATGCCACCAAATTTGTCAAGCACAATTTTGCCATGTTGGCTGTCATCAATCACCTTATTTTCCACGTGACTGAGCATAGTTTCCAGGAGGACCTGCTCCATGATCTTGCTGGGCACCAAGGGGAGACTGAGCAGCCTGTAGTCCCCTGGGTCTTCCTTTTTCCCCTTTTTAAAAACGGGGGTTACGTTTCCTCTCTTCCAGTCAACAAGAACTTAACTGGGTCGCCACGACTGCTCAACTATGATGGACAGTGGCTTGAACACTTCATGTGCCAGTTCCCACAGGACCTGCTGATGCATCTCCTCAGGTCCCGTGGTCTTGTGCACCTTCAGGTTCCTTAGATGGTTATGAACCTGATGTCATCCTACAGTGGTTGTTTCGTCATTCCTCCAGTCCCAGGCATTTTTGCCCGACTTCCATATTGTTGGTATGCATCGTTCGTTAGCTTGGAGGTGATCCTTGAATATTACCCATCTTTTCTTGGCCTCTCTTCCCTCCAGGGTTTTATGCCATGTTACTCTACCTAGTAGATCCTGGAGCAGGCTAAAGTCTGCCCTCTGGAATTCCAGGGTACTGAGCATGCTGCGCACCCTCCTCGCTGCCCTAAGGATCTTAAACTCCTCTATTTGATGTCTGTGCAGCCAAGGCTGCCCTTGAGCTTTGCATTCCCCACCCAGCCCTCCCTATTGGTGAGAACAAGGTCCGGCATTGCAGCTCTCTGCATTGGCTCCTCTATCACTAGAAGGCAGTTATCATGTTGAGCTGGTGATGACAGCACTTACCTCACCATTCATTTTTTTTCTTTCAAGCAATTTACAACACACATTCCTTTTTCTTACTCTAAGATTAAGGTCACTGCTTAACTCAGATGAAGTTAAAATTAAAACCAAACAAACAACACAAGGCTTTAATATGAGGTTAAATTTATGCGTGGAATACATGCATGTCTAAGGAAAGCAGAGGTCATGCTCAAGCAATGGAAAAAACCTTTTTCATTCTATATCCATAGACATATACTTCATGTTAATCTTGAGATGAAGGAAAATTTGGAAAATGAAGTGTCTAAATCTAAACACTTTAGGCTGCTCTTTCAACCTTTGTCTTTTATTGCACACTTTTTAGAAAAGTCAGCAAAGAGTTCAAAGGGTTCTTCTGAAATGATTTTTTGAAGAAGCTTTACAAAATGCTCAGGCTTGTATAAAATGATTGAAGGACTTGTATTTCACAGAATTTATTGTTTTATTTACAACAAACCATAGCATTCAGAGCTAAGGATTTTGGTTTATGGTGTATGCCCGTTCATAGTGTTGCATTTCAAGTAGCCCCAATCTCCCGATTCATGCATCAATGCTGTATCCATAGAATGCCGTCAGTGGCAAAAGTGCCAGAGTTTCCTTTAGATACACTGAAAAAAACATAGTTTAAAAAATAGGAAATTGGTAACAATAAGAATGTACAGATAAAAATGAAGTTGGAGTCATACTACTATTGAGGTAAAAAAAAAAAGTAATGCTTATATTTTTGTTAATGCAAATAACGACACACAATATTATGTGTGTTTAATTTATAATCCTGAAAATTAGTTAGAGGTCCTGCAGGCAGTAATTCATGGAGGTATTTTACACACCAGGTGTCTACCTATGCATGACTGTTTTTTTTGAGAGAGATATTTAGGAGATATTCAGGAGATGACAGCGATTGTCCCATATGAATCAACCTCACTATTGTAAATCCACAGCAGTATCTGAATTCGTGCATTCTTACTTCAGATACAACTAACAAAAGACTAACATCTTCTACAACTAATCACCTTCTTCTAGACACTTAAGTGGTCTAGTTTCTCTGGTTTATTCTCCTCTTGCTAAAAGCTACCTTTATCCTTTGTCACAATATATTTGTTTCACTTGTGCAGGGATCAGGGGTTCAACTGAACTTCCATGAAAGCAGGCAGGTCTTGGCCTTCAAAACTGCATTCCCATTTCTTAGTTGCATAGCTACCTTGTTCTCTTCAGTGTGCATTCAACCTGAGGATCTCTCATTTGTTATTTTCATTGTACCAATCATATCACCCAGAAAAATTCTCAAGCCTCTATTACTTTATTTTTAGTTTTGTGGAAGTTTGGGATGCTTTTAAGAAATAGAGCTGTGATTTGTCTGGTTATTGCTGCCATAAATATTGAACGTCTTGGGTGGCTGCTATAGGTATGGGTGACAGCTCTATGTACTCCTTTGTCAAGGCCTAAAATAACAAAGCTATTATTGTACTCACTTCTGTTAAGAAACAAAGCAATAAAACATCTTATGAGTTTCTTTCCTGACCAAAACTTACAGGTTGCACTCTCTTCAGGGAAACTGTTTACAATTTGTTTGCAATGACAGTATTTTCCGTTACATACATGGTGGAAAAAATGCCAGATTGACTCAACATTTGGATTTCTTTTCCCTGGGTGTGCATTATTTCCTCTCTTATGGTTCTGTGGTAGAGATTATTGCTATTATTCTTGTCATTTTTGCATGAAAAGCACTGTTTAGGGTATTTTAAAGGATTAGCTTCAAGCCATTCATCTACGTTTAAGACAAGGTAAGAAGGTGTAACAGTAAAATAAAATAAAATTAAAAAAAAACAGTACATTTCAGAAAAGCTGGTTTCAATGAATGTTTGGGAAATGTGGAAAATCAGACATCCTGGGAGACTGTCCTAAGGAAAAAAGTAAAGGAGACATTTCCATTTCTCAGAGAAACATTAGTAAATATTTGAGAAACTCAGTGCAGTCTCTAAATGCAGTAATGATAATAATTAGAAATCCATTGGTCTCTAGTAGTGCCACAGTTGTGGTTTTAATGCTGTTCCTTTCCACACTGCAAATGTAAACTTCTTTCTTCACTTTTTAGGTACAATTGACAGTAAAGCCTACATTTACTATGAGTTCACTGTTTCCAGTGTAAGTATTTTTGAAAATGGGGGTTATATTTCTCTTTTTCCAATCATTGGGAACTTCACCTGACTGCCATGATTTTTCAAATATGATGGACAGTGGTTAGCAACTTCATTTGCCAGCTCCTTCAGGACCCGCAGATGGATTTCATCAGGACCCATGGACTTGTGCACGTTCAGGTCTTAAAGATGGTCTCGAACCAAATCCTCTCCTACAGTGGGCCCAAGGTCTTTATTCTCACAGTCCCTGCCTCTGCCTTCCAAGACTTGGGTGGTGTGGTCTGAACATTTGCCAATGAAGACTGAGACAAAGAAGTCATTCAGAACCTCAGCCTTCTCCAAATCCAAGATCGCCAGTTCTCCTGATGGCTTCCGGAGGGGGTCTATGTTGTCCCTAGTCTGTCTTTTATTCGCTACGTACCTATAGAATCCCTTCCTGTTATCCTTAAAATCCCTATCCAAGTTTAATTCTAGCTGGGCCTTAGTTTCCTAACCTGGTCCCTAGCTTCCTGGACAACATCCCTGTATTCTTCCCAGGCTGCCTGTCCTTGCTTACACCTTTTATAAGCCTCTTTTTTCATTTGAATTTTCCTCAGGGGCTCCTTATCCATCCAAGGAGGTCTTCTGGCCCTCCTGCTGCACTTCCTTCTAGTTGGGATGCAACACCCCTTGAGCTTGTACTAGGTGATCCTTGAATACCAACCATCTTGGGCCCCCTTCCCTCTAAAGCTATATTCCATGGAACTTTCCTAAGCAGGTTCCTGAAGAGGCCAAAGTCTGCTCTCTTGAAGTACAGGGCAGTGAGCTTGATGCACGCTCTTCTCACTGGCCTGGGGATCTCAAATTCAACCATCTCATGATCTCTGCATCCAAGGCTGCCCTGGAGCGTCACATTTCCAACGAGCCCTTCCCTGTTGGTGAGCACAAGGTCAAGCATGGCACCTCTCCTTGTCAGCTCCTCTATCACTTGCAAAAGGAAATTGTCTTCCACACAATTGAGGATCCTCCTGGATTGCTTGTGCTGGGCCATACCACCCTTCCAACAGATGTCAGGGTGGTTGAAGTCACCCATGAGAACAAGGGCCTGTGAGTGTGAGGCTTTTCCTATCTGTCTATAGAGTGCTTCATCCACAAATTCCTCTTGATCAGGTGGTCTGTAACAGATCCCCACAGTAATGTCTCCCATCACTGTTCTCCCTTTAACCCTGACCCACAAACTCCCTATTGACTGCTTACCTGTTCACAGAGAGAGTTCCATACTCTTCAGCCTATCCTTAACATAAATAGCAACTCCCCCTCCCCACCTGCTGGGCCTGTCTTTTCTGAAGTGCCTGTAACCTTCCATTCCAACACTCCAGTCATAGGAGCCATCCCACCATGTTTCTGTGATGCCTATTATATCATACCCCCGTAGATGTGCACACATCTCTAATTCCTCTTGTTTGATCCCCGTGCTATGGGCGTTTATATAGAGGCATCTCAGCCAAGCTCCAAATGAAGCCGGCTCATTGGCTGGAACGGCTGGGATATCTCTACATTGCTCCAAGCATTTACCATAGGTGCTGGCAACTGACTGGGTGTGTTGGGATGGAATGATGCCCCCCTCCCCCAGTACATCTAGTTTAAAGCCTCCTTGACCAGTCTGGAAAGCCTCCTACCAAAACTCTGACCACCAGCCCCCAGTAGACCTGGCCTACTAAATTGAGTCCCAAGACTCAAATCCCAAGTCCCCATTTTGAAAGATCTTACAGTAATTTTCAATGTCCTTCAAGGACCGTTCTGTTCTCCTTCCTCATTCTCCTGTGAGATTTACTAAGAAGCAAAATATTTGGCAAAATCAAGTCATGTTCAAAACACTGTCATTTTAACTGGCATTAAAATCTGCTGGTTTTAATTTTCCTAGTTAACATAAGAATCTACAGAAATTCTATTTAAGAATAATAAACTCAGCAACAACATTTATTGAACAAGAGGAATACAAAACACCAGTGGTAGTTAAAACACAAGCCAGAAGGTGGTGAATGTGATCTTTGTTATTCTCAAAATACTGAAAAAATCTTTGAATATAGTAAAAATATCCAAAGAGTGAGGGAGACGTACGGCTTGTCTGCACCCACAGAATCTACTTCAAGGCTATGTTTTAGGGTTTTGTTTTTTTTTTAAACTGAAATGTTCTTGGCAGGGTTCTTTTATGGCAGAGTGAAGTCCAACTAGTGTTTCTATTCAATATTTACCCTAGATACCATATGACAAGGACTCCAAGTGATACGATAGCATATTTTTAGTATAATAATAGCAATAATTTCTGCTAAAGTTATTCTTTCCTTTGCCATGGTGAAGTTGCTACCAGGGTAGCAACTAAGAAAGAATGCATGAGAACATGGGAGTGAAGCACATGCATTACTGGGTTTTTTTTAATCATACAGTCATTGGTAGATAGGAAACTTCAGTCACTGTTGGAGTTTGAGACTCTTATAACAAAATCATTAGTTGGCTGTAATGTTGTTGAATTAAAAATTAACATAAACTTTCACATTTAGAGTAATAAGGAAGTTACACTCTGGCACATGTGCCAGCCACTGTACAGATCCATTGTTTGGACTTTTAATATAATAAGGAATGGAATTGACTTGGAACTGGAATTTTTATATCAGGGAAATTGAATATGAACCTTCACTTGTTAGAACCCCACAAGATCACAGTAGAGTAGAGGTTAACTGCCTGTAACAGACACCTGCCAGCCTTTTCTTATTTCTGAAACAAGCAAAAAAAGGAATCTGGAACTCAACTATGAGATATCTCTTTTGTAGTTTTGGTCATTTGGGTATGACTATCCATGTGAAGTCAAACTCTAGGCCTGTTATGGAGTGAATATATTTTGAACACTTGCTCAGGTTGAAAGGTGCTTTGATTTTGGTGAAAACAGATGATTAAATATCTATTAATAATTAAAATGTGTGCAGTAGGCATAGTTTCATGTGAACAACTAGGCAGAATTCATATTAAATATCCAGATTTGGAAGCCTAATTCATTAACATACACTAGCTTATCTAACCTCAGAATACTTCACAGAATCACAGAATCCCAAGGGTTGGAAGGGACCTCAAAAGATCATCTAGTCCAACCCTCCTGCAAGAGCAGGGTAACCTAGAGTACATCACACAGGAACTTGTCCAGGCGGGCCTTGAATATCTCCAATGTAGGAGACTCCACAACCCCCCTGGGCAACCTGTTCCAGTGATCTGTCACTCTCACAGTAAAGAAATTTTTCCTGATGTTCACATGGAACCTCCTATGCTCTAGTTTACACCCATTACTTCGATTGAATGTTTACATTCAACTGTAACAGGAATCTGAAAGTAATTTTAAACTTGCTTTCAGGAGATCTTTAATAAATAGGTTGCAATTCTCAGTGGTTATTTTAAGGATAACTTGTATGAATAAAGCAAATGAAAAGTTCTCATCTAATGCTGCCTGAATATCCAATGGGTTTTGGATAAATGCCTGTATTATTCTCTATTTAGCACCTATCTATATAATAGCATTTTAAAAATACTAGAAATACTTGTTATTAGCTTGGCTATATTTCAGTACTTCTTAGCAAGTATTTATTAATGGTTTATTAAAGCACTCATGTTGCTCACTGTTGTAATAGGTTATTATGAAGAGTTTCTCAGGAATTCTTGGGAAGGTAACATTCAGATATGGAACTTTCCACAGTGCCACGCAGATTTTGTTTTTATGGATAATGTGGTAGCATTTAAATATGTTTGCAGTTTCTTCTAAATTATCATATATAATGTATTTCTGTAGTCACAGTATTTTCAAAATTAATATTCTATCTCTACTGTCATATGGCCAAAATTTTCACCACTTTATTTAACATGCTTGAGAAATCTTCCTTTTCAATCCAATATCTTTGATTCTTCAGTTCAGCTAGAAGTGAACTTTGGTGTTCCAAAGTTTAAGCAGCAGTTCTATGTCTCTGTCAGCTGGGACTATTTCAGTCCCCCTACTGCCCGGTTAGCACAGTGATTTTGCACGTGGTGCAGTCAGGGTAATATGAACATGAGCTGTTGGAAGGGGTATGCAGAAGGGGAAGTGGGTCTGCACAGTTCTAAGCTGAAGCTGTGCTTCTGTGATTTCACTGCAGTAAATACCTTCTGCAACTGGAGCCAGCTAGAAGAAAAAACCCACACCTGCTCAAGCATGTCTGCACCTGCAGCTGCATCACTGGCTGTCTCAGGACAAGCAGGCAAAATCTTTGTTTTGAGTCTAGCAGGTTTAAGATCACTGACCCTGAGCAGATGCAGTTTTCAAGGTACATTTTAAAGAGAGTTTACCCAAGTCTGATACTAAAGAAATTTACTGCTTGCCCAGTTGGGAAGCAGGTCTTGGTATACCTGTTTCACGGTCTTCATCCTTATAAACATTATGTTGTACAAGCTTAATTATGACCTGGATTATGAAATAAGATGGTTACAGTGCTGTTTCTCATATAGTTTAATTTATATGTAATTACTTGCCATCGAATGTTTCCTTGTCCCAACACATTCAAACACAATGTGTCTTCTTTTCAGCAGAGGTTTCTATTATGAGGCAGCCACCAAGACCAAGCCAGGGTGATGCTCTGCATTGTAAATGGAAGCAATCAATCCAAAGACTCTGCTCTAGTATTCATTCACAACGCAGAATGGAGAGCAGGTCTGATCAGCTCTTGGGAACAGTAATTACTTCAGGCTCACATAATTACTGTAATTAAAATATAAAATACTTTTTGTTTCTAGATTTAGCTGGCATGGCCTGGTTTACTTATATAATTGACAATAATTTGACAGCAATAAGAATATTACCAGCATTTCTGTATATTAAGTATGAATGGAAATGTAGTGAAATGTTTCTTTCTGTTTTGAGAGATACTGTAACTAGAAAGTATGATCATTTACATACCATTTCCAGACATTCTAACACTTGAAATTTATAGAAAATAGCAGCCTCCTGATAGTATCTGAAGGGGGCCTATAGGGATGCTGGAGAGGGACTCTTCATTAGAGACTGGACAAGGGGTAACGGGTTAAAACTTAAACAGGGGAAGTTTAGTTTGGATATAAGAAGGAAATTCTTTCCTGTTAGGGTGGTGAGGCACTGGAATGGGTTGCCCAGGGAGGTTGTGAATGCTCCATCCCTGGCAGTGTTCAAGGCCAGGTTGGAAGAGGCCTTGGGTGATATGGTTTAGTGTGAGGTGTCCGTGCCCATGGCAGGGCGGTTGGAACTAGATGTTCTTAAGGTCCTTTCCAACCGTAACAATTCTATGATTCTATGATTCTATGATCTGAAGGGGGCCTACAATGATGCTGGAGAGGGACTCTGCATCAGGGACTGTAGTGATAGGACAGGAGATAACGGGTTCAAACTAAAACAGGGGAAGTTCAGGTTAGGTATAAGGAAGGAGTTCTTTACTGTGAGGGTGGTGAGGCACTGGAACAGGTTGCCCAAAGATGTGGTAAATGCTCCATCCCTGGCATTGTTCAAGGCTACACTGGTCAGAGCCTTGGGCAACATGGTCTAGTTTGAGGTGTTCCTGTCCTTGGCAGGAGGGCTGGAACTACATGATTTTAAGGTTCCTTTCTTACCCTAACCACTGTATAATTCCATGGTTCCATGAATTTATATATAGCTCAGTTTCCACTTTATTCTTTGGTAGTAACTGAAGGAGTACTTGTGCAACAGAAGATATGTAATTGCTTTTCATGTATACAGCTTTGGCTCATCCCTGGATCACAGAGTTGGCACCTTGAGTCAGCAAAACACTCAGGCCATACTCATTCTTGAGCAGTTCTGTGTATCATATACACTTCCTTTACATTTGAAATTTTATCTGCAATTTCCAAAGCATTGTTGAAGTAGGGTAGACTAAGCAGAGGCTGAAAATGTTGGATAGCATGTTACAAAGAAATAAAAGACACTAGAAAACTTACAGTTTGTCTTGGAAGAAATAATTACAGCACATTAGTCTAGTTCAATTACTACGGTAATTAAAGTGACTTGTGCATTTTTTCTGTAATTATAGTGTCACTAAAACTGCAAATCCCGTAAAAAAATAAATAAATAGTGCATTATTGAAGCAGCTGTTTAGACAATTATTGTGGAGTTAGCATTGGAAAGCAGTGTGATTTAATCAGTGAAGTTTCTGATTAGTACTGTGGTTTAGTACTTTGCTGTAATGATTCACGGGGGGGAGCATGGCTGCAAAGGAGCTGTTCTAAGAAAGTGGAGCAGTAATGCATCCATGCTGGTCACACAGCATAGATCAACAGCATATGCTATAGAGAAAGGTGTTCATATCCTCAGCTGAGAAACCAGGAACCATAAATTCCCCTTAAGCTTACTTGGTTGCCTCTGCAGGTACTTTGTGGAAATGGCCAAGGCTTCATTTGAGAAAAATAATATTATTTTAAAGCATTTGAGAAATGGCATTACTTGGTGAAAATATATTACCTGTGTAACCCTTACCATACTGAAGTGCGGAAAATTTAAGGTACTATTATTCCTGTCAGGTATGATGCAGTTCAGTCCCTTTAGAATATCTTATGTAAGCTAATGATCTATTACTTTAAATTTAATTTTCTTGGTGCTGTACATAATTTTATTGTGTCCCAGTTGGGTCATTTTGAAACTTTCAGACAGGAGCTGATATCTGTGGCCTGTTCAAAGACTCAGAGTATGAGCTGTGTATTCGCTGGATGGAACTAGGTGCATTTTACCCATATTCAAGGAATCACAACCAGAAAGGAACAAGGGTGAGTCACAAGTTTTTAATAGTTGTTAACTGCTGGGCCTTTGCAACACAATATAGAGACCAGCCAGAACATCGTACAAGCTCACCTGGCTCAAAAAATTACATTCCAAGCAAAATGGACACAAAAAGATGTTTGGCTCTTTATCAAATAAAAATTGTCTTTTTTATATGCTAGCTTGCCTATAAGGCTCCCCCTCACATGGGAGGCCTTATGCTGCTCTGGGATTTGGACCGCTTGCAGGAAGCATATTCTAAGTTTGCTTTGACTGAATCCCACTCCTACGTATTTTTCCCTGTGCATCATTTTTATTCCAACATGCTACACTGGCAAGACTAAAGTAGAGCGCTTTGGTGGCAAATGCACTTAAAGGAGCAAAGCTGACCTTAGTGCTCTCAGCCCTAATTGACCATAATTATACATCAAATGAGAAAATGGAACAGTGTAATCAGATTTTGGAGTAAGACTCGGCAATTTCTGTACTCTGCACATATGCCACCATCAGATATTGTATTTCTTTTAAGAGGAAAGTAATTGCCTAAATGTCGGTCTGTGCTGGCTAAGGACTATATTCTAGAAAGCTGTAAAACAAGATAACTGGAAAAATAAAAAAAAATGGGAACAGCACTTCGTTCCAGTTAAAGCTCCAGGTCTAGCAGAGTAGAGCTATTTATATAGCATATATCTGATGGATTAAGGTCTCCTTTTCAGAAACTGTGCTTTATCTTGCAGCGGCATACCTTTCGATAGGTCTTTTAATGCCTTTAAAAAAATGCAGATTCAGGGTTATCATGTTGCTTCCAGTCTTGCCCAATTTGCCAAGGTATTCTTCAATACATTTAATAGAGATTGGAAGTGCTCCCTGACATCAGTTGTTAGTGCTTCACTCTCTGCTTGCAAGTCCTGAGTGCTGCCCTGCAGAAAAGAGGGATAATAAATTATGTACACTAGGATGTGTCATGCCTTTGGGACACTTTGCATTAAGCAGTTTTTATAGTACTCCCCACAGGTTTTTCTCACCTTTTCCCTTTCCAGTTCCCCTCTTAGGGCTGACAGTGGTACCTGCTGGTTTTAGTGTCACTTCTTAATTGAAGCATAAATAAATGAAGGTGCTCTAATTTGGCAGAGAAATTTCCTTGTCTTTCTCTTGCTATGTTGATTTTAATGCATGTTTGGCAATTGTTAATAGGTTATATGAAGTCTGCAGACAAACATAAATGAAAAGAGGTGACAACTGTGAAGTCTTTTGTAAATATTAAAAAAATTGTTAATCTGTTTTTCTGCTTTTTGCTTTTGCCTGTTTTTTTTAGATTTTCTGAACAAGACAATCAAGCTGGACTAATAAAGGCTTTTCTCTTTCAGAGGCAATATCTTGTTTCCTGTAAGTCAACATCTGAGGAGACTTCCAAGAACATGCTGAATTTAAGATGCATCCTGTTATCCCATCTCTACATATTAATGCATGTGGCACATGCCTATCCATGGCAGCACCATGATCTGCCCTATGCTCCATGAATAAGTGGAACTCCTTTGATCTTCTTAGCCGGAAATTCCACTCAAACTTCTGTAATTATGATGCTCTTAGGATTTTTTCCTTAGTTACAGCAACTTTCCTTTCAAAAAAAAAAGAACAAGATTAAGAATATGAGCTTTCAGGCTCATCTCATTTGAACAGTACTCTTAAAACTATTAGGTAGTTATTCCTGCAGTAAGAGGAGGATTTACCATCCTAATTAATCTGTCTAGAAAAATGTGATAATTTCATTCTAAGAAAAAAACCTTGTAATGTGAAAGCAATTTAGTAGAAGGCTGTTTTGTCATAAATATGATAAAGACACTGGCTTTTGGGGACAATTAAAACTTTAACCAGCTTTTTATGAATGTATCTGAAGCAGATATAGCCTCTTTGGCAAAAGCCTGCTGATACAACTTTATACAGGGAAGACTGACTGAAATTTAAAATCTTCTTTTGCACAAATACAAACAAATAGAATACTACCAACCCTCAGAGAAGATACAGGTATGATGGCACTGGAGCTTTATGGCTGGTTTTTCTTTCCTCCTAATGACTTCCTTTAAATTTCATAGGATTGGTTTAGGAAGATGACTGGGAGATAAATTGAGTGGCATGCAATATATTTTAAAACATTCTAACATTTGAGAAATATGAAATGTGATTGATTACCTGAGGAAACTGAGAAGAAAAATACTGTTTTCTACAGCCGAAAAAAACCCATGGGAATCACTGTCACTTTGAATGACACTCTGAGTGCAGAAGGACATCTTTATTGGGATGATGGGGTTCGCATTGGTATGTATGATGGGTTTTGCCTTCATAAAATCCTTTTTTGCTATGAGAATGGATGGTCAAGCTCTAAAACAGGTTGCCCAGAGAGGCTGTGGAGCCTCCATCCCGGAGATATTCAAAGCACAGACTAAGACAGGCAAAACAAAATTCATTGATATGAACTGGGGAGAGATGAAATGAATTACATCAGTTCCTGAAAGCCAAATAATGCTCAGTAGCTGACATATGAGCTTTTCTGTCTGTGGTTTTCAACAGCAACCTAGTCTTCAAAGTGGAAAATCCAAGATGTAAGAAGCTGTATCTCTTAGCCTTTGCTTGCGGAAAGTAGTGATGGTAGTTACTTTTGACTTAGGAGTCCTCCGTGCAGTATAGGGTACTGGGGGAGGAGAATTAAGAGCAGATGGAAATGATGGACTCTGGCCAAAGCAATCACATTTCTGGAGGACATATCTGAACATGCATTCAAGAAGCAAGATTGAAATTAAACCTTCAGAGTAGCATTACAGAAAGTTATTTTTCCTGATTTAAACTGCATAATGCTATGATTTATAGAATTAATATGTTGTATGAAGGAAATTGTGCCTGGGATGAAAGGCAACACAGATAACAAGGATTTGTCCTGAAACCAATGGGAACCATAACTAGATTTTGTGGGAAGCTTTAGCTGATTTTGTCAACATTACTGAATTTAAATGGTCTTCAGATAAGAGATATTTAAAAGTCATTTATCCTTTCCATCCGGTGTATTACTGTCCTGGGTTGTAATAACAATAAGCTATCACCCTGGATTACTGCAAGTAATAGCAGAAAATAGTGTTATTTTGCATAATGATGTGTAGGGAAGTTTGCAGGGTGTTGTTAGTGTATTTTCTGGTGCTTCACTTACACCGCTCCCTTTTAGCACTGTATTTCAAAAATGATGGCTAGGTTTATGGAAGTCTGATAATAAATGAAATTAGCATAGATTACAAGGTGTCTCTCACCAGGATGCCTGGGATCTAGTTTTGGTAAGGCAGAAAGGCAAGAACCTACAGTGCTCGTGATTATCAGCATTACATTCAGTGCATTTAGTGCTTAATAATAGGATTGGTAAAATTTACAACAGCAATTTCTAGTATGGCCATGTGTCATTGGACAGTGAACAGAGCTGGATGTGGGAAATTACTTCCATGCCTTTTTCAATGAGAAATGTTTTTTCTCTTTCTGGTCTCAGCACCCTGGATCTCCCTAATGCTCTTTGTTTGCTTTTTGTATCTTACCTCTAAAATGTTATTATCTTGTTCTTGTTTAATTAGCACACTGTCCTATGAAAGTATTTTATGTTTAAAAGCATATGTCTTTTGGACATACAGAAGTTTTCTTTATGTATAATTAGACATATTTGTTTAAAGTATATGGACAAAATTCTTGAACTGAAATTTTGATAATCTCACTTCTTCTAAAGTTATCAACATTGGTTTATATCTGATGGTTTGTGCTTGTGCGTTACCCCCTCCCACATCGACCCTAGACAATAAATTCAATCATTCCTAAAAGCAGCTGAAATTAATATGTATACCAGTATTGCCCTTCAAAATGACTCTTCTGTGGATCATCCTTCAAATATGATTAGCAATTTCAGTCAGGTGTTCACTCTTGTCAGTCTTCTGACGGAGGGACTCTGCCTAACCTCCTTTTTTTCTGGGATTTTACTACCCTTCCTTTGAATTTCAGTGCTGTGTTAAGTCTTAGTTCTTTTTCCTTCATGCAAAGCTGAAACTATGTAAGCTTACTGCATCACGAAAAAGGTGAGTTAAAAATGTAAAAAAGAATGGAAGTGTTTTATTCTGCTGTTGAATTTGGATGGAAAAACTTGGAATTGTATGCACAGCTGAATTACATGTTTTGCTGCCTGCCCCTTGCCCTTCCCTGCCCTTCCTTGCTCTGCCCTCTCCTCCTCTCTTTTGTTTTTATTACCTCTGTATCTCCACTTGAACACTTGTAACTACAAATGCTCAGCTTATTTTCAATGATCCTGAGATGTTTTCTTGTGGGTGAATAATAATTTCTATGTCAATAGTATCACACCAATTTTGGCATTCTACTCATTGTTTTGACACTGAGGTTGCTTTCTGTTCCCTTTGTATATGGGTCACAGCTGCACTTCTAATTCATACAGACCAATCTTGCACTTAACAAGGTCCTTATTTGATATTAATTCAGATTTAAGTCTGTAACACATATCCTTCCATCACTACTGACCTTCTAGTCTTTTGTAATTGAGAGTCTAGACGTGAGCTGGTGTTTACAGCAGTGAGACTGCAAGGATTTTAGCAGTGATTATTGGATTGTAATAAAAGGCAAGGTGGCAGAGATGGAGGATCACCCCGGTAAGAAATCTGGGGAGAAAACAAAGTCAGACTAAGGTGCAGCACCATATGTAGGTCCTGGTAGCATGGTTCCTGGGAAGAGAAGTCAGTAAATAAAGTGGACTACTATTTTTTCTAATAAAGTGGAAGATTTCCCTAGATTTCCTCTGGAGGATACAGTGATCTTTACAACCATAACTCTGTAACTTGTACCTTTGGAAAAACTGTAGGAATTTCTGGATTTTGATATGGAGAAAACACCAGGAACAAACTTGCCAACAAAGTTTTCAAGCTGACAGGCAGGTATTCTTTATTGCAGCGCCAGAAGACACGGGGGATAGCTCCTCCTAACGTGTGTCTCCCCATCGCCACACAAGCCATCGTTTTATAACCACTGGGCATACATACATATTCATGAGGCTATGTATGGATTACATAATTTTCCAGAAAGTTCCCCGCGTGCGTACAGAATTGTGGTGGTGGTCTCTGAGGGTCGTTTACTTCTTCCAACAATCTTCATCACTTCTGGCAGCCTTTGAAGCATGTGCAGTAGATGCTCATACCAGTTTAATTGGTTCGTTAGCACCAGAGACATAATAATCCTCCTATCCTCCTACTTATCAGTTAGTTGAACTGTAGCCCATCCTGGACACCTGCGGTTCCCAGATACTCCTTATGCCTGTGTCCTGTTCTTCTAGACTGTTTTTCTTAGACTATGTCACAACTATAACAATTTATCTTGTGAGAATTCTCAGTATGTTCTCTAGCTGTACTCTATTTTTTTTCTCTATGTATCATGCACCTCAGTAATTTTCCATTGCTACTGTTACAAAGCCATCAAACTTAACATTACTTAAATCTAATTCTAATGGTTTCTATATTCCATTTTGTGATTTTGTGCCCCCTTGTTTCAATTTCATGGATTTTAAAATAAAAAAATAATAGTTATACCATATATTTGGAGAGCTTGTATTTTTTTCCTACCATTATTTGTTAATAAACTCTCATTAATAAGTTAAGTACACTTTTATGTGCCCTTGTGCAAACTGATTTTTTTTTTTTTTTACACGATGTCAATTTTTAGTAATCTACATCTTATTTAACAGGTAGAAACATCTTCAGTGGGTATGATCACTCCTTTAAAAGCATTATCTTAAAGAATTTAGAATTAGAACAATTACTCCAAGTAGTACTTTCTTTTGGGAGTAGTCTTTCTTTTCTTAGAATAGTTCCATTTGGAGAAGCCTGTTCTCCTTTGGCTTGTGTGTGACAATGGCAATTCAAGGAGTGTCCAATGTTACAGCCAGGTTTTTGATTTGAGATAAATATTACTGGAATACAGCTTTGGGATAATAACACTGTACAGAACTTGAACTGGATGGAGAAGTACTAAAAGTGACCCCATGTATTCTGAAGCTTACATTTTTCCTTCATACCTAAAAAGACAATGAAAAAAAATTGCAGAAGACTTGTGCACTTGTACAGAAGACATATGTGCACTACAGTGCACATATGTATGACACCATATCTATTTTAAAATTGTATACCTATTTTAAAAGACCACCATACCTTTTCCTTTCCTCCTTCGTATGACACAGCAATACCATTAACTACTAGATATGACAAAACATAAACACATTAGCATTAGGAGATCTTCTTGGTAATGCTTAAGGGAGAAAAATGTCTTATTTGTAAAATCTTTCTGGTAAAATCGGCAACCTAGGGGGCCCTTTGTAAAAGAAAATAGGATTTCAGTGAGAGTTACAAGAAAGCCTTCTCAGGCTAAAATTAGGTAAAGATACTCTTTGTGAAAAGATGTCAAGTACTTAATTCATTAGCATTCATAATTCCTTCATGATAAATTAGGACAGTTATGTGAAATTTCATATTACTATAGTAATGACAATCTGTTTTAATTTCCCAATTAATTTATTCATTTTAAAATTAATTTGTGATAATTATATGTGTTCACAAAAGTATATTATCAACCAAAATGAAATTCATTATTCAACTCTAGTAAACTCTACAGACAGTACAAGGTCATTCTGGTAATCAATCTATTCCTTCCTTGGAGCAAAGATTTTTCTAGAGTTCATGATGCATTTTTAAATCTGTAGAGTTAGTAAAGGATTGCTTCTTTATCAACACTTCCTTAATAACAGAGTTCAATATTAACTGTAAGGATAATTAATTACAAAGGCCATGCACAGATGCTGCTAATGATTTATAATTACATTATTTAAGAAGTATTTCTTCAGGTGATTCTTGTATGCTGGTCACTATGAAAGTAACTGTCAACTTACCTTCTAGCATAAGCCATAGTTTTCCTTTTTGCCCAAGAATATTACAGGCACTCGTTTCTTCTGCTGGCAGCATAGAGACCTTGGGTCCTTATGGGAGCTGCCTAAGCATCTACATAAAACTTAACTTGCTCCCGGGGAAAAAAAAAAAATTATCAGTATGCTCCATGGCCACTTTTACATCCTGTAGAGACACCAATTTTAGGCTACAAAAATTATGGCATCCGTTGTTTTCTTTTTTCAGTTATGCAAGTTCCCTGCTTTTGTCTTTCCATTCTCTCACTGTGTTTTCCTCACCTTTTTCTCTTTCAAGAGCCATTGCCTATGGCTGATCCTGTGGGACACACAAGTGTCTAATTCTCCACAGACCATGACTTTGTTCCAATCCCCCTGTGCATCATGGGGTCACTCAAGTTGCAAAATCATTTAGTTACAGGCTGGACTGAGAGATTTTCTCTCCCAGCAGCCATCAAAGAGGCTGGTCCTAGTCCTGGCTGGTCCTAGCTACCTGGTCCTAGTAGCTTTCTACCCTAGACTGATGCACTAAGGTATTTTCCTCACTTGATTATACTAAGTAGTGGCAAGAGCTGGAGTCAAGGGCTTTGTGGTGATGTTTAAAGGAGAGGAGACTGAGAAGATTGAATGAGAGAGTATCTTAGAATGGAAATGAGGTGGTCACAAAGTAATATACTTGTCCTTTGAGATTTGTCATGTGGAGAGCGTAACTTAAGGACAAGGTAAAAAAACCCCAATGTATATTAATGGAATAAAGCAATTGAAAAAATTATGGTGCTGAGCCTTGTGGTGACAGTTGTAGTAAGGAACCCCAAATGAGCTGCAAGATACATTCTGGTTAATGAATGATGGTGTTAATACCTCAAGGTATAGATGGAAGGGGTCTTCCTCAAACATGTGAAAAGTGTACCTGGTGACTTTTTTGGAGCTGCTTCTAACAATTTCAGCTACTGTAATGTGACTGGGTTTCTGTGGTGTTTGCTGTACCCATGGTGTGACCAGAGCATCACGAAATAGAAATTATTGATAGAGAATGGCAGACAAGGAAATTTTTTGCACCATGTACCCTTGTATTGTTTTCAGTTTCTGCCTCTGAACTTAGGATTCAAGGAAAGACAAGTGTACTGATGGAGCTTGCAGAGGAAGATCCAATGTGTTTGAAGAAGAGGATCATGTTTTCTAATGCAGACATCTGGAAGAGGAAAAAAAAGCGTAGTCACCTACTGTACACACCAGGTCTTCTGTGAGTAGAAAGCAGTTCATTTGAGCAAAGTCAGTCAATGCATAAAGAGGAAGACTGGGGTTTCTCTGTCCTGAGTATAAATATAGCTCTCTTTGCATCATCATTTGTATGAGGTGTGATGCACGGTGCCTACATAACAATACTTTCAGCCTTCTTAGCCCCTAAAGCTTTCTTCAAATTCTGGCACTATGTGCTGTTTTCGCTCATACTACCACTTGAGATTACAAGTGACTGTAATAATATCAGTTGGTTTGGGTTGGTTTTGGTTTGTTTTTGTTTTTTTAATTTTTTTCTTTGTTTGTTTTGGTTTTGTTGGGTTTTTAGGGGGAAAGAAAGGAACCTTCCCCCCCCCCAAAAAAAAAAAAAAAACACCAAAACCAAAAAACAACAATAAACAAAGAAACAAACTTACAGCTGTTGTGTTTAGAGAGAAAGCCTTGAAGCGAGTATAAGAAGAATATTTAAGAATTTGTGAGGAATGTGCGCATAAACCAGAAGCATCTAAGGGGAATATTGAACTTTTCAGGATTTTAATTCTTCATAGTAGCGATACAAACATTGCCACTATGTGTAAGGCTACAGTTTAAGAAGTCACTGTGTAGCGACACGGAGGGGACTATGGTAAATGGATATCATTTGTCTTTGAATTTTGAGGTTTCCCACATTTTAAATGGTGTAAGTATGAGCTGGTCCATACTGCCTGCATGAGCCCTAATGGCACTTACACAGACTAGTTTAACTGCTGACTGGTCACTAGGTTGCCATATGAAAAGACATGAAAATTAGATTCTTGCCACTGATGTTATTACATCTTTTAGTTATTATTACAAATATGTGACTATTAAATATCACCCTTTCTTTAAAAAGCTCCTAAGCCTTTAATATTTTTGTTTCCTTACAATTAACATCTATTATTTTTATTGGAAAAAAAATGCAAAGCTGAATAATACCCTGTAATAAAATGTGTAAATAAGTAAAAAGCTGAGGAATCAGTGTATAATAATGGTTGCTTTGCTTTTTTTCCTGCTCAGTAGCAGTAAGAACCACAGGCATTGGCTGGATGACCATCTGCAGCAAGGACAAGGAAAGTCATAGCAACAGTCAGCAGACAAGCTTTGACAAAAAATGCAAAGGGTCAAAACAATGATTTCATTAAGCAGATACTTTCAGAATTATCTCTTCCTCACTCCAAAAGCTAGGAGACAATCTGTAATTTTAGCTTTTGTTCAATAACAATATGGGGAAGAAAAGCCCAGCAATAGGTTACAAATTTTGGATAATAATGTTAGGACTTAATCAGGTGTGTTTTGAGTGCTATATACTAACTGGAGTTTTTATTGTTTTTAGGTTATTGTCAGGATTGCAGACCCTATTTCACCTTAAAATACTTGTTTCTTTTTCTTTTAATGAAGTGAAGATATTAACCTTTATTTTAAAAACAGAACCCAATTTTCTGGTCTACCTGGTTATAAGAAAGAGTAAATGTGTGTATGCAACTTCACAACTTCACAAGCTAAGAAAGAGAAAGTAGAGAGAGTCCTCTTTTTTATTTTGTTTGGGTTTTTTGGGTTTTTTCCTTTTTGGGTGTTTGGGTGGGTTTTTTGGTGGGGGGGGTGTTGTTTGTTTTTTTTTGGTAGGGGGTAGTGTTTTAAATAGCATTAGAAAATAAATGCTATTTTGGATCTGTGTGGTGTATGACTCAAGAATCTTTGGAGTTGACAGACTCTTTTGCTTCCTAGTGGTCTGTTCATATGTGTCTTCAAACTGGAACAAGTAGGTAGTTGTATAAGTATTTGTTTTATGTTAGTGTGCATTTTGACAGCCTGAATACAGACTGGGGTGATTTGGGGTCTTAAATCCAAGAGTCTCTTTTGCCTATGATTGAATTAGCAGACTGTATGTGCTTTAGTTAAGCACTTACAAATGTGAATTTATCAATTTTAGAAGGCAAAAAAAATAACGATGTGCCTTGGGAGGTTTAAAAGACTGGTTTTCCCCCTTTACAAGGAATCAAAGGATCGGTGAGGACTCTCTTTTTAAAGAGGTTTAATATCTGAGATATGCAGGGTTTTTTTCTGAAACCAGTTCTTAAATTTTTCACCAATTAGATTTCATATGACACTTTTTGTATACAGAGCAATAAACTGTAGCTTGAATGTTAACCTTGACATGTCCATGTTCAGAAAATGTGTCTGAGGTCCCTAGATCTGCTACTAGAAGTGAAAATTCCTTTTTGCAGATGGGAAGAAACATAAACAAATAAATCACATAAACCTGAAGAACTTGAGAGAACAAAGACTTGGGAGTAAAACCTAACAGCTGCTCTCAGCTATAAGACTCCAAAACAAGCACCCACAATAGTCTTGGTCTGTCAGTTTATGACATGCCTTGTGAACAACTGAGATTTAACATTCTGTCAAGTTCCACCCTTCAATAGTGCCTTCATTTTCTGAAAAGTCAATATTTCTTGAAAAAGCATCTGAGCTCTTTTGAAGTAATTTTGCTAGCTTTCTGAGATTGGGAATTCAGATATTTGAGGAGGGATAAGTACTAATGAACTAAACTTTCTGGTTTCTTGGGGTTTTTTCAGCCTTTTTTTTTTTTTTTCCTTATATTGAGAATACCTTTCCATATTCTGCACATTGTCTGAAACAGCGGGAAGATCAGGGTTGCTGCTCAAGAGACTGTTTGACTCCTAAGGAGGGTTTGGGTTTTTCTGGAAGCCTTGTTATAACATTTTTGTTCTTATTTGAAATCTTAACTGAATCATCACAAGCACCTGAGAAATATGTACTGCACTACCTACAGTAAGACTTACAGCAATGACTGCTATATTTTAGAGATTCACAGCAAGCAATTTCCTCATTTTCATTGAAAACTGTAAAATGTTGCCCCTTTCTGCATAGTGCATGTTCAGTAGAATTCTTATCTTTGTAATCACTATCATGGCTTGTACTGGTCTCTAACTTGACCTAATAAAAAATTCATAAATAACACTGGTATTCAATTTTAGACTATCTTCATTACCTTTGCCATACTTTGTTGGCTCAGAAGTGTTATTTGAATGAGGATCAAAGCCTGTGGTTTAGACACAGAAACTTATTTATCTACAAAAGGATAGTTTTACAATGTCTAATTACATTTCTTTTAGAAGAGCTACACATACTTTGAAAATGAACTTCAAACGTTCTATTTTTCCATGACAATGAAATTATTCAATTGATGTTATTTCTATATCTGGTTAGTAAACAAAATTAAAATCTTTTTGGATGTCAATTGCTAGCAAATGAAAACTGCTTTTGTCTGGGACCAAGCTCACAGTATCTGATCTTGATTGTGAGGTGCTTCAGGAAAATGCGACAACTTTGGATGAATTCAAATTCATTCTCTGCAGAGTCTGGTGGAAAAATGTTTGCAAGGCATTTGTGAGGCTTCCCAGATCTTTGTCTTGCTTGGCTGGATTTACATTAATCTCACTTTGGTGTCTGAAGGAGACTCCAGGGCAGGTATATATTTTTTATTCTTCTTTTTTTTAATGAGGAGTTTTCTCCCTCAGTTTCTCCTTAAAATTTATTCATGGTTGTTTTTTCTTGCTGAGCATAGGAAATTCTGTGCCATCCTCAGCAGTGTGTAGTACATTCCAATGCTGAACAACAGTGTGCCTTCATGTTCAGATTCGGAATTGCGAAATAGCTCTGGTAAGGCTTCTGCCTAGAAGTTTTGGTAAAAAAGCTGCCTCAAATTGGTGTTCAAGCTCTATTCTGAACACTGGTTATTGAAGCTTAGAAAAGGAAAAAGATGCTTATGGTGTGGTAAGCATTTACTTTGTTATAGCCTTTGTTATAAGCTTTCTGAAGGTGTTTTCTTTGCAGTCCATCCCCTTAGAAAGCTCACAGGTGCTGGAAAGTCCTGGAGAGGGTTGATGCAGCAGACAAATCTGTTCTGTGAACCACATTACTTATTCCAGATGTTCATTGCAGTCTTGGAGAGTACTAAAGAAGTGGTTAAGGTGTGTGCTGAGATGCCTTCATATGGAATTCTACCAAACTCATCACACCTTACGATGTTTGTTTGGACTTTATTCAGGTTTCCATTTACTCATGGGATAAAGAAAATAAGGTCAAATATATGAAAAACAAAGGGAAAGAGGTATCGACCTACATTTTCCTTTGCTCCTGTTTAGCAAGTACCAGGATAGTTTAATAATTCAGTGCTGATCAAGCCAGAGAAAACATGAAATGACTTCAGCTAAAAGGTTAAGATATTCCCTTCAAGTTAAGGAGTCCTAGTCTCCAAACTCTGTTTCAGCACTGTGTATTTTATTTACTGTTTATGTAAAATCAAGAAATAACCCTGAAAGTACACAGTTTTTCCCCAGATGAATATAAGTATAGGAAAAGTGTGTTTATAGTTTCTCTTAGCTTTCTCTAAGTGCTGGGGTTGTTCTGATATATTTTCTAAAACCTGATCTTTTCCAGTATGAAGAGGAGCTGTGCTTCTATTTTATAAAGGTTTGGGGGGTTTTATTAGTTGAACACTGGAACAAATCTTCTGTCATTTCACTGTAAAAGAGGAAGATTTTGGTTGCAGAAGTAACATCCATGCAATCTACTTGTTATTTGATGACGGAATTTTATCAAGGGGTTCCCAGGAGCCCTCTAAAAGCTGTGCTGAATTTGAACTGTTTTTCTGCTTGTGTGCATCTGCCTCTAAACCTAAAAACATTAGTTTTAAAACATGTCCTGAAATTTTTGGGAACAAATTCATCAGCAGTATAAACTGACTTATGGGAGGAGAGTTACAGCAGGAACATATTTGGTCTCCCGCCAGCAACCTGTTCAAGTCATATGACATCGAAATTGAGACTTTCACCAAAATGTTGATTTGACCCAATTATTTAACTTTTGCCCAAATACAATATCTGTTTTGTCACATGAAAAGTAAGTTATTACTCAGTATATGCAGAATCTGTAATGTTCATATATATGAAGACATATAGTCATAGAGCAGTTAGGGTTGGAAAAGACCTTAAAATCATCAAGTTCCAACCCCCCTGCCATGGGCAGGGACACCTCACACTAAACCATGTCACCCAAGGCTCTCTCCAAGCTGGACTTGAACATCGCCAGGGATGGAGCATTCACAGCCTCTTTGGGCAACCCATTCCAGTGCCTCGCCACCCTCAATATAAAGAACTTCCTCCTTATATCCAATCTAAACTTCCCCTGTTTAAATTTTAACCCGTTACCCCTTGTCCTATCACTGCAGTCCCTTATGAAGAGTCCATCCCCAGCATCCTTGTAGGCTCCCTTCAGATACTGGAAGACTGCTATGAGGTCTCCACGCAGCCTTCTCTTCTCCAGGCTGAACAGCTCCAACTTCCTCAGCCTGTCTTCATACGGGAGGTGCTCCAGTCCCCTGATCATCCTCATGGCCCTCCTCGCTCCAACAGCTCCATGTCCTTTTTATGTTGAGGACACCAGAACTGCACACAATACTCCAGGTGAGATCTCACAAGAGCAGAGTAGAGGGGCAGGATCACCTCCTTTGACCTGCTGGTCATGCTCCTTTTGATGCAGCCCAGGATACAGTTGGCTTTATGGGCTGCAAGCACACACTGCCGGCTCATGTTCATTTTCTGATCGACCAACACCCCCAAGTCCTTCTCTGCAGGGCTGCTCTGAATCTCTTCTTTGCCCAACCTGTAGCTGTGCCTGGGATTGCCCCAGCCCAGGTGTAGGACCCTGCACTTGGCATGGTTAAACTTCATGAGGTTGGCATCAGCCCACCTCACAAGTGTGTCAAGGTCCCTCTGGATGGCATTTCTTCCCTCCAGTGTATCGACCAAACCACACAGCTTGGTGTCATCGGCAAACTTGCTGAGGGCGCACTCAATCCCACTGTCCATGTCACCGACAAAGATGTTAAACAAGACCAGTCCCAACGTTTGGGAAACGGGAGAGGTGCCCGAAGACTGGAGGAAAGCAAATGTCACTCCAGTCTTCAAAAAGGGCAAGAAGGAGGACCCGGGTAACTATAGACCGGTCAACCTCACCTCCATCCCTGGGAAAGTGATGGAACACCTTATCCTTGGTGCCATCTTAAGGCATATCAAGGATAAGAGGGTTATGAGGGGCAGTCAACATGGCTTCACCAAGGGGAAATCATGTTTGACCAATCTCTTAGCCTTTTATGAGGAAATAATACGGTGGATGGATGATGGCGGAGCGGTGGATGTGGTCTACCTTGACTTCAGCAAAGCATTTGACACAGTCTCCCACAGCATCCTCACAGCTAAATTGAGGAAGTGTGGTCTGGATGATCAGGTAGTGAGGTGGACTGTGAACTGGCTGAAGGAGAGAAGCCAGAGAGTTGTAGTCTATGGGGCGGAGTCTAGTTGGAGGCCTGTAACTAGTGGAGTGCCTCAAGGGTCAGTACTGGGACCAGTATTATTTAATATATTCATCAATGATTTAGATGAGGGAATTGAGTGTACTATCAGCAAGTTTACTGATGACACTAAGCTGGGAGGAGTGGCTGACATCCAGAGAGATGTCAGAGACCTGGACAGGCTGGAGAGTTGGGCAGGGAATAACTTGATGAAATATAACAAGGGAAAGTGTAGAGTCCTGCATCTGGGCAGGAACAACCCCAGGTTCCAGTATAGGTTGGGGAACGACCTGTTAGAGAGCAGTGTAGGGGAGAGGGACCTGGGGGTCCTAGTGGACGACAGGATGACCATGAGCCAACACTGTGCCCTTGTGGCCAAGAAGGCCAATGGCATCCTAGGGTGTATTAGAAGGGGGGTGGTTAGTAGGTCGAGAGAGGTCCTCCTTCCCCTCTACTCTGCCCTGGTGAGACCGCATCTGGAATATTGTGTCCAGTTCTGGGCCCCTCAGTTCAAGAAGGACAGGGACCTGCTGGAGAGAGTCCAGCGCAGGGCAACGAAGATGATTAAGGGAGTGGAGCATCTCCCTTATGAGGAAAGACTGAGGGAGCTGGGTCTCTATAGTTTGGAGAAGAGGAGACTGAGGGGTGACCTTATTAGTGTCTATAAATATATAAAGAGGGAGTGTCACGAGGATGGAACCAGGCTCTACTCAGTGGCAAACAATGATAGGACAAGGGGTAATGGGTACAAACTGGAACACAAGAGGTTCCACTTAAACTTGAGAAGAAACTTCTTCTCAGTGAGGGTGACGGAACACTGGAACAGGCTGCCCAGGGAGGTTGTGGAGTCTCCTTCCCTGGAGACATTCAAAACCCACCTGGACACATTCCTATGTAACACTATCTAGGTGTTCCTGCTCCGGCAGTGGGATTGGACTAGATGATCTTTTGAGGTCCCTTCCAATCTCTAGCATACTGTGATACTGTGTAACACCAATCCCTGAGGAACACCACGCATTATTGATCTCCAGCTGGACATTGAGCTATTGACCACAACTCTGCATGCTACCATCCAGCCGGTTCTTTATCTACTGAGTGGTCCATCCATCAAATTGATGTCTCTCCAATTTAGAGACAAGGATGTTGTGTGGGACAGTGTCAAACGCTTTGCACAAGTCCAGGTAGATGGCATCAGCTGCTCTACCCCTGTCCATCAGTTCTGTAGCCCCATCGTAGAAGGCCACCAAATTGGTCAGGCAGGATTTCCCCTTAGTGAAGCCATGCTGGCTGTCACCAAGCACCTTGTTGATTTTCATGTGCCTTAGCATGCCTTCCAGGGGAATCTGCTCCAAGATTTTGCCAGGCACAGAGGTGAGACTGATGGGTCTGTAGTTCCCTGGGTCATCCATATATTTAGATACAAAGTGTAGTACAGCTGTGCCTATACTGACTGCTAGGGAGGGACTTGTGCCTGTCCTCCCTGTCCCCATACCTGGGAAAGGAGCCAGAGTCCAGCAGAGCCATGAGGTGCTTCTATCAGAGCCAGTGACTGGGGACCAGTACCTCAGGTCAGAGACTGCAAGGCATTTTTTAATCAGGACATAGCAGCCAGGAACTTCAGGATTTGTAAGTCTCTCTCAGGATTAACAATCCAGTGACTCCCTGGAGAGGCTGGATCCTCTTCTGTTTTCTAGGTAAGACTCTTTTTACATCACTAATCAAATAATTCACTTAATGTGACCTCACAGTGACATGTATGTTTTGCTGTGGCCCTGCAATATTCTGTTAACACCAGGGTAATGCGGCTCACATCTGAACTATATAAATTGTTAAAGCAGAATTTTCTCGTAGCTCTCACTGAAGCTCTCCCGCCTTTGCGTGGTTTTGTCTTATGTTGTGTCTTGGAAAGACCACTATCCTGCTTTTACACAGTGCCTTTCAGCTAAAGACTTTAGAAGTATTCTCAGAACTATTTTCATCTTCATTACCCAAATGAAAAAATCATGAAGCAAGCAGATGATACGTGCATGATGCGCAGGTGACAGTTAGCTAATGAGTAGCTGACCTGGGAGTGGAGTGTAGACCTATGGTTCTTTGCACTGAGCAGTCATTTGTGTTTCAGTACACAGAAAGTTGATAAGGGCTAGTATCAACTTGTTCTCCTGAAGGAATGAAGGCTCAATCTAGCATTTCAGAGAAGGAGGAGACATAATTTGGCAGCTGCTTTGTCATGTGCAGAACATAAATCAAGACAGTTTCTTTTTCCCAGGCTTGAGAGATGAGTCTTTGCACACAAGCTTCCTCATAGCTGCTTCTAAAAACTGCTCAGCCTTCTTCATTTCTTGAATATGATCGTAGCTGCACTGAAATGCTCCCAGTTTGCTGAACTGTGATTGCAGAGTGGATTCAGATATGCAAACATCTCATGTGGGAAGTACAGGAGTGTGCTCTCACTGCATCTGTGATGGATGTCCTTCCATGACAGCTAATGATCATGCTCCTGACTGAATCAGCAAGCAGCTTCTTGCAGGAATAAAGGGCTCTAAACTGTAACTTAAATGTTGGATAATAAAACAATGAAAAACAGTGAAACCATAGAAAAAAATGTAAGCTATTTCTTTTTTCTAACATGGTCCCTTAGCTGAAAACTCAATTATTAGCACAACTGTCTGTATAAATACAACCAAGGACCTATTACCAGCTATCCAGTTTTTCAAGTTGTGACTTAATTAAAAACTGGCCTGTTAAAATCTAAGAGATAACTGTATCTTTTTAAATTACTACATTTTTAACAGTAGGTAATTTCCTAGCTTATTTTCTTACCCTAGTCTCTACACTCTAGCCTATACTCCTGGGCTTATAGTAATTCTGCTTGCTAGCTGTCAGAAAATAATCAGCTTTTAATTCCTGGAAACCGAAGCAGGACACAGCAGAGACCATGCTGTTCCAGTTCTTGTTTTAATAGAGTTCTTGGCTGTCTTTATGTCCTCTCAGCATCCCTGACTGAAAAGCTTTCCCCACTCCTCCTTTATGCTCAATATCACATCTTGACCTGAAAGCCCTGTTGCTGTTATCCTCTGTAGACTGATGAAAATACACTCAGATGGGAAACCTGCTGGTTAACTCTCTGTGAGACTTTTTTGTTCAGTGTTTTTATGTTCTCATGTTGCATTGAAAACTTTCACTTGGTGATTGATAATGTAAGTTTGTAGCACCGTGAATTCAGAAAAGCACTTAAGCAAATGGTTATATTGATGTCAGGGTGATTGTGGACATGCTTAAATGAAACACGTTCATATGCTTTGATGGACTGAGTACTTTCCCGGAACAGGGAAATGAAGATATAAACCTTGGAAAAGAGATATACATCAAATAAAAAACCCAGGCCTCCCAAACCATTGATATCTTCATAATCCATGTGAAAACATTATTTCTTGATATGCATTCATAAAGCGACATATTTAGCCATATTGAGAGGGATGTTAGAATTGCATTTCCAGAGCTTATTTGCACACATGTAAATACGCATGATGTTACAATGAAATGGAAAGGGTGAGATAACTATGTAACAGGTTGCATTTCAAAACTAGATTTATTGAGAGTAGTGGCATTGAATTGTGTAAAGATGGATGGTTAGAGGAAAACCGCAGTTTTCTATATGTATGGTTGATTTTCTCTGTTTAAAATGTTGACGAAGGAAAAGAGAACCATTCCCTTTGGGCTCAAGAGGATGCACCTCATTCCTGCACTTCACATTTGCAGCTGAGATATTGAGGAAGTTGAATAATTGTATGAACAGCTGAAAAAATACAAGTGACATTTCTCAGTCATTTCTCTACTACTGAAAAATAACTTGTAAAAATTTAATAGTATGAATTGGAAGCTTTCCTTCAGAAAATAAAGATTTAATTTTAAGATTCTATCTGTTTTGAGAAAAAGACAAACCCCAGCTATATATGAAGGCTTCATATTAAGATTATGATTGAAACCTCTCCCCTATAATCTCTTACATCTTTTTCTTCTGCTATTGGCTTTTATTGTTAGTATCACATGAAATCTATTTATATTAATTATACAATCATGAAGTCACAGATGGTTTGGTTGGAAGGTAACTTACTTAAAGATCATTTGATTCCAACTTCCCCACAATGGACAGGGACACCTTCCACTAGACCAGGTTGCTCCAAGCCCTATCCAACCTGGCCTTGAACACTTCCAGGGATAAGGCAGCCACAGCATCTCTGGGCACCCTGTTCCAATGTCTCACCACCCTCACAGTGAAGCATATTAGTGTTTTATATTGAAATTAATACTTCATAATTAATTTCTTAAAAAGTTTTAATGGTCATAAAATGGATTCTGTCTTACAACTATTTTAATTTTTTTTTTTTCCTCATTTGGAAACCTTTAAAGACGCCTTGTGGTGCTTAAAGCACAAATTTTAGACAAAAAATATGAAGGCTCAATGAAGGTTCTAGTAACAAAGATACAGAGAAGGAAGAGAATAAAATCTGTTTAGTCTTGCAAAATGGATCAGCTTATTAGCATTTTATGCCTGCTTTTTTCTCATTTACAGAATCTCATGTGTGATTGAACCAAAGTATTATTAATCAACCAGCCATTCCTTGGCTACAATAATCACAGTAACTACGTTTAGTCCAAAGAGTTTCTGCAATCTGCCTGTAATTATGTATGTACCTGCCATTGGTAGATCGGTTAGCAAACAGTGCAATGAACTGATAACAGCAAAGGATAAAGCATCGGTTTTGACGTTGAGCTTTACATATCAAGAGCAGCAGATGAAGAAATCAGAGGGGCTTTAAGGTATGTATGTCATTCATTTTACTGCATCCAAATTTCTGGACACCTTTTCCTCACTTTTGAGTGCACATCATGCAACAGAACTTACATTTATAAATTATAAAACCTTATTTCTAAAGTCTTAGGTCTTGGAGAAGACCATGAGAAGGAAAGAAATGAAACACAATGTTATAGTTGGGGGAGGGGGAAGCTTTATGCAAGAACTCTAATTTTTAGAAAAAACAGTGGGCTTTTTTATTTTATTTTATGTAAATTGGGGTTTTTTAGTTAACATAGTCAGGCAATATTAAACGGAACTCAGGAGAGGAACTGCTGGAGTATCATTTCCTCATTGTAAGGAACTGGCCTTAAGATGTATGCTTATCAATAGACAGTGTAGTTGTAGACTTTAAGTACAATATTCCCTGGGAAGTAACAATAAACATAATATGAAAAATGTCTGCAAATTTTGTATTAATGGAGAAAATATGAATAACACTATGTTATTTACAAAAGCTTTTTTATGAATTACCATACTGAAAAACATTAGTTATCCGAGTATTAGCTTTACTCTTCTGGGAACTGTTGATAGGACATGCCCTGGTTTCAGCTGGGACAAAGTTAATTTTTCTCCTAGTGGCTGGCACAGTGCTGTGTTTTGGATTTAGGATGAGAATAATATTGCTAACGCAATGATGTTTTAGTTGTGGCTGAGCAGTGCTTATACTAAGTCAAGGACTTTTCATCTTACCATACCACCCTGCCAGCGAGTAAGCTGGGGGTGCACAAGAAGCTGGGGGGTAACACACCCGGGACAGCTGACTCCAACTGCCCAAGGGGTTATTTCATGCCATATGGCATCATGCTGAACAAGAAAATGCCCCCCATTGTGGGGCCGGCAGATGGCAGCCTGCTGGCCAGGGACTGGCTGGAAATTAGTCAGCGGGTGGTGAGCAGTTGCTCTGTGCATAACTTGTTTTGTATATTGTTTTATCACTAGTATGATTTTCCATTCTTTTTCTGTCCTTTATAAATGTCTTTATCTCAACCCATGTGTTTTATTTTTTTTCTGATTCTCTTCCCCCACTGCAAAGGAGTGAGTAAGAGGCTCTGTGGTGTTGAGCTGCCTGCGGGGTTAAACCATGACAGTCCTTTTTGGCCTCCAACATGAACAGGACTGAGATAATGACAGGCCTGACCAAAGAGTGTTAAAATAAGTTTGATATAAGCATTCATTGTAATAGTCACTGGTCACATATGTTGCATGTGTTCTCAAGATTGTGTTATGCAACTTGTTGCGTATGTTCTCTGTTGTGCTGTTTATTACCTCTGGGAGCTGGGCTAAGGTTATCATTTTGATGTACTGTGCAACACTGACTTATGATGTGATAAAATTATAATTCATGAGACTAATCTGGTATTTGTACTCAGCACTGCCATCATCTCTATAGAGATGAATATAAGGCTGTAGTAGACACTGGTGCACAGTGTACCGCGATGCCATCAAGATATCTAGGGACAGAACAGGTCTCTATTTTTGGACTGACAGGAGAATCCCAACAGCTAACTGTTCTAGAGGCTGAAATTGGCCTGACTGGGAAGGAGTAGCAAAAGCACACCATTGTGACTGGCATCCTTGTCATAGGCTGTCACAGGAGAAGGTATTTCAAGGACCCAAAAGGGTACTGGTGGGCTTTTTGATATAGCTGCCTTGGAGATGGAGGAAATAAAGCAGCTGTCTATATTGCCTGGCCTTTCAGAGGACTGTTTTATCAGGTTGCTGAAGTTTGAAGAAAATAAAATCATAGAATCAACTAGGTTGGAAAAGACTTTTAAGGTCATCAAGTGCTGATCACTACCACCACAATGGTACACTAGAGATAATATCCTACTAAGCGAGACTTCCTGATTTCCACTCATAATCTGATTTATTGACTGGAGAGTCAAGGAGAGATCAGCAGGACCTGCTCACCTCGCTCATATGGCCAGTACAAAACTCTAAAGGAGAGTGGAGAATAACAGTGGACTATTGTGGCCTGAATGAAGTCATGCTGCCTCTGAGTGTGGCCATGGCAGACATGCTAGAACTTCAATGTGAACTGGAGCCAAAGGCAGCCAAGTCATATGCCACAACTGGTATTGCCAATGCATTTTTCTCAATCCATTTGGCAGTAGAGTGCAAGCCACAGTTTGCTTTCACCTAAAGGGACATCTAGTATACCTGGAATTGGCTGCACCAGGGTCGGAAACACAGCCTTACCATCTGCCATGGACTGATCTAGAATGCACTGGAATAGGGGGAAGCACTGGAACGTGCAGTATATTGATGATATCATTTTGTGAGGCAACATTACAGAAGAGGATTTTGAGATAGGGTGCTCTGGGTGCTGGAGATTAGTTTTAATTAATTTTATTGCAGATGCTCAGTTTAATGTTAAGAGCATGGTATTGTTTTTTGCGCGGGGCTGAGCAGCTGCTTCTGCAACTAGCACAAGCCTCTTGGTGCAGCAAGCTTTGCTCCACTGAGCCTCACAGTAAAAGAGAGCAATATTGGTAAAAAGATTACATATACACAGGATTTTACGACAAGTTTTTGAGCATATGCTCCCTCATTTCAGTTGTGATTTCAGAAGCAACCAGTGTACCACTGCCTAAGATATGATATATTCTCCTACATTACAAAGTGACTTACCCTATTATCTATGTTTTACCACTCCCAAGTGTCACAAGCATTGTATCATAGCTTATTAGAGGTTTTTGTCAAGTACGTTTTTAACAAATCTACATCCCCCTTTATAAAACAAGGTGGAAAGAAAACTTAGGAGGAAAATATAAACAAACAGAAGGAAGAGGATTCTGATAGTTTTCTGTCTCAGGAACATTAATAACATGTAAGAAACGTCACAGTTAGTTAATCTCAGGAGGAAATTGTTCTTTGTGTGTAAAGTGTTCTGCAGGCAACAAAATACATTTCTGTGATTGCCCACTGGTGTACTAAACAGCAGTATTCTATGCTGTGTGAATTATCCTGAATTAGAGACTTATCGCACGTAGTCCTTAAGGAATGTTTTAATTAAACCCCAGGATTAGAGGACATGGTTTAAAACCTAAATAATTTATAAATTTTGCTGATTTAGTAAAGTAGTAATGTAATTTTGGGGGTTTTCCAAGCTATTACTTGTGTTTTCCTTTTACCAATGGTGTTCCTCTGGGTCTAGATGGGCAAGAGGAAGTTCAGTGGACTGGAAATCACCCTGATTGCCCTCTTCTGCCTGGTGGTGATCATAGCCTGTGTCCTCATTGGGCTTTTAGCATCAGGACAATCTGGAGTCAAAAGAACAGGTAAGTGGTTCCCATTGCTGCTGTAGGACCAGAGCAAAACTTCTAGGTGAGAGGTGCTTAGCTCTGCTTCCTGAGACTATTGTAAATGCCATGGAACTTCAGTAACTAACTGTTGGTATTATTTCCATCACTGTTGTATACAGACTGTTAAGGAACATGGATATTAAAATGTGGGGAAAAAAAATCACTATAAGCACTGTAAAGTACTGACTTTCAGAATTACTGTTATGTTGTTATCATTACCAAAAGATAATGTGAGTGACCTTGCCGTATATGACATGATAAACAGCATGACTCAGAATTTATTGATGGGAAAAAAACCCTTCTATCTCATCCTCACAAGACTGGACTTGCCTTATGAGCATAGAAACGGTATTACCTCAAAATTTTTTAATATAAAAAAGACAACACTGGAAAAAATAAAGGGGATCTGGGAGACTCTATAGAAGCAGCCAAATTGTGTGGAACACACATTATAACCATAACAATGTATAGTGTTTCATATTAATGTATTGGTACTTTAGAAACCACTTGTCTTACAGGGGTGTGATATAAAGCATCCTGATTGACATACAGTTCCATTATGTATGAATATTTCCACTTAAATGCCAGGATTGAAGCAGAAAGCTTGGAGGTAGAAATAGCAGTAAAATAAAAACAATTGTTAATGCTCAACAAACACTTTTGTGTTATAGTAAAACTGCTCATACAGACTAATATGTGCATATTTTCTGCCTTCTTTTGTCACAAGATGAGGAGGAGTCTGCCTGAGAAAAAAAGTAAAAGCATGCATTTTGCAGACAAAGCAAACAGGTGACTCCGTGTATTTGAGTGCATCTCAGTCTGAGACAAGATTTCTGCACTTTGTAGTTCTCATTCAAATATATACAATGTTCCAAACTACATATAAAATAACTTTCAATGGTTGGAGGAACTGAAACCCACCTTTGGGTCCCCTTTTGTCAGCTAAAGTTGCCAAGAAGTAACTTAAATTCAGTGAAACATAGCAGAGCATCTTAAGGGAGCTTTATGATGCTTTTACCTGAGGCTCTAATTCAAGCTCCAGTGGAAGAACAGTATTTCAGAGCCAGGAGCACATGGGAGAACAGCAGTACAGTACCATTTAAGATAAAGAAAAGTCCTTTCAATTTTAATTTATCATGTACTTTTACAAGCAGCAATGCATATTGAGCTACAGGACTTACTGAAAACTGGATTAATGTATACCTTAAGAAATAAACTTATCAAAGTCATCCATATTTTTGAGAACTTTAAATTGAAATTGTCATACCTTTATCTGAAATAGTTGTGTAAAATTTTTCAAAGGTAAGAATAAATTCCATTAACAACAGTTTACACTCATTTAAATCAATATTAATATTTAGAGTTTCAAGATGCTGAGAAATAACCAGTAGAAGAATTTACTGAGTGAGGAGGTAGTCAAGTTATTGCTACATTTTGGAAATCCTGGTAATAACCCATTTATTTCTTTCTCTAACAGAATTTACACCAACATGTCAGAACTTACTACTATCAGAGAGAATTGACTGCATCCCGGATCAAGTAGCAACAAAGGTCTGAAAAAATTCCAGAAAAAAATTAGAAAATAGGGTTTTTCCCATAAACCTCATGCTTAATTGTAGAAAATATCACTTGTCTCTGTCCGTTGTTTTGTTAACCTTTTTTAATGCATGATTGTGTGAACACTTTGCGGAGAACTGTAGCTCCTGTATAACCCACTTCAGTCTGTTGACAGAACATCCGATCTTTCTAGCCGTTGTAACAGTTTGCTGTCAAAGACTGAAGATCATGCCAAAGTACACACCAGCAGTTTGGTTTTAGTATAGATGGAAGTAAAATCAGTCAGACAACAAAGAGTTTAAAAAGTCACTCTCTACTTTCAACAACTTTGAAGAGTTTATTTTTGTCTGATGGTCAAGTACTACATTTATAATCATTCAGAAATAGCAGGTGAAGATGCAGTTTACCCAGATGCACAAAACTTTTATAATGTAAGTTTCTTTTCAGAATCAACTTGAATATCATAGTCTTCCTTTCTTGGTTGTGGTGTGTTTTACCTGTGAGAGCAGAGTTTAGAAATAGCCTTTTGGCTTAAGAATCTATGAGTTAAGATTCCCATCTTAATTTTTCAGTGCTTTCATATTTAGAATGTTTTTATTGTGGTTGGTCTTGAACGGCTATTATTGTTTATTATTATTTTTTATCTTTATGATGGATATTCTTATTTTCTGAAGAAAGCTGGAGGATATCTGACATCTTTCTTTGGTTTAGTGGGGGCAGCTTAGGAGAAAAAATAGTGCATATACTATGATGTGTGATGTTTATGCCATTCACAGGGGTATAAAAAATTATTAACCAGCTGTCTCAATTTCTGAAAAAATTCCCAGTCTAATTTCAGAAATGACAGTTGTTAAAGCTTCTGTCATGCCATGGGTTTTGTTATGATATATAGCTCAATAAAGTCCTGTGGATGAACAAGTTAGTAAAAGGCTCAGATCACACAGCTTGCTCCTTTACTCTTTTGGTTACTTCATTCCCCTAGGAGCAAGCACACCATGGTAGAAGCAGTCATGCAGATCACTTTAATCTTTAATTGCTACCAGTCACCCCACGCTAAGTGCTGCACTCATCATTCAGTGTGGGAAATTATTTTGCTCTGGTTGCAACCATAAACCTCATTGTAAGTCTGCCCTTGCTTTCTAGTATTACTGATTAGAAAGAATTAAAAAAATATCAAGATATGAGCAAGGGCTAGATGCAGATATGAACATTGAGGTAGGTGCTCTGGTATTAGAGGTAAAATAAATGATTCCTGAATCTGTTCTTTCCTTAGTGAAGACCAGGCAGCAAATTTCAGCAGATTATAGACAAATATCCCCTTTAACTTGTGCCCTGATGAAAGCTTTTAGGTTTATGCCTGACATGAGCCAGAGTCCCACACCAGTGTGTCCATTCACCCCATATAAATTTTCTCCTGGAAGAAGAAAATTTGGTTTGGTTTTGGTTGTCCTTCTCTACAGCAGAGCTGTAAAATTACAGGTACCTGCTTAGAATAAACCTTCTGCCATGTTTTCCATTAGTGGTTTAGAGAATAAGCAACAGCTGGGAAAAGTATGATTTGCCTAAGATCATATACCAAATTAGTGTCTGTCTCGATATCTTTATTCAGTAAAGGTGTCCCAGATGAAGCCAGAAAATGAGTAGGATTACAGAAAATAGAAGTGTGGAAAGAAAATAGATATTTATTAACCAATTGCAGGTTTGACAAAGATAGGTATGCTGAAAGAAAGTAGATATTTATTAACTATTCACTTTGGAAAATTGCCATGAAGTTTGGTTAGACAAAAGTAACGCACCAGTAAAAAATAGATTACAATGAGCGGAGCTGGTGTAGTCCATTATTGGACTGATACCTCTGAAAGCTTGAGGGAAGTTTGTATTGGTTTTGGTTTGATTTATGCTGTGTTTTTTTTTTTTTTCCTGCTGGCAGGGGTTTGTTTGGATACACATGAGAGAAATGTTTTAGTTCAGCAAATAAGCAAGCTATTCTTTTAATCCTTGGTGCTCAGTTCAGTGTTCAGAAGCCACCTCATACTGTACCCCAGTGTAAACTCTTTCCTCATATCCAGGATTATTTCTAATTAAGCTTTGACTTTGGCTTTCTTGGATATTGGTATCTATTATGCTAGGCTTGCAGCTCAGAGACAGCTCATGTCTTTATTCACATTAAATGATAGCTTTTGTAACAGCTTCTCCAGCGCCTTTGGATGAACTCTGCTCCTTTCCTGATGTCAGGCATAGCTTATCTTGCACTTCTGTATTTACTTCTTTATGCAGCAAGCATGTGCCATGAAAATACAGAGGTATAGCTTACAAGTACACTAGAGTAAGATCTAGCTAGAAGAATATCACTGGACTGGAAAGCAAATGCTGAAAATAGTAAAAAATTCATCAGAAGTAACTGGGGGAAAAGAGAAGTGTGCTTATGAAGTTGGGAATGCAGATGCTTGAATTCCCAGGCTTTAAGAAAATTGGTTGTTCAAGCTATTCTGTGTTGCATGGGATAGTCACTGGTCTAGGAAGGGATAAGAAGATGGAGGTAACAACTCTGTTCTTATGTATTTAGGATATTCCCCTATGTATGAAGTAACTGAAGTAAGTGAGCAAAGCTGTGATCTCTGCAGTCTTGAAGAGGATTGGCTCTTCTTTCGTTTACTCTGAAATAGTTTATAAAATAGGAAATATGAAGTTCTCATGGTGGTAGCTGGGAAGGTGGAAAGTAAGCATGGGTTTTTCACAGCCTTAGAAAGTGCATTCATTTGTGGATTGATGTGAGGGAAAATGAGTCACAGTATCTCTCATGCAACCATGATTTTTGCTTGGAACCTAATGAAAATGACAGCAGGCATTTTCTGATGTGATGAGTCTATGGCAGAGAGACAAACATTTATCTATTTGGTGAATATGGGGTTTATCTTGGCTCAATTTTGCAGATTTCTCTGCTCAGTCAAAATACCAAATAAATGTGTTAAGACTTCCCAAGCCATTGGGTCTGTGAGCTCCCTCTGTGCTTTCCCTCAGCACATGCATGGTTCCAGGCTGGAGCTGACTTATCTTTGCCCTGTTCAGTGGCTGAGAAAAACATTTGACCTACACTGACCAGGTTGGGTGCTACAACCCAAAATTAAGTGCACAAAGGACAGCAGCAATGGAGATTTTTGGACCTTCTCCGCCTATTTAAAGCTGCAGAATATTTTAAATAAGCATGACACAAACACCAAAAACATTTGAACACAATCAGACAAAGGCAGAAACAGCTGTTAGGCATCAGGTAGAGGGAAAAGTATGGAAGATCTCCATGTTGGATTTGGATACTTGATATCACTTATGGACACTGCCCTTAGCCGGGAGTGGTTTATCGTATTACCACTGCCTTTTGCCCTGAGAAAGTCATTGGGTTTTTTAAGGTGAGAAAATGTATGGAAACTTAGTGATGTATTACTCATATCTTATCTTCAAACATAAAAGTCACGCAAACAGTGCATGAATAAGTTAATTTCTAACAACAAGGCAAAGGAACTATAGCTTATTAAACTACTGAAAGGTAGTATAAAGGTTGGTGCTACTACACTGACATACATGCTTTGAACAACAGGTTCATTTGTTTGAGACTTTTTGGGGAAAAATGTTGATTTATCTCAATTTGAGGTTCTGCAAAACCAATCTGAACATATCTGTTATTAGATAATTACACTAAATGTAGATATTGCACATAATGATCAATTTTGCTTATGTAGATATTTAACTAGATGTTTACCAGATGTTAAAAGGTACATTTTTCCTGTGGATCTAGTGCTTTTAAGAAAGAATGGAAGTCTGATAAGCAAGTTTCTACTCTAAATCCAGAAAAGAGTCTTTTCTATATATCACGTTTGATGCCAAAGAATTCACTTATTAGAGTTTCAGAGAAGGAGTTGATCTGATTTCAGATATTATTAAGATTTCTGGTGTTTGAGGTAAGATGCACTCTATGCGCATTTTAACTGGTTTAGTATAAAGGGTTTATTTGTCAGCTGATTTTTGTCTCTCATGTCAGAGCACCTGCAATCTGCGCGGCTGCTGCTGGAGTCCTCAGAGCGATACGAGTGTGCCCTGGTGTTTTTTCTCTTCAAACCATGGGTACAAAGTGGATGGGTCGACAAGAACAACACAGGCAGGTAAGCTACAAGCTGTGCTCCTCAGTTTAGGCATGTGCTGATGTCTGATTCAACACAATAACTTTGCAACATGTGCTTTTTGTTTCCCAAGGATTTGAGACTACATTAAAAAGGCTGCCATCACCTTCTCTCTTTGGAAATGATATTGACACTGTTCTCCTCACAGGAGAGTATCAGACACCAAATCGCTTCCGCTTTAAGGTTAATATTTTTTCTATGCTGTTTTAAAATTCATGTTCAGGGAAAGATTTTAGGCTGTCTGTTACTGTGCAGTGAGATTAGGAGGGCTGGATTAATCCTTCCGAAGCACTCTCATGGATCACACTAGATCACACTAAAGTGCTCAGCTCCTTCTTTCTTTGTCCTCTCTGATATCACAATATGTCAGGTTAATGAATGTTTAGCACAGTGGGATTTCTGCATAAAAAATTGCTGAGACCTTTGAAAAGCTCAGCTTTTGTATAATCTACCTTTTTTCCTCATCGTAGGAAATTTTGGGCCTTTATTTACTCACTTTTTATTTATGGCCTGGCCATATATCTCAGTCATTTTGGCAGACAGTGTTAGCTCTTCAATTATTTCTGTTTTCTATGGAAAATTAGGAAGTAGATGCCATGACTGTAGGGTATCGATGGGTTGTAGAAGACCTTCCTCTTGCAGTGGGTTCTTGCTGAGCTGGGGAAACGCAGAGTCAAGTGTGAGAGAAATGGCTGAAAATACATGATGAAAGTTGGAAATGAACAGGAATGAAGGCAGGAGACTGGGATAAGGATGGGAATATCATAAGTCAGAACTATATATTAACCATGGAAAATGTTTGAATTAGACATTAGTTTTTAAAGGCCCAACACGCCCAATACTTCTATTGTTTAAATATGCACAGATCACTGATCCTAGAACACAAAGATTTGAAGTCCCTCATGAACATGTGGGATCTTTCACTGGATCCGCAGCCTCCAATTTAAACTACAAAGTGGATGTGAAGCAGAACCCCTTTGGCATCGTGGTGACGAGAGTGAGCAACGGTAGAGTGCTGTAAGTAGCATTGGTGCTTTTTTTGAATAACACAGATGTTACTGGTTTTCTCTGAAAGCCCATGTTACCACGTAAGCAATGTGTGCCCAGGGTGTGAGGTGCGCTTTTGTACATGTAGTGTACTTCTCTTTGTTTGACTGATGGATGCTCTGCGAGGACTCTAGCTGTTCCTTTGCAAGTAAATTCTGTAATATGGAGAGCTCTGCCTGAAAGATTTGGGTCTGTCTCTTTGTTCACTTTCCCCCAATACTAGGGAAATCTTTACAGCTACTTTGTGCCATCATTACAGGGATTTTTGTTATCCCAAGGACTCCTTTCCAGTGCTTCAAATCTCATGGGAACATTCTTCATTGCTTCTTTAATCTTATTTGTGGCAATCATGCTGAAGCCCTGAATTGCCAAAACCAGGTTGCCCTTTGGACCTATGATATCCAAGAATAGCTGGGGCAAGCCCCTTACAAGCTGGTCATGTAACACTCCAAGTAAAATATTCGACAGATTTATACATTGACTTTAAGTTCTAAAAAGGAATAAATAAAACAAACCTACAAACCTAACGGCGTAGCTCCAAGACCTGTTAGAAAGGGCAAGTGTCAGGATGTGTGTGCTTATTAAATCAGTCCAAGAATGATTACCTGTCAGAGTCATAGGCCAGTTGGTTTATCAATGCTTCAAGTTTAATTAATTAGCGATTACTTCTGTGGTCTTGTTAGTATTGTTTTCTTGTTTAGAATCCTCTCTAATGATTGATTTGCAATTATAGAGAGCACAAAAGATGGACTTGGTATTCAGTAGTGCATGACTGATTAAACAGGTATATTGAGGGAGAATAAGAAACCTAGTCCAATAGAACCATGTTGAAACAGTGCTCTGGAGGACTGTCTACACTTTCAATAGGTTTTTGTTTAACTTGATGAAAGTGAATGCAATTTTGTCTCTGAAGATGAAAATGACAATGATGATTGACTCCAAGTTTGAGCATCTTAAAGACAGCTGATGTTAGCACGGGATAAAAGCAGCCCCTCAGAAATAAATACTTGATACACTTGTTTACACAAGATAAGTGTGTTCCCTCAACTCTTAAACAACCAAACAAAAGGGAGGCTTCATTGGAAGAGTGGGGATCAATGTGTTACTACAGTTCATCGTAAAAATCCTAATCATCCAGACAAAGTCTATAACCTGCCATCATCATTTATTGTACTTAAGGTCCCCAAAAGAGTTGGAACTCTGACAGATCTACTGCCATCACAATTTACACAAAAACCTGAGGGTTTGACATGGTTTCATGGGAAATACAAACTTCTTCCTTGGGAAAGCAGGTTTCAGTACAGTTTGTGAGCAGATGGGCAAGATAGTCCTTAGAATCATGACAAGAGGACAGAAATATATCACATGAGGTTTTGAAATTTGAACCACCTCTCAAGTTTTAGCAGTTTTAATTTAAAAAAAAAATATAAAGGTGAATGAGCAGAGTAAAAGTTGCAAGACCAAACTCCCCAGTTTTTGTTGCTTGCTTGTGAATTGTTTGTGATTATACTGTGTATTTAATTTTTTAAGGGCCTCTTTATGCATCTAAGAATTTTAGGGATAATGAGATACTTATAATGATAAATGTAGTTATAGTTTACTAATACATCTGAAGTGATAAAGTCCTTAAAAAAATGTGCCTGAGTTTGCATGAAGTCTAGAAGTTACTTTAATCTCCTCTGTATGAATATCTTGTCTGTTAAAAGTCACAAATATCACAGGAAAAGAAACTTGTAAAAAGAGTTTCCAATTAAAACTAGATAAAATGTGTAAATAAAAGCATATTCCTTTGAAACTGTGTATGATGTTAATATACGTCAAGGTAGTTTGCTACCTCAAAGTAATTTTCTCTGCTTTTGAGGAAAGATGGCATTTCAGCAGATCCCTGTAAGATCTTGGATTAATGAAGCTAAGTTAACATTCACATCTGAGGATCAGCTTCGTTCCAATTGTTTTCTGCTTTAAATCTCGTTTAATTCACAATCACGTTCTATTTATGATTGTTTCATTTTAAGAGTGATGTGAAACTGAAACTACTTCCAGGTAGGGGCCAATTTTGACACATTTGCCAACTGGAAATGTTCAAAATTTTAGAGGAATGAAAAAGTAAAATGAACATGATGAATTTCAAAAAGAATGAAATAGATTGGCTTGATTGCTTCCATGAGTTCTGGGAGATCCTTTCCTAGGATGATATTTAGTGTTGTTTAGGAAATACAAAGCAGTTCAAACATTCTGGTGCACTTGGCTTATTAGTGAGCTATTTAATTGCATCGTTAAAATCAATTTGCCCAAAATCTCAGCATGTACATGATAGCAAATGACCACATTTTGGTGGTTGCATGGGCGCACACCTGGCTGTATAAAAACATCCCTGTGGGTGATCCCCTCTATCCATCAAGAGGCAGGATGCATAAGACGCCCGAGGAAGCCTTTCTGGCACTGCTGGGGACTGCAGACAAGGTCACAACCTGAAGCATTGCTGGTCAAGGGAGTCTAGAGTCTGGCTGACCATGATAGCTGCAATAGCTTAGCAGAGCTAAAGGAAGAAGGGTGATTCAATGTGTCTACTGCCTTGCAGTGAGGTGATCCTTGGTGCACCCTGTTGCAGAAAATGGACTGCTTCCCACTGCTCTCTGCCTCAGCAGCGCTCAGATTTCCCCACTGTTTCCCAAGTCCTTCCCATAGAAATAAGGAATAAAATTAGGTTTGGCTGCATATTTAAAGCTCTCATCATCCTTGTTTGTAATAGGAATTGTTCATCTGTAATGAAAGGGAATGGTGAAAGGTGCAAAATGAAATCAACAGAAGAAACTTTGTTAATGACCTTGACTTTTACTGTCTGTTTTACTATTAGATGTAAAGGAGAAATATTGATCTCTGGCTTGTTCTGTTTGTACAGATGTATACAACAGTCTCTGTTTGTATTTACAATAACACAAACTTCATGTTCCTTAAAGAGCTTAGCAGTTGCTTTATGCAGACTTTACCACAGGAGATGTGATAGCCATCAAATGGGATTTGAACCATGCTAAGGATCATGTCATCACTTTAATCTTCACTCATCTATGCTCAGCTAGCACATAGACATAGTCTGCCTTTCCCTGTAGTGACTGGCCTAGCAGGACCCAAGAGCAGGTCTGGTACATTTTCTCTGGAAAGCAAAAGCTGCAATTGATTTGAAAAATCTGATGGAGTGGATTATTTTTGTGTTTCTGTCCACCCAAGGACATTTTCCATCTCTCCAGTTTCTGTGAATAGCCATGGAGAATGGATTCAGGACTAGGCAAAACAGATGCATGGTGAAAACCTTTGGTGGAAGATGAGTGCAAATGTACCCCTGAAAACGGATAAGCCACTTGTATGAGAGGTTTCTGTGCCATCAGCTGGCACTGCTTATATCATCTGTGCAAGGGTTGTTCTGCTCTGGCTCCACACCATCCACCTCCCTCTCCTTCAGGTCCCTGGACTGAGACCTGAACTGGCTAGATAGCTCTAACTAAAGGGAGCAGAAAGAGTTATTACTATGATTCTGTGTTAAAACCAAACCAAAACAAAAAGAATTTTTTTTTTTCTTTGTTTCATCAGGTTTGATACTACCATAGGACCACTGCAGTATGCTGAGCAGTTTTTACAGCTATCCATCAAAGTACCTAGCATCAACATTTATGGTGTGGGAGAGCATGTGCATAAGCAGTACCGGCACGATGTTAACTGGAAAACCTGGCCCTTGTTCAGCAGGGATACTGGCCCCTCTGCAGTAAGAACTGGTTTTATTACACCTCGTTCTTCACAGATGAATTCTGTAATCCAAGCTTATTCTGCAGTAGACACATTAATAACATCTACTGTGTTTTTCCAAAATACTTTTCAGGCACTGCATGTTATTTCTAAAAGCTAAATGGTACTGATGAATGTTCCCTGATTTCTGATTTTTGTGTTGATGTACACTTGAAAACCAGTAGATAAATATTAAAATATCAGAGTCTTCAGTTTCTACTGATGAAGCAAATAAATACCAATATGTCCTAATGTGTTGCTGGCCACAGCATTCAGTACAGATGATCATGCTTCTTCAGTTAACACCCTTCTAACTTGGCAAATGATTTAAAAGTTCCCCTTAACATGTGCCCCTTTACAAGATAAAATATGTCTGTCAACAATTATTTGTTTCTGTTGTTTGACTGACTTCCTATGAAACAATTTTTGGGGCACCCATTTTTTGATAATTTTAAGAGTATTTGTAGCCGTTACCTCAGTTTCATAAAGCAACAACTCATATGCTGTACTCTAAGAGAGCAGTTCAGTGTTTTTCTGAACTAGAAACTGGAGTGTGAGATCACTATATGTAACGAATTAATAATTTGGAATTTGTACCCCTTGGCTTGAGATGCCTATCTCCTCCCTTTTGAAGATCATATCTGAACACCTCTATTGAGTGTAGACTTATTAAGTTAAACAGTGAACAGAATCAAGTCAGGTTAATTTCAAATTGCTCAAGTTCTGTTTCTCATGTAATTGCTCTGAGTTTTCTTTTGCAGGGGAAGAAGCACATCTATAACAACAGCTGTTAAAATTTCTAAGGTTTTTGTTGCTAATAATAATGGAAAATAAAATAGAAAGGAAATAAAAAATAAGAAGTCACTCTCTTATTTCCATAGATCAGACATAAAAGCAATTATCTTGCAGGAATAATAGAAATAGTAGAAATATAGATTAGATGTAAAATCTAATCTATGGTGAAAGGTGATGAAAGCACTCATCAAGATCTATTGTTTGCTTGATGTGCGTAGATATTACCCAGAAATAGTACTGCTATATGCAGATTTGCCTGAAGATCCATTCCATCACATCTGCTTGCTTGTGTTACCTGTATATTTGGGGAAGTGTTTGCTTTAATGCAAAACATTCTCATAAAAGAGACAAATGCCAGGAAGGTGTCAGGGTTTTTGTTTTTATTGTTGGCTATATTTTGAGAAGTTTCAAGTTCTACCTGTGATACATTTTTAAATACCCCAGAACAGATACCATTATTAGATTTTAATCATCTTACTTTCCCTTTTTATTCTTTAAGTCAATGGATAACTTATATGGAGTTCAAACTTTCTTCCTGTGTTTGGAAGACAACACTGGAGCCTCCTTTGGTGTTTTCCTAATGAATAGCAATGCCATGGGTAAGAAATCTTTCTCTGTAGCTCTGAGCACCTTTTTAAATGATCTGCAGAACTGGAATCAAAACTGTGGTGTTTAGCGTATCCACATAAGCAATAAGTAGTACACAGTTAATGTTCAGATTTCACTTGAAACCTGAGGGTCAGAACTATATCTTAAGCATGTGCAGCTTTGTGCAGCTTTGCAGGACTCTGGAATCAGAGCCGAAATTTAGAGTGAGCAATACTTGAAAGTAAATGCACTTTAGTCTCTTTGATAAGCACACATATATGTACGCTTTACAGAGCTCTTCACATCCCTTGAGTTTTGGAAAGTTGTACTAAATATTCAAAGATAGAAGACTGAGCCACTGGATTTCTTCTGATACTCTTCTCTTAGGATCTATGGGAATGGAAATATGGACATTTAAAAGAGTAATCTGAATACTTTCCCCCTTTTTGCAAGTTTAATTAATGGTTTGGGGTTCATTAAGTATTTTTGGTTTGTGGTTTTTTGTTAGTAAAATTTCTAATAATCAATTAGAAAATTGCAATGTTATTTTAGAATTCACTGGTATTCAGAATTGGTTTTGTGCATGCTTGTCTGGCAGAGTTTGTGGTGCAACCTGCTCCAGCTGTGACCTACAGAACCATTGGTGGGATCCTTGATTTCTATATCTTCCTGGGGAACACTCCAGAGCAAGTAGTCCAGGAGTACCTGAAGGTACCTTTAGCTACAGAGATTATGCATGGTAGATTTTTAAAAGCACTTGGGATTTTATGTTGGTGGGTTTTTTTTCTACCTCTTTATATGCCAGTATGTCTTCAACTATGTTATCTATTAACTGAAAATATGACTCAGTATATATTTAACTAAGAATAACTGTTAGTATGCCCCTAAAGTAAAGGCTGTCATTAGTAATCGCTAGCTGGGGTTAAGGTAGGATGTAGATATTTTTAGCTAGCCTGTTACAGGCAGCTGAAAACTAAGCACTACTTTTGCTGTAGATGCTAGAGCAGAGACCATGCAACAGCTTGAGACCGAAAAAGTCTGTAGCTTCTAAATTCATTAGTCTGTATGGCCTGATTTACACAGTGGTCACCGGAGCTAGAGATGGTCTACATGGAGTAACTTATGCTTCCTTGCTGGGGCTTGCTCTTATGTTAAGGACAAATTCCTGTTCATACAGCAATATTATACAGTAGATACTGTGCTTACAGGTATGTTATGATTTTATGGTCATAAGATATCACTGATGTTTTTTGTACTTCTGGAGATCTGTTTAGTTTTTAGTGATGCTTTAAAAAATGGGCATTACCCCAAAATAAAATAAAATATTTAAAAAAAAAGAAAAAAACAAACAAAAAAAAAACCAACACACCATAGAATAATACCACATTTGGGAGTGGTCTGCTCATTTCACAGACTAAAGCTTAGTGTATATTACTCAAACAGACTTGAGGAATATAGCTCTAGTTAAATGGGCACTGAGGTGAATTACATGGTGTCCACTAATGATGTGTGGGATTTTTGCTCTCCACTTGCAGCTTGTGGGACTGCCAATGCTGCCTTCCTACTGGAGCCTGGGCTTCCAGCTCAGCCGCTACAATTACGGGTCTCTGGATGAGGTGAAGAGAGTTGTGGAGAGGAACAGGGCAACTGGAATCCCTTATGTAAGTATGGGGTTTGAGGAAGGCAAAAACCCTGTGAAGGTAGGCAGAGCTCTGCAGGAGAACTTCCCAGAGATCCAGGCCACAGTGTTCTGCAACTGGTTCATTTCACATCAGTTTTAATTAGTGAATTCCTTATATATAGGCATCTGGTGTCAAAGGGGTTTGTGCATTTTTAATGGTAGACGCATCATCAGAATGTGGGAAATGGTAAGGTTTAATTACAGGAAGTTTTATTTATTTAAGCACTTTATTGTAATATTTCTTCAGTTATACTTTCCTACTATATCCACTTATCTTCTTATGTTACCTAATTCATGAAGTATTTTTTTAATTATCATGTGGACAATTATGGAACCATGTATTATTTTTAATTGACAGTCAAAGGTAAAATACAATTAACTTTTAAAATTAGATTTCAGATTACATTAGCCTGATGGCTTAAATAGAATAAAAATACCCTCATGTCAAGCTAAGATTTGAGGAAGGAACATTTTTATTTAAACAGATAGCTCTTGAAGTCAGGCAACTGCAATAAAATAGCTACGTGTCTAGGGGCTATTTAAAAAAATGCCAATATATACATTCATTTGAATTCTTCTAATGTTAAATGCAACTTCTTTTTAGGCACAAAGATGTGCTTAATGTAATTAATTATTGTTTTTAATATATTATTTTAAATAACATAATAATTATTAATCATTAATAAAGGCTGTAAGGATGGGATGCGATACACATTGTTTGCAAGTGGTCCTGACAGCATACTTTTTCCCAAACTGCAGTAAAGTCCCAATAGTAAATTCATTATAGAACAAATGGGAAGTGTCAGATGAAACTGTGTTTGACTAACAGACAGTATCTTTACATACCACTTCGCATGTTAAAGCTGAACTCCCTTCTCCTTCAGGATGCGCAGGTCACTGATATTGACTATATGGAGGAATGGAAAGATTTTACTTATGACAAAGTGAATTTTAAAGATCTCCCTAATTTTGCAGCTTATATGCATGAATACGGACAAAAATACATTATCATACTGGTAAGCATTTAACTATTTATTTTTCCTTTGTAAATGTTATCATTATAACTGTTTATTATTATACTTTGTTTATTCTATCTAAGTTTTACATTTATTGCCTAACTTTCTAGTGGTCTATAGAAACTGATGGAGCTTATGTATCCTGGTTTCTTCTTATTTTTTGTTTCCTTTTTATGTTTAGGACCCTGCTATTAGCACACAAAGTCTGCCTGATGGTAGTCCATATGGAAGTTACGTCAGGGGAGAGAGCAAAAAAGTCTGGGTTAATGAATCGGATGGAGTAACACCTTTAATTGGGGAGGTAATTACAGTTTTATGCAATTGAATTTGGTCTGTTGTCACTGCTATGGTTTATTTCAGGTCAGGGGCTCCTTTTTAAGCTCTCGTTTTCTAAGTTGTTTCTTTCAGTAAAATTACCTGCCAGTTGGAGCTAAAGTCTATGAGGCCTCTCTCAGGACATGATTCTTCTTAAGCTTTCTTTCTTTATTTTTTTTTTTAACTTTTTACATGGAACAGAAATGAAAACTAAGGTGGTTTGAAGGCTTAAGGGACTATTCATCAGCCACCTCACACGTATTTTCAGTAGTGACTGAAAAGCCAGCTACCACATTCTCCTTTTGATTTAGTATTTTAACATTCATTGAGAAATTTTTCTTTTGTATATTGTTCCCTGTATGACTTCTTAGAAGAAAAGCAATAGACAACTACAAAGTTAAGGAACTCATACTCTTTCTGCCTTCTTTATGCATGCGATTGTCACTCTCAGTTTTTGTTCAAAAGTTTTGATTGGAACAAATAGCACTGCCCTGATGGCTAACTATGAGGGTCCTGGCTGAACATGAGTGAGCAGTTTGCCATTACAGCAATGAATATAGATCACATGCTGGGTTTAATCCACAGAGTCATCATTAGCAGAAATAGAAGTGTGATCATCCCACTCCATGCAGCGCTTGTCAGGCTGCACGTGGAGTAGTGTGCCCAATTCTGGTGTCCACAATTGAAAAAAAAGATGTAGAGAGACTGGAGAGGATCCAAGAAGGGCCGCAAAGAGGATCAAAGGGCTGGAGAACCTGCTCTATTAAGAAAGGAGTCAGGTTGTTTCTACTTAGAGAAGAGTAGGCTGATGGGAGATATTCATCAAAATATTCCAATACTGAAAAGACAGCTACAAAGCAGACAGAGGTTCTCTTTTCACAAGGAGCAACATGGAGATTACGAGGGAAAATAGGTACAGGTTGCTCTTATGGTGAGAACAGAATCACTGGAACAACCTCCCCAGAGACATGGTAGAGTCCCCATTGCTGGAGGCTTTCAAGATGCAATTGAACACGCTGCTAGATGATCTCATCTAGGTTCTTTTTCCCAGGAAAGGTGGGGCCAGATGATCTTTCAAGATCCTTTCCAATCTGGGCTGTTCTATGATTCTATGATCTTTTTAATATCATTAAAGGTTTAATTAGTTATTCCCCTTTTAATATGGCAGGTGTGGCCAGGGGAAACTGTATTCCCAGACTTCACCAACCCAGACTGCACTAGCTGGTGGGTGGAAGAATGCACACTCTTTTATAGCACAGTACCATATGATGGGATCTGGATTGTAAGTAATTCAGAATTTTAATTTTCATTTTTATTTAAAAAAATAGGTGAAGATAGATGTTTATCAAATTCAATTTGCATTGATTTTGAAAAGGATGTTTATTATTACTAACCTGAAATCAGTGAACAATGTGTATGTCTTCTGCTGTTGAATTTGCAATTCATATTTTAATTTAAGATTTTAAATTGAACCATTAACCATAACATTTGAATGCTCAGTGTGCTGGATTTTGGATGTTCAGTGCTTCAATTGATGGACCATTGCTAAAAGCAAATGCTAGCACACTCTTGCGCTCAGAAGGGTAATATGTGGAGACCTGCATACCTGCTCAGTGAATATGTGCTACATAGGTCCTGAATACAGGGCATAACACGTAAAATCTATGTTTGTAAGCTCCAAGCAGCTCATGGAATTTTTGTTTAGTAAACCTGAAATTGCTACTCCAGATAAGGATTTGGAATAATCAGGTTCTTCCACAAAAGGACTAAAATACAGTTTGGCACAATGGATTTTAGATACAGTACAAGGAAATCAGGTGTGATTAAAAACCATTTTAACCAGATTAATTTTTTAAAGGAATATCCTGTAATAAAGTTTCTTAAAGTATGGGGCATGTATGAAATCTGTGTTTGAACTTCTCATTCCCTGTCTCAGCACCTTCTTTTCTTAAATCTTTTTGTGATTTTCCTACTTCCTTTTACTTAAAGATAATAATAATAAAAAAAAAATCTAAAAACCTCAAGAATCTACTGAATATTTTGCCATGTATTTTAAAAAGCTGTAGCAATTTTAAATTAACCTATATGGAAAAATACAGTCCTTTAGCTGCTATGTGTGTGGTGGGTTGACCCTAGCTGAATATCGGGTGCCCACCAAGCCTTTCTATTATTCATCTCCTCAGATGGATAGGGGAAACAAAATATAACTAAAGGCTCGTGGGTCATGATGAGGACAGGGAGAGGTCATTCACCAATTACTGTCAAGGGCAAAGCAGACTCGATGTGGAGAAAAAGTTAATTTAATTTTTTGCCTATACAAAACCACCTTCTTCCCACCTCCCCATTATTCCTGGGCTGAACTTCACTCCTGCATTCTCTACCTCCTCCTCCCATGTGGCACAGGGGTATGCGGAACAGGGGTTGAAATCAGTTAATCCTGCGTTGTCTCTGCTGCTCCTTCCTCCTCAGAGGAGGACTCCTCACATTCTTCCCTCCTCCAGCATGAGGTCCTTCCCACAGGACACAGTCCTCCACCAATTTCTCCTGTCATCACACCCACTCCAGTGTGGACTTCTCTCTTCACATGGGCACAGGTCCTGACAGGAACCTGCTCCAGCACAGGCTTCCCACAGGGTCACAGCCTCCTTCAGGCATTTTCCTGCTCTAGCATGGACTTCTCCCCAGGCTACAGATGGAGATCTGCTCCACCGTGGACCTCCATGGGTTGCAGGGGGCCAGCCTGCCTCACCATGGGCTGCACCATGGGCTGCAGGGAAATCTCTGCTCCAGTACCTGGAGGACCTCCTCCCCTTCTTCACTGTGGTATCTGCAGAATTCTTTCTCTCACATGTTCTCAATTCTCTCTCCTGTTGCCATTGTGAAAGTTTTTATTCCCCTTCTTAAACACATTATCCCAAGGCGCTAGCACCATTGAGATGTGGTCAGCCTTGGCCAGCTACAGGTCCATCCTGTAGCCAGCTGGCATTGCCTTCCTCAGACATGGGGGAAGCTTCCAGCATCTTCTTACAGAATCCAACTCTGTAGCACCCCTGCTGTCAAAACCTTACCACACAAACCCAGTACAATGTGTTAGAATAAGGTTTTCTGAATTATTTTTGCTGATTCTGTGGTTCCATCAAGTCAAGCAATGAAGTGTAAGACTGCACAGATCTCTTACAGGAAACAAATAATTTGATCGAAGCAAATTATTCACTAGAACAATTCCTTCAAGATAAATTTGGTATCTCCTTTCAAGCATTCTTTCCTGAAGCATGTTCAGGAATGTACATAGAAATGCACTTACAGCACTGCTGTAATCATGGAAGGAGACAGCAAAGTTTGAAAGTATAATGGCTTGGGAAGCATTACAAAGGGCATGTTTAAGAACAGTCACCTTGTGCATTTTGACAGAAAGTAAAAATGTACGTTGTTTGGTTCTGCATTTCTCTCCAAAACACACTCCATAACGAAGACATTTCCTTGAGAGATGTGTGGAGTTGGTCATAGGTAGGGACAGTGTATACACGAGAAATTCATGCAGTTCCTTTCTGTGGAGGAATAAGATATAGCTCTTGCAATGTGAAACTCAACCTGCATATAGAAGTCTGTCCAACACTGTCACTGATATTAATATAGGAATGGACGAGTATTTGAGCTGTATCATAACTCAGTATTGGAGTTATATCATTCTTGCCTAATTGATTGGTAGTAGTTCTAAGTGATTATTTCTTGAAGGATAAGAGAATAGAATGTTAGACTTTGTTAGGAAAATGTATTTGAGGAAACTTTATTACATTCTGCATCTTACCTTTTCAGGATATGAATGAAGTAGCTAACTTTGTTCGAGGCTCAAAAAACGGTTGTGAGCAAAATGACTTAAACTATCCTCCTTTCACTCCAAGTGAGTCCATCTACTTTAACTAGAAAGCAAAATATCAAAAGGTTTATGAATCGCTGTGCAGCTGGCTAGAAGTGTGCAAACTGATTTTAGCATAGTTCTTACATGTGGGGTTTGAACATTACTATTGACAGGTAAAAGCCGCATCTCTGGAAGTTTTCAAGGCCAGGCTGCAAGGGGCTTTGACCAAACTGGTCTAGTGGAAAGTGTCCCTGCCTATGGCAGGGGGGTTGGAACTAGATAGTTAAGGCCTCTTCCAACTTAATCCATTCTATGATTCTATGATGCTATGATTCTATGAAAATGATGATATACTTTGACCCTCATCAAAGGCATGGTTTATTTAAATGTTTTTTTTTCTTCCCTTTTCAGATTATTATTGAATATTGTCGTTGCTTCAGTTATGTCTGATAATATAATGATCTCATCTCACTATCAGTAGCTTTCAAGATGCATGTAAAACTAAAACGGATTTCTTAGTTTTTATTAAGTAGTAAGTCTAAGTAACTATTGCCAACATGTTGTCAGATAATGACTCAGAAATTCAGGGCATAGTTCTCAGTTATTCTTTGCATGGGTGAGAAGCTCTGAAGTAGAAAATGTCACATAGCAAAGATTAATCAAACCAGCAGCCAAGAGTAGCATTCTGTTTTTGTAGTAGTAATACCGGCCTTAGCGCAAACATTAAAGACAAAAAAAGACTTGAATGTCATGAATGTGCATTAAAGAAATTATTGTAAACATTCATAATAATAATGTGCTTTAAAAGAGATATTTGTATTCCTTTATTGAAGGTATTCTTGATAAGGTCATGTTTTCCAAGACGCTTTGTATGGATGCAGTACAGAAGTGGGGGAAGCATTATGATGTCCACAGTCTTTATGGATATTCCATGTCCATATCAACACGGAAGTAAGAAATGCATTCTAAAATCATTACAAAAAAAGGTTTCAGAACAGTATATGGCCTGCATTTCCCAAAACAGGAAGAGATTTCACTTCTACAGGAGCCCAGTTCCTGTAATTATATTTACAGGAATTTAAATATAATACAGTCCTGTATTATATTTAAATCAATACAGCTAAGGCAAAATCTACTAACTAAAGTTGGTAGTAAAAGCTACACATTGGTTGTTAAAACTATATAGAACGATTATTTAAAATTAATGTCTTGAACTTCGCTAAAATATGCCTGGTTAACTGTAAAGGAGTCCAAATACCTGAGATGAATAATTATTGTAAATCAGTCACTGTAAATCTGCCTTATAGAAAACTAGTGATGTCTGAGTTGTCTTTTTCCTTTGCATGATTCCAGTCTTATTTCCTTTTAAGAGTCATTGAAGCAATTTTCCCTGGAAAACGGAGCTTCCTTATTTCAAGGTCTACTTTTGCTGGTTCAGGAAAATACACAGGACACTGGCTGGGAGATAATGCAGCAACATGGGATCACATAAAATGGGCGATACCTGGAATGCTGGAATTTAACCTCTTTGGAATTCCTTATGTATGAAATTAGGTTTTGACCTCCTTTCAAAACATATGGATAAACAGTAACTCTACCTCTGTAATAACAGATTATCTAATGAAATGCTATCTAGAAACCATCTTAAATTTTCAGCTCCAAATTGATGCCCTTTAGAAATCTGGTTTAAACATTTATTTATGTATTTATTTTTATCCAATAACTGATTTTTGGTTTAGGCCGCTTTTATTATCGTGGCTGTGTGTCTATGGTGAGATAAATGTAACAAAATTACTATCTTATATATCCCAATCTACCTGTTACTTCTAGCAGTTTTTAAACACTAGTGATAGATGTGAAAAGCTTTGTTGCTTTTCTTATAATTTCAAATGAGAGACATCCATTTAAAAGGGAAATAGCAAAATTCCTTTCCATGATTTAAACTTGTATGACTCTTGAGCTTTTTTCCCAATGTACCCTATTAGCAACAAACAGGAAGGTAAAGATTTGGAAGAAACAAAATGATGAGCAGTGTTAGGTAATAGTTTAATTTTTTTTTTTGTATGACATAGTTGAATTTGAAAGAAGAGAGGCACAAATCTGTTGAATGGGTCAGTCACTCTGGCTAGCAATGAAGGTTGAGTTAATTCATCTCTGAAAACTAGAAGTGTTGTGTAGCGACTAGAGTTGCAACATACTGTATATTCAACATATTATGTTTTAATTCAAAGATTGGAGCAGATATTTGTGGTTTCTCTGATGACACCACAGAAGAACTTTGCAGACGATGGATGCAAGTAGGAGCATTTTACCCATTTTCAAGGAATCACAACAGTATAGGATTCATAGTAAGTTATGCTTTCTCTTACAAAATGCTTTATGTTACAATACCATATTCCCTTTAATAGTATTACTAGTAATCATTGCTCTGTCACTGATGGTGATGTGGCTGACCAGTTTGAAAATGGCAGAACCTGAAACTCTCTATGAAATGCCAGATCTGAGAGGTTTAGCTTCATAAATGTTCATTGGGACTACGCTTATTTGGCAGCTGTTTCATCACTGTTGCTTGTGCCTACCACTGTCACGAGACTCATCTGACTGACTGTAGGAGCCCTTTAGCGTACACCTGACTGCACACTAGAATGAAAATTGGGCTAACCCTTATGTGCCCTCCTTACAGACGGGTAGGAGGGACATGCAATGCAAAACATGGGCAGCCAAGAGGAGTACCACTGGAGAGGGCTGGAGCACAACTCCTATGAAGACAGACTGAGAAAACTGGATTTGTTCAGCTGGAGCAAAGAAAGGCTCTGGGGAGAACTTAGAGCAGCTTTCCAGTACCTAAAGAGGCTACAAGAAATCTGGAGAGGAGAGTTTTACAAGTTACAGCACAAGGGGTAATGGCTTTAAACTAGAAGAGGATAGATTTAGATATTGTAAAGAAGTTCCTCACTGTGAAGATGGTAAAGCAGTGGAGCAAGTTTACAGAGAAGTTGTAGATTCCCCATCCTTGGAAGTGTTCAAGGCCAGGGGCTTTAAGCAACTTGGTCTAGTGGAAGGTATCCCTGCCCGTGGCAGAGGTATCAGACCTAGATGATCTTTAAGGTCCCTTCCAACCCAAACTATTCTATGATTCTGTGATTTTATGATTCTATGATTAGGACCTTAGGTCACAGCACCAAAAAGGTGAACACCATGCAGCTGTGCACTTTTGTATTTCTCCCTGTATGAAACAGCACCCACTCATCTTGTTTGGCAGAGGGTTTTCTGCATGATGAAAATAATAATAATAATAAAACCAACGACAACAATAATAACAACACCATGATATTTGCTTTCAGTCTCAGGATCCGGCTGTATTTGGATCTGATTCAATGTTGGTGAAAACCTCTAAGTATTACTTGAACATTCGCTACACTTTGCTGCCCTACCTGTATACACTCTTTTATAAAGCTCATACTCAAGGAGACACAGTTGTGCGGCCACTTTTGCATGAGTAAGTTTACTCATTAGCCTTCGTGATAATCTTATGATAATGAAACACATTAAATATTGTTAGGAACTTCCTAAAGACTGTGAAAGTGCACACTGGAATATATATAGACAACTAAAACAGGTTGCCAAGAGATGAGCCATCCCTGGAGACATTTAAGGCCAGGCTGGATGTGGTTCTGGGCAACCTAATCTAGATGCGGATATCCCTGGTCATTGTAGGCGGGTTGGACTAGATGATCTTTGAGGGTCCTTTCCAGCCCAAACTATTCTGTGATTCTGTGAATTTCTCAGTTCATGAAATACCATTTTGAAGTAATCAGAAACTATCTGTAATTTTTCCATCTATGCATGTGCTATGTCACTCAATCTTGAAGCTGCTATGAGATGTTATTGTCAGCTTACAAAATTATTTACCATAATAATATGTATTAGATATTTAATTTATACTATATGAAAATATAATATTAAATGTTTATATAATCATTATCTATTTCATATGTATGCAAACATAAATACACATATTAGAATATGTATAGTTTCTTTCCCTGGGTACACTTAAATAAGCTATATCAAGGACACATGCACACCTACACTTTCACACATGTATAAAGAAAACTAAACTAGTAAGATTTTTTTTAAAAAGGCAATTTTGATATTCCACTCTACAGTGATGATTCTAAATAGTTATTGCCCTGAAATCTTGGGGTTGCTGGTGATGGTATAGTTCCTAAACACTGTTACTGCTATATCCTTCCATTTGCCCAGGTTCTACTCTGATGAAGAGACATGGAATATCTATAAGCAATTCCTGTGGGGTCCTGGGCTGCTTATTTCCCCTGTACTTGACCCGGTAGGTTTGGCTGGTTTGGTATCTATCTCATGACCACTTCATAGGGCACAGGGATACTTTGAGGAACCAGCTCCTGCTCTTTTCTCTGGCAGGCTACTGCCAGTCCTGTTATTCCTTTATTTCTCTGATTAGAAACCACCTTCAAGTTCTGAACCTTTGCTGTTTGGTCTTGTGACAATTCTGTTATTCAGCTTAAAGGTTATAGCTCCTCTACTATATATGCCTTTCCTTCTGAAATCACACTCCCCCTCCTTTTGAATGCTGCAGAGAGCTGAACCACAAAAGTAGGCTCTGATATTTCCCCAAGGATCCCAGGAAATTTGCTCTGATCCAGTTCTTTGTCTTGAGCAGACCTGTAAAGTCTTTTGGCAAAGTGATTGCGGAGGGCCTTGTTCAGTAGCATTACCACAGCTCTATCGCCAGTGCAAACATGGTTTTTGCAAAAATCTCAGTGAGAAAAGAATGGACTGATATGTACTTGCCAGCAGACAAACTGGGACTCCATTTGAGAGGAGGTTATATAGATCCTATTCAATAACTCGCTAACACAACAGTTGCAAAGTCTGCCTTTAAACTGAGTGGGTTTATGTTTTGTTTTGGTTTTTTTTCAAGAGTGGGCATGGGACTTTCAGGTTTTCAGCCTGTAGATGGATTCCCAGCAAGCTTAAGTTTTCCTCTTTCTTTTTCTTTTTTTTCCCCTCTTCATTTATGATTCCAGTTTTATCACTGCTGAAATGAAAAATCTTGCACTTTGTGCTATAAAATACAGCTCCCATTTTCTAGTCCTCGATGGAGTCAAAATCATCTGGTCTGATATTCTGATTCACCTCAACTTTGTTTTATCCCTGAATTTCCATCAGAATCAGCTTTTCTTGCTGATTTTCAGCTTGTCTGAGCTGCAAGAAAACAGATTGTGGCTTATTCTGTGGCAGAATCTTGTAACTTGTGACTGTTAATGCCAGTAACACATATGCCATGGAGAAAACCAAACCATTTATTAAATACATAAATGAAAGTAAGGATCTGAAAGATGCCAGCTCAAAAAAGGGGGAAATAAAGAAGACACAGAGATACTTGTGGGTATGATATGAGCTACTGGATCTGAAGCGTTGCGACTTTGGGTTGAAGTCATTGAGCTGCTGAATTGTAAAATGTTGATTCAGTGGCCTCCCAGCAGCTTTGCAGAAATTGTGCTTGGATTGTTCTCTTCCTTTCTGGATATCATTTCTTTTTCATCTTCCAGGGTGTGGTTTCAATTCAAGCATATATTCCTGATGCTGTGTGGTATGAGTATGATACGGTAAGTAAATGCAGAGGAAGCTGTGGGGAGATTTTGTAAATGGTGATGTGATGAAATAAGATTTTCAGCCCTGCTTTGGTGAGAGACGCCTAAAGTAAACCCTGCAGGAAGTAAATGGTGAGATAAGGGAAGAAAGGTGGTGGGTTAAGTGCATGACTCAATGCCTTTACGTGCCCATTGGCAAGTAGATATTTACATAATTTGAGCCTTTTCTAAAAGGAAGCTTTAAGATAAAACTCAGGTTGTAAGAAAAAGTTCACAGCAGAGAGTAATGGAACATACCCATTCTGTTTAAATTCCCTGTCAATAAGGGAGCAAAAATTTCAGTGAGAAAAGAATGGACTGATATGTACCTGCCAGCTGACAAAATGGGACTCCATTTGCGAGGAGGCTACGTCTACCCTACTCAACAACCAGCTAACACAACAGTTGCCAGGTATGACTTAAAACTGAGTGGGTTTATGTTTTTTCTTCAAGACTGGCCTTGGGACTTTCAGGTTACAAACCAGTAGCACCCCTTGAAATATGGGGGTAACTGTGAGCCACACTTCCACAACTGTTCACATGACAGGCGCAGTGATTAATTCCAGGTTTATTTGCATAGCATTTTGTAAACTTGCCATGTGTTTTAATAAATTGACATAAAAATGAAAGGCAGCCAAGGGCTAATCTAAGGTAATTCTCAAAGTATTGCAGCCCTGTTGAGCGTCACTTTCTCAAAATGAACATGAAGGATGCATTCAGACTGGTTTGATATTTGTTACAGATGTAAGACAGAAAATCTCTCTTTCAACAGCCGCAAGAATCCAATGGGACTTATAATTGCTCTGGATGACAATAATGCCGCTTCTGGGAACTTGTTCTGGGATGATGGAGAATCTACAGGTGAGCAGTTAACAATTGTGAAATAAGTATTATTAGCAAAACTTTAATGCATACAAGTTTCAATCGTCCTGCTGATTTCATGGAGCAAGAATAAGGCATTGTGAATATTGAAGCCTCCTATTAATACCTGAGCATTACTTTTTCAGCACTATTAATAGTGAAGCTGTAATTGTTACTGATTTAGTTTTCACTTGTTTAGGTTTCACTATGGCCTTAAATACATAAATGTTTGCTACATTAACATGCTGACTGTTAAACCATGCGGTCAAGCCATATTCTGGCATTCATAGAGACTGGTTTCAAGGGGGACAAGAATGCAAATAATTAGCGTTTGATGCTAAGAATCAGTAGAAGATGAAAAACTAGCAGTAGTTTTTATTCACCTTCTGGAATTATTAAATTGCTTATGAAAAGAGTTGAAATTTTGTTACCTCCAAATTATGGTGCTGAAGCCAACTATTTCCAGGCCATGTGTTTTCCAAAGCATAATGGTGTATATGCATGTGAGTAAGCTTGTATGGGTTATATTTGTCATGTTACAAACCTCTCCTTTAGTAAAGAGGCCAGAGAACTTGTTTCTTCCTTGAACTCCAAATATGCAAGGCCTGTCAGCATCGCTTCTTGTGATCATAGACTCATTGAATGGTTTGGATTGGGAGGAACCTTAAGGATCTTCTAGTTCCAACCACCTTCCATGGGCAGGAAGCACTACTAGACCAGGATGACAAAATCCCAGAATCATTCCTGAAAGCCACATCCATCCTGGTCTTGAGCACTTCAGCAGCCGCAGCCTCTTGGGCCAACCCGTTACATTTTTTGCCACCCTCATAGTGAAAAATTTCTTCCTAATATTTAATCTACCCTCTTCTAGTTTAAAGCCATTGTCCTTACCAACACTGTCACCCCACAAAGAATGCCACCAAATTTGTCAAGCACAATTTTGCCATGTTGGCTGTCATCAATCACCTTATTTTCCACGTGACTGAGCATAGTTTCCAGGAGGACCTGCTCCATGATCTTGCTGGGCACCAAGGGGAGACTGAGCAGCCTGTAGTCCCCTGGGTCTTCCTTTTTCCCCTTTTTAAAAACGGGGGTTACGTTTCCTCTCTTCCAGTCAACAAGAACTTAACTGGGTCGCCACGACTGCTCAACTATGATGGACAGTGGCTTGAACACTTCATGTGCCAGTTCCCACAGGACCTGCTGATGCATCTCCTCAGGTCCCGTGGTCTTGTGCACCTTCAGGTTCCTTAGATGGTTATGAACCTGATGTCATCCTACAGTGGTTGTTTCATCATTCCTCCAGTCCCAGGCATTTTTGCCCGACTTCCATATTGTTGGTATGCATCGTTCATTAGCTTGGAGGTGATCCTTGAATATTACCCATCTTTTCTTGGCCTCTCTTCCCTCCAGGGTTTTATGCCATGTTACTCTACCAAGTAGATCCTGGAGCAGGCTAAAGTCTGCCCTCTGGAATTCCAGGGTACTGAGCATGCTGCGCACCCTCCTCGCTGCCCTAAGGATCTTAAACTCCTCTATTTGATGTCTGTGCAGCCAAGGCTGCCCTTGAGCTTTGCATTCCCCACCCAACCCTCCCTATTGGTGAGAACAAGGTCCGGCATTGCAGCTCTCTGCATTGGCTCCTCTATCACTAGAAGGAAGTTATCATGTTGAGCTGGTGATGACAGCACTTACCTCACCATTCATTTTTTTTCTTTCAAGCAATTTACAACACACATTCCTTTTTCTTACTCTAAGATTAAGGTCACTGCTTAACTCAGATGAAGTTAAAATTAAAACCAAACAAACAACACAAGGCTTTAATATGAGGTTAAATTTATGCGTGGAATACATGCATGTCTAAGGAAAGCAGAGGTCATGCTCAAGCAATGGAAAAAACCTTTTTCATTCTATATCCATAGACATATACTTCATGTTAATCTTGAGATGAAGGAAAATTTGGAAAATGAAGTGTCTAAATCTAAACACTTTAGGCTGCTCTTTCAACCTTTGTCTTTTATTGCACACTTTTTAGAAAAGTCAGCAAAGAGTTCAAAGGGTTCTTCTGAAATGATTTTTTGAAGAAGCTTTACAAAATGCTCAGGCTTGTATAAAATGATTGAAGGACTTGTATTTCACAGAATTTATTGTTTTATTTACAACAAACCATAGCATTCAGAGCTAAGGATTTTGGTTTATGGTGTATGCCCGTTCATAGTGTTGCATTTCAAGTAGCCCCAATCTCCTGATTCATGCATCAATGCTGTATCCATAGAATGCCGTCAGTGGCAAAAGTGCCAGAGTTTCCTTTAGATACACTGAAAAAAACATAGTTTAAAAAATAGGAAATTGGTAACAATAAGAATGTACAGATAAAAATGAAGTTGGAGTCATACTACTATTGAGGTAAAAAAAAAAGTAATGCTTATATTTTTGTTAATGCACATAACGACACACAATATTATATGTGTTTAATTTATAATCCTGAAAATTAGTTAGAGGTCCTGCAGGCAGTAATTCATGGAGGTATTTTACACACCAGGTGTCTACCTATGCATGACTGTTTTTTTTGAGAGAGATATTTAGGAGATATTCAGGAGATGACAGAGATTGTCCCATATGAATCAACCTCACTGTTGTAAATCCACAGCAGTATCTGAATTCGTGCATTCTTACTTCAGATACAACTAACAAAAGAGTAACATCTTCTACAACTAATTACCTTCTTCTAGACACTTAAGTGGTCTAGTTTCTCTGGTTTATTCTCCTCTTGCTAAAAGCTACCTTTATCCTTTGTCACAATATATTTGTTTCACTTGTGCAGGGATCAGGGGTTCAACTGAACTTCCATGAAAGCAGGCAGGTCTTGGCCTTCAAAACTGCATTCCCATTTCCTAATTGCATAGCTACCTTGTTCTCTTCAGTATGCATTCAACCTGAGGATCTCTCACTTGTTATTTTCATTGTACCAATCATATCACCCAGAAAAATTCTCAAGCCTCTATTACTTTATTTTTAGTTTTGTGGAAGTTTGGGATGCTTTTAAGAAATAGAGCTGTGATTTGTCTGGTTATTGCTGCCATAAATATTGAACGTCTTGGGTGGCTGCTATAGGTATGGGTGACAGCTCTATGTACTCCTTTGTCAAGGCCTAAAATAACAAAGCTATTATTGTACTCACTTCTGTTAAGAAACAAAGCAATAAAACATCTTATGAGTTTCTTTCCTGACCAAAACTTACAGGTTGCACTCTCTTCAGGGAAACTGTTTACAATTTGTTTGCAATGACAGTATTTTCCGTTACATACATGGTGGAAAAAATGCCAGATTGACTCAACATTTGGATTTCTTTTCCCTGGGTGTGCATTATTTCCTCTCTTATGGTTCTGTGGTAGAGATTATTGCTATTATTCTTGTCATTTTTGCATGAAAAGCACTGTTTAGGGTATTTTAAAGGATTAGCTTCAAGCCATCTACATTTAAGACAAGGTAAGAAGGTGTAACAGTAAAATAAAATAAAATTAAAAAAAAACAGTACATTTCAGAAAAGCTGGTTTCAATGAATGTTTGGGAAATGTAGAAAATCAGACATCCTGGGAGACTGTCCTAAGGAAAAAAGTAAAGGAGACATTTCCATTTCTCAGAGAAACATTAGTAAATATTTGAGACACTCAGCGCAGTCTCTAAATGCAGTAATGATAATAATTAGAAATCCATTGGTGTCTAGTAGTGCCACAGTTGTGGTTTTAATGCTGTTCCTTTCCACACTGCAAATGTAAACTTCTTTCTTCACTTTTTAGGTACAATTGACAGTAAAGCCTACATTTACTATGAGTTCACTGTTTCCAATGTAAGTATTTTACTTTAAAACATCTTAGAAAATTTTTCAATGTTAGCAGCAGTACCTTCAAGGACTGTTCTATTCTCCTTCCTTGTTCTCCTGTAAGATTTACTAAGAAGCAAAATATTTGGCAAAATCAAAGAGAAGTAATGTTCAAAACACTGTCATCTTAACTGGCATTAAAATCTGCTGGTTTTAATTTTCCTAGTTAACATAAGAATCTACAGAAATTCTATTTAAGAATAATAAACTCAGCAACAACATTTATTGAATGAGAGGAATATAAAGCACCAGTGGGAGTTAAAACACAGGCCAGAAGGTGGTGAATGTGATCTTTGTTATTCTCAAAATACTGAAAAAATCTTTGAATATAGTAAAAATATAGCTGAAATTTCCAGAGAGTGAGGGAGACGTACGGCTTGTCTGCACCCACAGAATCTACTTCAAGGCTATGATTTAGGGGTTTGTTTTTTTTTAAACTGAAATGTTCTTGGCAGGGTTAATTTATGGCAGAGTGAAGTCCAACTAGTGTTTCTATTCAATATTTACCCTAGATACCATATGACAAGGACTCCAAGTGATACGATAGCATATTTTTAGTATAATAATAATTTCTGCTAAAGTTATTCTTTCCTTTGCCACTGTGAAACACCAGGGTGGCAACTGAGAAAGAATGCATGAGAACATGGGAGTGAAGCACATGCATTACTGTTTTTTGTTTAATCATATAATCATTAGTAGATAGGAAACCTCAGTCACTGTTGGAGTTTGAGACTCTTAAAATCATTAGTTGGCTGTAATGATGTTGAATTAAAAATTAACATAAACTTTCACATTTAGAGTAATAAGGAAGTTACACTCTGGCACATGTGCCAGCCACTGTACAGATCCATTGTTTGGACTTTTAATATAATAAGGAATGGAATTGACTTGGAACTGGAATTTTTATATCAGGGAAATTGAATATGAACCTTCACTTGTTAGAACCCCACAAGATCACAGTAGAGTAGAGGTTAACTGCCTGTAACACACACCTGCCAGCCTTTTCTTATTTCTGAAACAAGCAAAAAAAGGAATCTGGAACACAACTATGAAGCTTTTTTATATGCATGTTGAGAAGCATTATTGTGACAATAAGCAGGGTAATAATATGTTAGGGAAAAAAACTACTGGCTTACTTAGTGCTACAACATAAGATTTTGAAAAAAAAATTGTTAAATCAGGAGTATTTTGACAGAGTTTTTTTTAATAAAAATATACTATTTTTTTTTTCAGAACGTTCTAACTATGACTGCTATAAACAGCAATTATGCTGATCCAAACAACTTGATGTTTGAAGAAATCAAAATATTGGGATCCCTTCAGGAAATAACAGCAGTTACTGTCTCTCAGAACAATGTTGGGGAAAATTCTCCACATAATATCACCTATTATCCTTCAGAAAAGGTAACACAAGAATGGGAAAACAGAAAGCAAACATCTATGAAATTACATCACTTTATATATTACAAAGGACAGCACTCAGTCATGTCATTTCAATGAAATATGACATCTATTTTGTTACAGAAAAGAAGTATAATTGCATTCAACTCAGCTGCATAGAAAGTGCTTCTACATTTTTCTCTCAGACCTTCTGTGCAACAGAAAGTTTTGTTATGCAGTTATTCATACAGCAACATTTAACATCTAAGAGAAGGAATACCTTCTATGATTTTGTGTTATATTGGAGGATGGTTACAAATACTTATGTATGTTTTAAATGAATGTTTATGCATTGATTTTTAAAACAAAATCACACTGTTTAAACCTCCTTTATCACTTCATGCAGAATTTTTCACAAAGTGAATCCAGAAAAGAGCAACCCTGTATTCATGTGCAAAGCAAGTGCTCTGGTGCTAGTGGAAAGCTTTCATGCAAGTGCTTTCCCACGATAAGGATAGCTCCAGCATTGCTTTGAATTTGCATTGTACACTCTTCTCAATTATTGCAAACACCTAAATTACCTATTATCACAGATGCTGAATGAAAATAAAACTATTTTTTCTTACCTCTTGCATTCATATTTCTAAAAAATGAAGGATATGTACCCTTACATTTATTCCTGCTTTATTCCAGGGAAGCTGTGGGGGCTCTTTTTTTTTATTATCCTTAATTTTTTAGATTTTAGCTGCAAGCAAATCAGTTGTGTGTGTTTGTATAAGTGAGACTACATCAAATATTACACGACAAGCTTTTTTGTGAATTGACATTAAGAAAATGTGCTCTCTGCTGACTGAAGGGCAAATGGATGTGATGTGGGATTTGTTAACTGTTTATTGTTTAATATTTACAGGTTGCTCATATAACAGGACTTCAGCTTGAACTAGGAAAATCTTACACAGTACAATGGAGTCAACAACTGAGTGTCAATGAAAGATTTGACTGTTATCCCAGTCCCAATCCAACACAAGAAAGATGTGAACAACTTGGCTGTGTTTGGGACGTAAGCAAAAATAATTTCTTGAAATTCATGAGATAGAAATGTTTCCAGGATGATAGCTTTCTCTTTATAATTGTTACAGTGGAAAACAAAAATAGTCCGTCAGATTTGTCAGATTTAAATAAAATGGGGGCGCGGACATCAGCTGTCCTAGCAGATGTTATTTACTTCACTAAAACTAAAGTAGTTGCCAATCATATAAGTTCTTCTGAAGTCTTTCAGAAACCAAGCTAAAATGTGGTATTTTTCGAAAGACAGAAAAAAGTTATATTAGAGTTGTGAAAAAATAGAATAGTATCCTCAGCTACCTCTTCTGTTTCACTGGCACTGTGGCCTGCATGTTGTATCAACTTTGTTGCATCTTCATAGTCACTCAAGCATACTTTAAGTCAAACTGATTACTCTGGATCTCAGTTTGGGAGAAAATCCTTAAATCAATAAAAAAATTTGACTCTTATGTGAGCTTAATTGCGTATTCCCGTGTTGAGGAGCTATTTTGAAATCATAATCTCTGACATGCAGTTCTTTAACACAGAGCTTCATTCATTAATATCCCATGGGATATTAATTATCCCATTATTATATGGGAGCTGTGTGCCCTGTTAGGGTTAAACTTTAAAGGGTCCCTCCAACTAAATTACTCCATGATCCTCTAAATCTAAATTTTACAGCCTGAACATACATCCTAACCATGAAGACCAAAATTTTCTGCTAACTACTCTTGAACCAGCAACAGCTGAAGTGGCTGTTGGACTCTCCTGGTTTTGTTGCACTATTAGGAATATTTTTTTAAATTTTGGACATTTGGAAATGACTGTTCTTGTGAAATCAAACTCTGGTCCTGTTATGAACTGAGTATGTTTTGAATGCTTGCTCAGGTTGAAAGGTGCTTTCATTTTGGTGAAAGCAGATGAATAAATATTCATTAACAAAATGCACAAAGCAGACATAGTTTCATGTGAACAACTAGGCAGGATTGATGGCAAATATCCAGAAGTGGAAAGCTAATGCATTAACATTCACTAGCTCATCTGACCTCAGAATACTTAGTTTGAGTGTTTATGTTCAACTGTAGCAGGAAACTGAAAGTAATTTTGATCTTGCTGTCAGGAGATCTTTGCTAAATAGGATGCAATTCTCAGTAGATATTTTAAGGGGAATTTGTGTGAATAAACCCAATGGAAAGGTTTCATCTGAATATCCAATGGGTTTTGGGCACACCCCCTTGATGGCAGACAGTGACCAGAGAGCAGTGTGATTAAAAGGGAGGAAGCTTTAGGAATTCTAAGAGGCCACAACTAAGCTATGTTGTGGGATTGAGCTGAAGATCACAGATACAGGGAAGTTAAATTCACCTTCCTAGTGCAAGCATTCAGTTTCTTGACTCAACTATTTGTGCAGCCTTCACTGGATTGTTTGCTTATATCTGATTTAGTGTAGAGATAAATGGGTTCTGTTCACTAGTTGAGTAAGTTTTTTTCCACAAATTTTACATTTGATAGATATCTGATAAAAATTGAAACTTTGGATTCCATGCTAATAGCTAATAAAAAAATACAGCAGGTCAGTGTAGCTCACTAACCTGTAACTTATTTCCATTTGTATCAGGAGACATCAGGCCCAGGTATTCCATCCTGCTATTACAGCTCTGACAATGCTTATTCTGTAGACCAAGTAGAATACACCTCATCAGGTTTGGCAGCCAACCTCATCTTAAACAGTGCCAACACCAAAGCTAATGAGGATTACACTACCCCAATCAGTACACTACGCTTGGAGGTGAAATATCATCTTAACCACATGCTGCAATTTAAGGTAATGTCATTCCAGAATTTCTAAGGGTATGCAATGTCCTGTTGTTAAAAACAGCCTTATTTATAGAAATTATAAGGGCTTTTTCTAGTCAGTTTTATATTACACAGAATGTAGCACCCTTGCCTAGATATGTTTCTCCTTCTAATCAACTGTTACTGCTCTTAGGTTGCATATTTTTTGTCCTAGAATTTTGTACTCAGTTTTCCAATGAAATTATATGAATCAAAAGTATAATGTCAATGTATATCTAAAATGTCAACCACAAACTCCAGAACTGAAGGCCTTTTATTAATATACAGGTAAATTTATCTATAAACATTGTCATTTTCACAGTTGATTTTCAAGTTAATCATTTTACTTCTATTCTAAAATTTTTAATGCACTATTTTTCAGAATATAATTTATTACAGTGAGTGTAATAACACTGAAATAATTGTGAAGCCTTAAAGCAGTCAGGCATAAAAAAACTCCCGTCAGCTTTCAGAATACAGGAAACTTTAAAAAGTATCTCTCAAAGTTGTCTAAAAGATGAATCAGAAAGATATTCACTCTACATACATATATATTTAAAATACAGGTGTATATTTTAAGTTAACATAAAAAATGGATAATCCATTCCTGATCCAAAATAGATCCTTTAGGTTCATTTCTTTTTCCCCAAACAAACTACTGTGAATGAACTGGTTAAAGAATACATACTGAAAGAAAACACTCATCTCAGGGTTTTCAACAATTTTCTATCAGATCAGATTTCTATTAGTATAGATAAGATTTCAAACAACTCATTCACTGAAATGAATTGACTTTTACTTTATAGATCTATGATTATCAAAATGCACGATATGAGGTTCCAGTACCACTAAATCTCCCAAGCTCCCCAACAAGCACAGATGAGGAACGACTCTATGAAGTATCAGTTCAGAAAAAACCGTTTGGTATACAAGTTCGTCGCAGAAGCACAGGGAGAATCATGTAAGCCACAGTAATTTTATTTTATTTCAGCTGGTTTAGTTAGCTCTTTCCAAGCCAGACTATTTCCTAGTGTACTGTATTCTAAACACCTTAAGACTTGTTCTTGTACTCTTCCCATGAAATGGTTCTGTCTGCCAAATGCCAGATGCTGCTTCAGTGGAGGTTGTTTCACCATTGCATTGTATGAGAACACTGACTAGAATCATAGAATAGAATCATAGAATAGATAGAGTTGGAAAGGACCTTACGATCATCTAGTTCCAACTCCCCTGCTGTGAGCAGGGACACCTCACATTAAACCATGCCGCCCAAGGCTCTGTCCAACCTGGCTTTGAACACTTGCGATGGATGGAGCATTCACAACCTCCCTGGGCAACCCATTCCAGTGCCTCACTACCCTAACAGTAAAGAATTTCTTCTTTATATCCAATCTAAATGTCCCCTGTTTAAATTTTAACCTGTTGCCCCTTGTCCTGTCACTACAGTCCCTTATGAAGAGTCCATCCCCAGCATCCCTATAGCCCCCCTTCAGATACTGGAAGGCTGCTTTGAGGTCTCCAAGCAGCCTTCTCTTTTCCAGGCTGAACAGCCCCAGCTTTCTCAGCCTGTCTTCATACGGGATGTGCTCCAGTCCTCTGATCATCCTTGTGGCCCTCCTCTGGACTTGTTCCAACAGTTCCATGTCCTTTTTTTTATGTTGAGGACACCAGAACTGTACACAATACTCCAGGTGAGGTCTCACAAGAGCAGAGTAGAGGGGCAGGATCACCTCCTTTGACCTGCTGGTCACACTCCTTTTGATGCAGCCCAGGATACCGTTGGCTTTCTGGGCTGCAAGTGCACACTGCTGGCTCATGTTCATTTTCTCATCGACCAACACCCCCAAGTCCTTCTCTGCAGAGCTCTTTTCTTTGCCCAACCTGCAGCTGTGCCTGGGATTACTCTGACCCAGGACTAGGGAGAGTTTGGAGAAAGTGCCCTAAGCAATATCCTGTTTTTTTCTCACAATTATCTGAGGTTTCTCCCTGGTCACTTCTTAGTCTGACACTTGCTAAAAATCCTTTACAACATGATGAAGTATGGAATACAGACAACTCCAAAGTCCATTTCTTCTGCAGTTCCCATTTGTCCGAGAGGCACAACAATTTTCTACACTTCCTAAATATTTCCTCGGGTGACCACACCACTGATCATTAAGGACTGATCGTTTGGTTTTGAGGAATGGTTACAAAAAAGAAAATAAAAATTGTAGTGTGTTAACTAACTTGCAGATGGATTTTGGTAATATGACAGCCAATAAGTCTGATAGGAGCTTCATTGTTTTCCTTGATTAAGATGAATTTGGAGCTAAAAAACAGAACAATGATGTTAGCAGTTGTATGTGTTATGGTTTTTAGAAAAAAAAAAAATAAAAAAATCTTATGTAATTTTTTAAAAGTACCCAAAACTTCATTGCAAGCTGAGTTCCTTGATGCAACTTGGTGTGCATGATGCCTGTGTATAATATTTATGTCTGTGAGAGACATGGAGGACTTTGTGTTTCTAAACTGTGTATCAAATTCTTAGACATCCCCATTTCATATGCTTGAAGTTTTCTCCATAGCCATAACAGATTTATTCCACCTTTACGGAAGAAAGAGATTTTTCAGAGAAAAAAAGTAGCCTCAAAAAAGTAACCCAAAAGAAGTGTCAGCTAAACACAGCCCTGAAAACACTGTATTCTTGCTTTTATTTTCTTCTTTCCATTTTAGCTGGGATTCACAGCTGCCCACCTTCACATTCAGTGACATGTTCATTCAGATTTCTACTCGTTTACCATCCCAATATATATATGGACTTGGAGAAAATGAGCACACAACGTTTCGACGTAACACAAGCTGGCACTCCTGGGGAATGTTCACAAGGGATCAGCCTCCTACTGTAAGTGGATGCAAATGTGGCTTTTGGACCAACGATCCTAATGTGGGGAAGTATCCAGCAGTACTTTAAAGTCCAGTGAATGCCTGCTGGTACTGGACACACATATTTGCTTTGATTATATTTATCATGGCTTATAATTTGGATGGTGTCTCAATTGCAATGGTCTTCTCTAAACATATTCTTTGTGACCAGTGTGTGGAGTCAGATGTCAGAAGACAGCAAATGGCTTAGAAATAATAGCACATTCTTCCTTTTTTATTCTTCTCGGCTAATTATTCTGAAAGGTAGAAATGAGTCAGGAGAACTCCTACTACTTTGGGATTAATTTAGTGTTTACACAGGTAAATCAGAAATCTTGTGTCTATGTGTATACCTGCGTTATTTCCTATGAGGGCATAATGTTTGCAGTTTTGAGGGAATGACCAATGAAACAGCTGAATTTCCAGTTCAGATTTGAATATATTTTTAAGTAAATGAAAGTGAACAGAATGTCACCAGCATCTGCTCCTGGGGAAGGACTTTCTCATTAGCAAGTGTTAAAGGCAGTAATATCTTTGCTTTCCTTTCTGCCTGGTCAGTCTGAAGACAACTGACACAAATTGTGAAGTTGAAAGTGATGTTCTGTAGGTATGCTTTGTAGGTGTGTAGGGTTTAAGTATATAACTCTGGAGTTTACTTGTATGTTTGGCAGTCATGTCTCATCTTTTATTAAATTTATTAATAAATGTAAGTTAGTGAATGCTTGTGATATTTCCCTGTCAATATGTATTTTATGTCGTTTACAGTACGAGTTGAATTCTTATGGTCATCATCCATTTTACATGGCTCTTGAAGAAGATAGCAATGCCCATGGAGTTCTATTTCTTAACAGCAATGCAATGGGTAAGAAAAACTTAGATTTATTTTCTCAGTGTGTTTTATTTTTATGATCACTGTTTTGCAACAGTGGCAAGTCCAGGCACCATTTTCTCCTTTCAATTTCTCCATTTCCAGATGTGACATTACAGCCAACACCTGCCCTGACATACCGCACCATAGGAGGAATCCTTGACTTCTACATGGTTTTGGGCCCAACTCCGGAACTTGTTGTACAGGAGTACACTGCAGTAGGATTTTTACTCTGTTACAAACTAGTGTTTGTTTAATTGGTTGGTTTGGTTTGTTCTACTCATCTCATGTATTCACCACAAATATTCTTTCTTATTTTTAGCTGATTGGACGACCAGTCATGCCACCCTACTGGTCTTTGGGATTCCAGTTGTGCCGCTATGGATACGTGAATGACTCAGAAATTGCCCAGGTGGTGGAGGAAATGAAGGCAGCTAGGATTCCTCATGTAAGCGGTAGCAGTTAACATCTGAACTCATGCCAGAACTTTTGTCTTCTTAGTATTAATAAAGACCATTTAAAAGCACAAAATCAAAGCCCCCCCCCCCCACCATGGTAGAGTAGAGCAGACTATTTTTATGCCAGAGCTGAACACAGAATCACAGAATAGTTTGGGTTGGAAGGGACCTTCAATGGTCATCCAGTCAAACCCCTGGCAACGGTCAGGGACATCTTCATCTAGATCAGGTTTTCCAGAACCACATGCAGTGTGGGCTTGAATGTCTCCAGGGATGGCACATCTACCACCTCACTGGGCAACCTGTGCCAGTGTTTTACCACCCTCATTGTAAAGAATTTTTCCCTCACATCAAGCCTAAATATCCCTTTTTTAGTTTAAAATTATTGCCCTCATACATCTCTGTAAACTCTAAACCATGTTAAATGTAGGCCATAGGCTGCTGTAATTTCTTTATCATTTGTACCAAAGCAGCACCCAGACGCCTTAGTCAGTAATGGGCCCTAGCCCTGCTGCTTATGAAACAGCAATGGTCAACAAGTGAAACAAGAAAGAAAAGAAATGAATCAGCATCATTTCAGTATTATGGTTCTATGATTTTATAGTATATTGCTCTGTGTCTTATCAGCTATGATTTGGCACAGATTGTTGCTGGGAAAGTTGGAATAGCACCTATACCTAACAAAATTATACTGTAAATTGAATATGACTCTTCGTTTTAAATGTTCTAAACATCACACTTTCAATACAGAGCAGCTGTTGCAACCATTTCCTTACAGATATGGTAGCATATGTACAGTTTGTGTACATACCTGTATGTACAAATCTAGGATGTTTTTGTCTGTCATGTGTTAATTTCTACCCTTAGACTAGATGCAGTAGCAAAGGGTTTATTTTGTACTGGACTTGCTGATAGGGTGTGCAAAATTAATTTAATAACTTTAGCTTAAAGTTACAGCTGCTACCAATTTTACAGGTCAAAGTTTTTCACAGATTTTCAATTAATTTCTAGCCGGCAAAATAGAAAAAATATTTTATTTATTTATTTTTTTTTTAACTGCAGGATGTCCAATATGCAGATATTGACTATATGGAAAGGCAACTGGACTTCACCATTGGCACACGCTTTGCTGGATTACCAGCTCTGGTTAACAAAATAAAAGAAGAAGGAATGAGATTTATCATTATCCTGGTCAGTTTTGAATACTACTTCTAACTTCCAATATATCATTGCAGAATGCAGGATACATTCAACAGCATTTCTAAAATTGTTTTCTGAGCATGCAGGTAAAAGTGTCTTTAATTACAGGATCCAACCATCTCTGGAAATGAAACCAATTATCCTACCTTCTCAAGAGGTGTACAGGATGATGTCTTCATAAAATGGCCCAATACCAATGACATTATATACTCCAAGGTACTGTTCTTAAAAAATGGTGATGGTAGAGGCATGCTGTATCCAAGTAAACAGCATGTCAGCCTAGGCTTCAGTGCTATCCTCAGTGGGAAAGTCTGTTAGTAGCATAATCATGCCTGGATGTAAATGACACATGTAATAAGTACTACAAATTGAATTGCCTTCAGTTTGTGTTGTCGTTCACATAGATATCAGGGAAGAATGGTTATATCTGTCTGTTGCTGATGCTCATTCAGTGTGGTTTGATTATTTTATAATAATGTCCTTTGTCATATTAGGTCTGGCCATTTCTTCCTGATGTGGAAGTCAATGAGTCGCTGCCTGAGGAAACCCAAATACAGGTAAATATTGCTATGGCTTTCTTACTGACTCAAATATAGACAGAGCAGCACATGAATTAAGGAAAATAGCAGCAAGCTAGTTGATGAATCTGGGGAGAAAAATAAGGCGCTGAAATTCACTACACTTCCTAACAGAGCCAAAAAAGTTAGTGAAGGAGTAACTTACTTGTTTTTTTTAAATGAATTCCAACATTGTAAACAGGACATTTTCAAACATGTATCTGTTTTGTTTTTCTACTATTTTTACAGCTCTATGGAGCACATGCTGCTTTCCCAGACTTCTTGCGCAATTCCACAGCAGAGTGGTGGAAGAGAGAAATCCTGGAGTTCTACAACAATCCCACCAACCCCTCAAGAAGCATCAAGTTTGATGGCTTGTGGATTGTAAGTGTAGAAATGAATTCAATTTCTGGGTAATTCTTTTTTTCTCTGCCAGACACTAGAAGAGAAATTACACAGTATATGTACTACCGATGAAGCTCAGAGGGTATCTAGTGTTGAATTGCCATTAGGTAAAATAAAAAAATAATAAGCTGAAGGGAAAGTAATCAGAGCACCAGGCAGAACCTGATCCCTCAACCAAAGGCACCACTTTGGCTCTAGGTTGTACTCTTGCACTGCCTTGGTATGTTGTGACTTTCTTCCTCCACTGTGACACTCATTGCACAGGGGAAACAGGCCAGACTCACAGTTCTTCCCTTGAAACACTTTGTGGCTCCTTGTCCCTGCACCATGCCAGGGACTGTAGTGATAGGACAAGTGGTAATGGGTTTAAACTTAAACAGGGGAAGATCAGGTTAGATATGAGGAAGAAGTTCTTTACTGTGAGGATGGTGAGGCACTGGAACAGGTTGCCCAAAGAAATGGTACATGCTCCATCCCTGGCAGTGTTCAAGGCCAGGCTAGACAGAGCCTCAGGCGAATTGGTCCAGTGTAAGGCATCTCTGCCCATGGCAGAGGGGTTGGAGCTAGATGATCTTAAGGTCCTTTCCAACTCTAATTATTCTATGATTCTAAGATTCTGTGATTTTGTCAAGAAAACATGGAACGGCAGACTGAAACTACAGCTGCAAGTGATTCTTCTACAACACTGTTTGTAATACAGAATTTAGTGTGTTTTGTAGGTTTGAAGCAAATACAATCAAGTTTTGCTCTCTGTTTTTAGGACATGAATGAGCCAGCAACTTTTCTGAATGGTGCCATTGGGGGCTGTAGAAATGAACTCTTAAATATGCCACCATATGTGCCTCGTAAGTCTGATTACTCCTTAAAAGTTTTAGGTCATTATAGTTATTATGTAATTTCTGATATGGTGTATGTGGCATAAATACATAAAGTTAGGTATATAAGACCACAACCCCTAACTGAAAGTGGTCCTTAAATTCTGAGAGTATGGGTATATTTTAACCCCATCTATTTCAGTGGGAGCTGTAACTGCATGACATTTTTAAAAATAAAGCCATTCTTAGTTGCCTTCATATGGATTCTGATACCTATTTTAGATCTAGGTGCTTTGCTCTAGGCATGGTGAAGAATGTAGTTCTCTGTTTTGCAGTTTGCTCAGATTAATAATGCAATTAATTAAAAATTTAGAAAATATTCTTGTGTCTCTTCTCATTACCATTCAGCTAGAATAGATAATATATATAATACAGCTAGAACAGATAATTACCGTTATCTATACAAATACTTGTAATACTTAGCATTCTTATCTTGGCTTTACATAAGTACTTGTGTACAGTACCAATTAGTAATTTCTTTATTAATGGTTTCTTAACATACTCATGTTGCTTACTCTTGTTTTCAGTTATTATGAATAGTTTCTAAGAAATTGTAAGGAAGTTAATATTCAGACACAGACCATACTCCCTGCCACACCCATTTTCTCTGTATATATGGATGATCTGATGATGCTTACAAAGATGCAATGTCTTCTGAATTTGAATATACTTTGTACTCTTTGAGCCTCTTTAGTAAGAACATCTGTAACTGAGCTATTAACACTTAGAGAATCAGATGCCTAAATAGGAATGTTAGAAATATTCTATTTTGGAAATGTTATTTTTATAATTATAAATAAATAAATAACAGTGTACATGCCTAAAAGAGACTGAATGGCTATGAAATGATGAAAATTAAGGAAAAATAACTCTAATCATTCATAAACATTTGAATGTTCATTATTAATTGGTTTTGTTCTCCTTCCACTAGATTTGGGATATCGGTCAGATGGATTAATTGTTAAAACTCCATGCATGGAAGGTCAACAGTATCTTTCAGATGGTACCCCAGCTAGACACTACGATGTCCACTCTCTTTATGGATGGTCACAAACAAAACCTACCCTAGAGTAAGTGAAGTTTGCATACTTTCTTGCTGTCTCCAAAATGGGTTACACATGAATATTCTGTGTCTATATTCTTCGAGGCAAACTTTCACCACTTTATTTAACATGCCTGAGAAATCTTTCTTTTCATTCCATTATCTTTGATTCTTCAGTTCAGCTAGAAGTGAACTTTGATGTTCCAAAGTTTAAGCAGCAGTTCTATATCTCTGTCAGCTGGGACTATTTCAGCCCCCTACTGCCCGGTTAGCACAGTGATTTTGCCCATGGTGCAGGCAGGGTAATACGAACCTGAGCTGCTGGAAGGGATGTGCAGAAGAGCAAGTATGTCTGCACAGTTCTAAGCTGAAGCTGTGCTTCTGTTATTTCACTACAATAAATACTTTCTGCAACTGGAGCCAGCTAGAAGAAAAAACCCACACCTGCTCAAGCATGTCTGCACCTGCAGCTGCATCACTGACTGTCTCAGGACAACCAGGCAAAGTCTTTGTTTTGAGTCTAGAAGCTTTAAAATCACTGACCCTGAGCAGATGCAGTTTTCAAGGTACATTTTAAAGAGAGTTTACCCAAGTCTGGTACTAAAGAAATTTACTGCTTGCCCAGTTGGGGAGCAGGTCTTGGTATACCTGTTCCAAGGTCTTCATCCATAAACATTATGTTGTACAAGCTTAATTACTGACCTGGATTATGAAATAAGATGGTTACAGTGCTGTTTCTCATATAGTTTAATTTGTATGTAATTACTCACAATCGAGCGTTTCCATATCTCAAAGCATTGAAAAACAATGTGTCTTCTTTTCAGCAGAGGTTTCTATTATGAGGCAGCCACCAATGCTAGGCTAGGGCAATGCTCTGCATTGTAAATGGAAGCAATCAATCCAAAGGCTCTGCTCTGGTATTCATTCACAAGGCAGAATGGAGAACAGGTCTGAACATCTTGATCAGGTCTTGGGAACAGTAATTATTCCAGGATAGTCTCACAGCATTATCATAATTAAAATATAAAATACTTCCTGTTTTTAGGTTTGGCTGGCATGACCTGGTTTACTTCTAGCACTGCCACTGTTTTCACCTTACACTGTACATCCAGTGAGGAAAAATGAATATAACTTTTAAAGAATGTTAGTTTAAGAAGGGCTTGATTATGGCCTCTATTTAAAACAAATTGAGTCGTAGTGAAAGGGGAAAACTGTGTCTTTTAAATTGCAAACTGTGTGCATAAAGCTTGACTTTTAAGAATTTATTTTCTCAGTTCCAAGTCAAATCTCATTATCTGTTCCTTTCTGAATAGTACCCCGGCCTGCTATAGATAACATCTGATCTAATGATAATATATCTGCTGTTTCATCTCCAATTCAATGAGTAAGCAAGGAACAGTGTTAGAGGGCTTAGCAACTTTATAGACCTTGCTACCTTTAATATCACCAAAAAGAAATAAAATATTAAGGCTGCTTGAATTTTTGACTGAGTGGATGTTATACTTGGCAGCATGACATTGCAATGCTGCCAGTCAAGGCAGAAGTGAAACTGCTGACAGGACAAGAAGGAATATCTGATACTTCTGCTGTCAGCCAAATCACATGCAATTTGGGCATTGTAAGTAAACAATAATTTGACAGTAACAGGAATATTACCAGCATTTCTCTATATTAAGTATGAACACAAATGTAGTGAAATATGTCCTTCTGTTTTGAAAGGTACCATAAGAGAAACTATTATAACTTACACACCTTTTACAGATATTGTCACACTTGAAATTTAGAGAAAATGTTATTTGCAAAAAAAAATAATATATATCAGTTTCCACTTTATTCTTTGGTAGTAACTGAAGGAGTACTTGTGCAACAGAAGATATGTAATTGCTTTTCATGTATACAGCTTTGGTTCACCCCTGGATCACAGAGTTGGCACCTTGAGTCAGCAAAACACTCAGGCCATACTCCTTCTTGAGCAGTTCTGTGTATCATATACACTTCCTTTACATTTGAAATTTTATCTGCAATTTCCAAAGCATTGTTGAAGTAGGGTAGACTAAGCAGAGGCTGAAAATGTTGGATAGCATGTTACAAAGAAATAAAAAGATACTAGGAAACTTACAGTTTGTCTTGGAAGAAATAATTACAGCACATTAGTCTAGTTCAATTACTACGGTAATTAAAGTGACTTGTGCATTTTTTCTGTAATTATAGTGTCACTAAAGCTGCAAATCCAGTAGAAAAATAAATAAATAGTGCATTATTGAAGCAGCTGTTTAGACAATTATTGTGCAGTTAGCATTGGAAAGCAGTGTGATTTAATCAGTGAAGTTTCTGATTAGTACTGTGGTTTAGTACTTTGCTGTAATGATTCACAGTGGGTGCATGGCTGCAAAGGAGCTGTTCTAAGAAAGTGGAGCAGTAATGCATCCATGCTAGGCACACAGTGTAGACCAACAGCATACACTACAGAGAAAGGTGCTCATATCCTCAGCTGAGAAACCAGGAACCATAAATTCCCCTGAACTCAACAATTTTTTTAATTTTTTTTTTCCTGCTTTAAGCTTACTTGGTTGCCTCTGCAGGTACTTTGAGGCAATGACCAAGGTTTTATTTAAGGAAATTAAATAAAATATTTAATTTCCTTAAATAAAGTTTTTATGTATTTGAGTAATGAGGTTACTTAGTTAATTTGTTCTCCATCCAGCTCATTCACACCCACACCTCCCAGACCTCAAGGGCTCTTCTGAGTCATCAGCATGTCACAGTCTCCTCCCCCTGTAGCAATGATCCTTAGGAAGGCCATAGCAGTTTAGTGCCAGAACATCAGAAATACATGACAACACTTTCCTGGTGCTAGCTATATTTTTATACCCCAAACCATAATGCTTACATGTTTCCCACCCTGTAGGGATTTGCCTCTAATTTGGGAAATAAAAATAAGTCCCACCATCCTCAAAAGTTAATTAACCTCTGGTTGACATCTCTTCTGCTTATGAGGAAGACAAATGTGATCAGACCAAGAGGTCAGCTAACGCTAAGGTAGTCACACACATCGGTGTCACTCCTTCACTCTAATATCTGTTACTTGCCACAAGAAGAAAACAGCTGGTTTAGTATGTTGCTTCCAGACAAATCCATGTTGGTCGTACCATATTGATATCATGTCATCTTGGTATTTCTGAAGTTATTACAGATCCATTACTTGTTCTAACATTTTTTTGGCAACAGGAGTTATACTGGCAGGTTCAATAGCTCTGACACCTCTATTTTGCCCCTTCTGATATTTTTGATATGATTTCTGTTGAATTATTTTTAACTGCTGCTGCAAGTCTTCAGGTATGCTAAGAAAGGAATGAGGTGCCCTGGAACACACCATGGAGACCTTAGATGGAGACCTTAGAGAAAGTGCAAGTTGGGCTACATCCGCAAGTTGTGGTTGCTTCACCCCTGGAAGAGTTCAAAGCCATTTTTGACAGGGCTTTGATCTACCTGGTCTGGTGAAGGGTATTCTTGCCCATGGCAAGGGGTTGAAACTAGATGATCTTTTCCCTTCTAACCCAAAACATTCAATAGTTTTATGATTTTAACATGTCCTTGCCTGCCTGTTCTTTTTCCAGTTACAGGTTGGCTGACACTGCTGAGCTACTGTCAATATGTGAATCACAGTAAATTGCCATAAAAAGCACATCTGCATTGGATGTATGCATATTCATGCATACAGCAATGCCCTCCTTTGCTATGAAAATATAAGCCCTTTAATTTCAGAGAATCTGGTATAATAAATTCCCATGTAATATTTCTCATGTAATTTGTTTTTTGCTCTATTTTCAATGTCAGAGGTTTGCAGGATGCCACCAAGGAGCGTGGGATCGTTATCACCCGTTCCACATATCCCAGCAGTGGAAGATGGGCAGGACACTGGTTAGGTGATAACACTGCAGCTTGGGATCAGCTAACTGCATCTGTTATTGGTATGAGAAAGAAAAGTATCTGTATTCAATTTACTGTATGCAGTTACTTCTGCTTCAGCTGCTTGCTTCTAGTATTCATGTGGTTTTATCTCATGTAAGCAATTTAATTGAGGAACCATAATAAGTGGTCAATACCTTTTTTAACTTCTTTAGTTCTGCACCAGGTGCTAGGAACACTTTTATTCCCTTGGGATCAACCAACTTTGTGCCCTGTGACCTGCCCTCATTTCTTTCTTTGCTCCTGACCAATCAGCTCCCATCACTCTGTAGCAGAAGAACATGGCAGACTTGGGGTTTTTTATTTTCATTCACCATTACAATAAGTATTATCTATGTAAGCATTAGCATACCAAAGGGGGACAAAAAAACCCACAAAACAACAGCCAGTAATATTGAATTATTTCTCCTTTCAGGTATGATGGATTTCAGTCTCTTTGGAATATCTTATGTAAGCTAACAATTTATTACCTTATTATCTTGATGCTGTACATAATTTTATTTTATCTCAATTGGGTCATTTTGAAACTTTCAGACAGGAGCTGATATCTGTGGCTTCTTCAAAGACTCAGAGTATGAGCTGTGTATTCGCTGGATGGAACTAGGTGCATTTTACCCATATTCAAGAAATCACAATCAGAAAGGAACAAGGGTGAGTCACAAGTTTTTAATAGTTGTTAACTGCTGGGCCTTTGCAACACAATATAGAGACCAGCCAGAACATCGTACAAGCTCACCTGGCTCAAAAAATTACATTCCAAGCAAAATGGACACAAAAAGATGTTTGGCTCTTTATCAAATAAAAATTGTCTTTTTTATATGCTAGCTTGCCTATAAGGCTCCCCCTCACATGGGAGGCCTTATGCTGCTCTGGGATTTGGACCGCTTGCAGGAAGCATATTCTAAGTTTGCTTTGACTGAATCCAACTCCTACGTATTTTTCCCTGTGCATCATTTTTATTCAAACACGCTACACTGGCAAGACTAAAATAGAGCGCTTTGGTGGCAAATGCACTTAAAGGAGCAAAGCTGACCTTAGTGCTCTCAGCCCTAATTGACCATAATTATACATCAAATGAGAAAATGGAACAGTGTAATCAGATTTTGGAGTAAGACTCGGCAATTTCTGTACTCTGCACATATGCCACCATCAGATATTGTATTTCTTTTAAGAGGAAAGTAATTGCCTAAATGTCGGTCTGTGCTGGCTAAGGACTATATTCTAGAAAGCTGTAAAACAAGATAACTGGAAAAATAAAAAAAAATGGGAACAGCACTTCGTTCCAGTTAAAGCTCCAGGTCTAGCAGAGTAGAGCTATTTATATAGCATATATCTGATGGATTAAGGTCTCCTTTTCAGAAACTGTGCTTTATCTTGCAGCGGCATACCTTTCGATAGGTCTTTTAATGCCTTTAAAAAAATGCAGATTCAGGGTTATCATGTTGCTTCCAGTCTTGCCCAATTTGCCAAGGTATTCTTCAATACATTTAATAGAGATTGGAAGTGCTCCCTGACATCAGTTGTTAGTGCTTCACTCTCTGCTTGCAAGTCCTGAGTGCTGCCCTGCAGAAAAGAGGGATAATAAATTATGTACACTAGGATGTGTCATGCCTTTGGGACACTTTGCATTAAGCAGTTTTTATAGTACTCCCCACAGGTTTTTCTCACCTTTTCCCTTTCCAGTTCCCCTCTTAGGGCTGACAGTGGTACCTGCTGGTTTTAGTGTCACTTCTTAATTGAAGCATAAATAAATGAAGGTGCTCTAATTTGGCAGAGAAATTTCCTTGTCTTTCTCTTGCTTTGTTGATTTTGGGTGGTCTGGGGTTTTCGTAGCTTTTCTGAGCAAAACCCAGCTGGACTAACGAAAGTCTCTTTCAGAGGCAAGATCCTGCTTCCTGGAATGCAACATTTGAGGAGATTTCCAGGAATGTGCTGAATATAAGATACACCTTGCTACCTTATTTCTACACTTTAATGTATGAAGCCCATGCCCATGGCAGCACTGTGATCCGCCCCATGCTCCATGAGTAAGTGGGACTCCTATACTCTTCTTATCAGGAATTTCCACTGAAAATTTTGTAGTTATGACCCTCATAGTTACAGCAATTAATATTTAAAAAACAAACAAACAACAAAACAACCACAAGGTTGAGTATGAGCTTTCAATGGCAAGCCTGACTCAATTAACACTAGTTCTTCATTTTTCAAAACTGAACATCTTATTTTCTGGGAGTAAAATTCAAATTTTAGATCTCACCTTTAACCTCTTCTAGGGCAAGGAACAGACTGCCAAGTGTATGTAGAATAAAAAAATAAAAAAAATATAAAAAAGCAAAAAATTGCTGGATAAAAACTTTTGGGAAAAGATACAATTCTGCCATAAATCATGAGAGTTTTGCAGGGGAAAAAAAACCTGGCTTTTTTGTTATGTCCAAGCTTATATACCAGATTTTTTTTTTTTTTAATTTATTAATGCTGTTAGACACAGAAGCTTTCTTTGCTCCTTGTCAGGTGGGTCAGTACCTGCAAAAACCTTTCTTCTGTTGTGGAGTTAGATGTGCTCTTCATCTATACACGTCTTGTCTGAGGAACACTGAGCTGTTCACATGTGTTGACTTCCTCTTTTCAAAGCAATTGCTAAAGAAAAAAGTAGCACAAGTTAGAAAGTGGTTCCCAGTCTGTCCAGAACCTAATCTTACTATTGCTAATCCTGGCCAGGCACAACAGACCTTCTGAGTTTTGTGATCTGAATACACTGAATAGCTGTGGCAAAGAAATGGAAAACTAAAGCTAATAGCTTGTATTTCTCTAATGAGTTTCACATTAGGATCTTTGTGTATTCCTGGCAAGCATTAACTGATTTATGAATAGTAGAATAAAGATGAGGAAATATTAGGTACTAGGAACAGTACATTCAAATGCTGACAATAGTTTTTTAAAGAAGGAACACTTTGGAAAAGTTCAGCATGCAATGTTTAATCATTATTCTGTTAACTTGAAGGTTTGTAGAAGACAGAACAACCTGGGAAATATACGAGCAGTTTCTTTGGGGACCTGCACTGCTCATCAGTCCTGTGATGCAACAGGTACATTTTTAAGAACTTAAGAAAATACTAATGTCACTTTAGCTTTCACTTTTCACTGTCACTTCATTTTTTTCATTTAAGGTACCTAAACCAAGTATTCTTAATTCCAGAATGCTGTAACAGTGAATGCTTACTTACCCAATGCCCGCTGGTATGATTACCACACAGTAAGTAATTTTAAAAACTATATTTTATATGTCTTCTTCACAATGCTGCTTAGACGGCAGAAAGGGTGTTCTGAGAGTAGTGGTGAGGTGTGAACCCCTGCCCACCCTTTTACAAACTTCCATTCAGTATTGCTTCTTAGCAACGTAACAGCTACTTAGCTAATAAAAAGAAAAGCAACCTTGATTCCTGTAATTATTATCCCACACTAATATATAATAACATGACTACAGCTAGAGTAAATTAATTTGAGGTACTTCTGTTGACTTTTTTAAGCCTCAAATAATATACATAATGACTTTGTAAGGAATACTGGAATGGAGAAACACAAAACACATTTAGCTGCATCACCTTTCACAGAAAATAAGAAAAGATTTGGTAATTGGAAGAGCAGGCATCACAGGTCATTTCATTAATCACAAGTTTGTGTTTCACCAGACTGGCCCCTTTAGTTCGGCTACTGTGACCTATACTCAAGGCAATCTTTTATAGATCCTGCATTTCAGTTTCTCTTATAAGCATTTGGTAGTTACTTCTGCAGTAGAAAGTCCTACTTCATCAGGCTAGCAAAACATGACAATTTCATTATAAAAAAACAAACCCAAACAAACCAGTAAAGTGGGAGCAACTCAGTAGAGGATTTTTAAAATCTTTTGTACATAGGATGAAGATATTGGCATTAGGGGACAGTTCAGTCTTTTACCATCTCCTTTGGAACATATCAATCTGCATATCCGGGGTGGATACATCCTTGCTTGGCAAAAGCCTGCTAATACAACTTTTTACAGGTAAGATTGACTGAAATTTAAAATTTAGTTTTGCACAAATACAAATAGATAAAATACTATCAGTCCTCAGAGAAGATACATGTATAATGGCACTGGAGCTTTATGGCCGGCTTTTCTTTCCTCCTGATGGCCTCCTTTAAATTTCATAGGATTAGTTTAAGAAGATGACTTTGGGAGATAAATTGAGTGGCGTGTAATATTTTTTTAAAACATTCTAACATTTGAGAAATATGAAATGTGGTTGGTTACCTGAGGATACTGAGAGAAAAATACTATGTTTTCTATAGCCGAAAAAACCCCATGGGGCTCACTGTCGCTTTGAATGACACTCTGAGAGCAGAAGGACAGCTTTATTGGGATGATGGGGTTCGCATTGGTATGTATGATGCTTTTTGCTTTCATAAAATCCTTTTTTTTTGCTATAAGGATTGATGGTCAAGTTATTTTTCCTGATTTAAACTGCATAATGCTATGATTTATAGAATTGATATGTTGTATGAAGGAAACTGTGCCTGGGATGAAAGGCAACACAGATAACAAGGATTTGTCCTCAAACCAATCAGAACCGTAAGTGTAGATTATGTGGGAAGCTTTAACTAATTTTGTCAACATTACTGAACTTAAATCGTCTTCAGATAAGAGATATTTAAAAGTCATTTATCCTTTCCACCCAGTGTATTACCATTGTAATAACATTATCACCCAAGATTACTGCAAGCAATGCAGGAAATGGTGTTATTTTGCATAATGATGCGTAGGGAAGTTTGCAGGATGTTGTTAGTGTATTTTTTGGTGCTCCACTTACCCCACTGCACAGTAATTCAGAAACGATGACTAGGTTCATGGAAATCTGATGATAAATGAAATCAACATAGATTACAAGATGTCTCTCACCAGGATGCCTGTGATCTCATTTTGGTAAGGCAGAAAGGCAAGAGCCTACAGTGCTCGTGATTATCAGCATTACTTTAGTGACAGGACAAGGGGTAATGGGTTTACACTTAAACAGGGGAAGTTCAGATTAGATACAAAGGTGAAGTTCTTTGAGGGTTGTGCAGCAGTGGGACAGGTTGCCCAAAATGCTCCATCCCTGGCAGTATTCAAGGCCAGGTTGGACAGAGCCTTGGGCAAAATGGCCTAATGTGAGGTGTCCCTGCCCATGGCAGGGGTGTTGGAACTAGATGATCTTAATGTCCTCTCCAACCATTCTATGATTCTATGATTTAGTGCTTAACAATAGGATTGGTAAAATGTACAACAGCAGTTTCTATCAATCATGGCTGTGCCACTGGACAGTGAATAGGGTTGGATGTGGGAAATTACTTCCATGCCTTCCTCAGCGAGAAACATTTTTTCTCTTTCTGGTCTTAATACCCTGGACTTTCCTAATGCTATTTGTTTGCCTTCTTTTGTATCAGACCTCTAAAATGTTCTTACTTTGTCCTCATTTAATTAGCATGCTGTTCTCTAATGAAAGTATTTTATGCTTAAAAGTATATGTCTTTTGGAAATACAGAAGTTTATTCGTGTGTAGATACATACCATATGTTGATGTGTAAAGTACATATAGACACAATTTTTGAACTAACATTTTGATAATGTGTTGAGGTGAATAACAAATACATTTTATTTTATTCTTTTTGTCAGATGCATACGAAGATGGTGTATATCTGCTAACATCATTTACTGCTAATCAGGTAAGTAATGTTAGCTCACATTTCTTTTAATGATCAGTTTAGGTGATTACTATTATATTTTTAACTTTGGGCATTTTAATTTGGAACTTCATAATGCCTTGGTATCTTACCCTAACATTAACTTGTACTCACAGTGGATTAGACTACAAGTAATATGATTAAACTGCAGCAAGGAGAACTTTAAGAATGATTCTGAAGTTAACAATTGTAGCGTATTGTTAAACAAAGTGTATATTTATGGCATTGTAATTTCTGATACAGTTCTGAAAGTGCAAGTTTATTTCATAAATTAGTTCTATACAGTGAAAGCGCATATCAGTGCTGAACCTCTGGAACATGCAGAGGGGTCAGAACAGCTATGCCAGGAAAACCAGCGCTTGCCAGTGAGAAGGAAGCTGGAGGCTGCAGGCAGGAGGCTTTAAGGTCAAAAGGCTTTGACCCTGGTTTACAGCTGCAGAGAAATATGACTGCCCAGCAAAGAATTTGGTTTTCTTCTCAAGAATGGGCACGTAAAATTGTTCCCAATCCATTTTGCAAGTTCAGGGTCTTTGCTGTTCTCTACCTTGTTCAGCTATGCTGCTGTTCCCAAAAGAAAGAAATGTTCATAGGGTCAGAAGGAGGGCATCTCTGTTTTTTTTTTTGTAATTTATTGTCTACAAACTTAGTTCTGGGGAGAAGCAACAGAATATAGAGTCATTGGCAACTACAAAATAAATCACTCTCTAAAATGGCAAAGAGGGGGAAACAAGACCTGTCCCATTAATGAGTTCTACTCATGCCCTCCCATGCTGATGACAAAACCAAGATGTGTTTGTGGTTATGAGCTGTAAACCTGAGTCCTAGTTCTCCAGGCATCCTAGAATGTGTACATTGACCCCATTCTATAGAAACAGCTCAGTATCCTGTTGGAGACAGCGGGTTTTGCTGCTGTAGCCACACTGCTCTGCAAAGCCTGCAAGAAACAGCCTCATGGGGGAATGGAGAAAGTGGTTAAGTACCAGCACAGCTTTGCACAGTGCTGGTGTGGATCACTGCCTCAGTTTGGTATTACTTGTTCTCTTTATTCTTCAACACAGAAAATCTGGCATCCATTCCTGGATAACAGACTCAATGAATGGGAGTGCTCATTTTAAGTATTGGCTTTTCTAGGGCATTGTATTTCAATTTTTATCATTCAGTTGAATATCTGGAATTAAATTAGATGTAATTATGATGACTTCTGGTTTAAAATAAATGCTTTTCTATTGTAATAGAAAATGCATTTTATTTCATTAGTTTTCCAGAGTGACAAAATGTCTTTTAATTTTCTTTCTTCTAATTTAATTCTGTCTTTGTTAAGTAACTGGATGTTAATTGCTAAGGAAGAGAAGTTTGTTTTGCTAATATTCAGTATTTGCAGTTGCAAAGAGATTATAAAATAAATTCACCTTTTCCTGCTTCTAAAAGAAGCCGGTAAGGAATAGCCTAATTAAAGAAGCCTTGAATCAACCAACACTGAAAAATACTCACAGTAAAAGTAACATCCTCTAAGTACTAAATATGCAGAATTGTATCACAGCACATCTGCATGGGCTCACACCTGGGCTGTGAACCAGCAGGCACCTCTCTGGGCTGCTCAACATGGCATTTGCTCTCTGGAGACCTACTGGACCTGGGTACATCCCAACGAAACCATGTGCCTGTAATCTACCTAAAATCACAGCCACTGAAATGTGAAGAGACCTGCAAGGGCTGAGGGAGGTGATGGAGGGTGGAGGAGCTGTTATGGGAGGGCATAATGCAGCAAGGGCAAGAGCCTGGATCAGTCTCACAGAAGCTAGCAGATGAGGCTGTGTTAGGGAAAGAGTGGCAATTAAAGATAGAGCAGAGCACAGGATCTAGCCATATTAACAATGTGAAGAAAATGGAAGCCTTCAACATTTGGAAAATGAGTAGCAACATATTGGTATTTTAAAAAAAAAAAAAAAAAGCAAGTGAAAAGTTCAAGTGTATGTGTACCAGTCCAATGGCAATCTCCAGTCTTTCTCTTTTTTTTCCTTTTCCTTTCAGAATGTTTTAGATATTACGGTTTTGCATCACGGTTACTCTGATCCAAACAACCTGATGTTTACTGAAATTAAAGTCCTGGGGGTGCCCTCCAAAGTTACAGAGGTGAACATATCGCAGAATGGTGGGACAATTGCATCATCTCATGCTGTGGACTACAATAACACCAAGCAGGTGAGGTGCCTTTTGCAGGGTAATTCCACCTTATGGCTGCATATGTGCTCTTAAACATTTGGAGATCCAGTTCTCAGCTGTAATACTATATTTAAAATGTGTTTAATAAGATACATCAGGTGATGATTATACCATATACTGTTTATTATACAATATACTGATTATACTATACAGTACCTACTGTGTAGTAGGTATGGTAGAGCACAGCAATTGCTGTTAGGAACCCAAAATGCTTCCAACAGTGAAAAAGTGGTGGATTTTAGGTTGTGCTTTGTTTCCACTCTTCTTAATAGCTTACTTGCAACCTGTGAGGTTTGAAGGAAGGAAAAGCAACTGCAAGTATTTTCATCGCCTCAACATGACCTCACTGTTGTTAGTCTTGTCTGACAGCATTTTCATTTCCCAGCCCTGTTTGCCTACAATCATTCCCTATTCTTTCATATCACATCTTGGCTGTAGGCATTGCAGCGCAGGGTTCTTTCTTACATTTGGGTCAAATCCCACTTCTAAAGTTATCAGCACACTTTCTACCACCTTCAGAGCCCTGGGACTTCCACATGCATGGGTGATACCAGTCCAGAGAATTTCCCCCTCCCACCTCACTGGACAGTAAAGTCAGGCACTAATAAAGCAGCTGAAATAAATACATATAACTGTATTGCCATTTGAGATGGCACTTCTCTGGGCCCCTTCAGATATGAACAGAATGGCTGAGGCATACAGTCTTGCCAGTTTTCTTACAGAGGGAGTCTGCCTAAACTCTTCTATTGCTGGGATCTTACTGCCTTTCCTTTGAAATTCAGTATTCTGTTAAGTCTTAGTTCTTTCTCTTTCACAGAAAGCTGGAACTATGTGAGTTTTGTACCTAACCAAAAAGATGAGTTAAAAATGTAAAATCAAATGAAAATGTTTCATTCTGCTGTTGACTTTTGGATGGAAAAAAAAAGGGGGGAATTTGTACTCCCAGCTGAATCACAGGATGTTCCAAGTTTTGCTGCCTCTTTAAAATTTATTAAAAAAAAAAAAAAGTAACAGGAATGTTGTCAACTCTATAAGGGCCTCTGAATCAAGGGAATGGATCAGAGCCTCACCATCAGAAATCCAGAAATCTGTGCTGGTTAAACTATGTTTATAATGATACAAACACAAAAGCAAATGAAGAGGCATAAATTCTTCTTACCTAAACCAAGAAGCCACTATCTCTGATGAATATAGAAAAAGCAGTGGATCTTCAAGGCAGAATTGTTAATTGCTCATTTTGTCTGTTTTATTCACAGCTCCTGACAATCACAAACCTTCAACTTGAATTAGGCAGAAGCTACACCGTGCAATGGAGCTAAAATGCCTGCAAAATAACATCGCGCATACCGCTGAATCTTCTCACTATTATAGAACTGTCTTTCAATTTTCCCACTTTCATACTGCATCTGTGTCATCTTAGAATACTTTTTATTATAAAAACATACTAGTTAGTTCATTTTCATGTATTATGGATACAAAGCAGTCACATTTCAGTATTGTTGAAGGCCAGCTACAAGGTCTCCATGCGACGCAAAAATCTGCAATTTAAACAGCATGGCACTTCCGTATAACTTCATCTTTCAAAACCGAGAACTGAATGTAAACCTCCATGTTTTTTCAGAATAGAATTTCTGGCTGACCTCACGCGTGCCAAATCTTTGTTTCATTAAAAAAAGAAAAAAAAAAAAATAAAATGCAGTCGGTGTTAGCTGTATGGATTTGGGGCTGTAATTCTGCATATATTTAATTCATCTTAATTCTGGCTATGTAAGTCACTACTACAGAGAAGTATTTAAGGCCAGACAAAACAAATGTTTTCATATTACTGATTTAGCATGAAATGATGTTTCAATTTGTTGATATATAAAATACTAAGATACTTGTAGAAGTCATAGGGTTTCCTTTTTGCAGGGGTGTCAACAGGGCTTTTGTATGACTTTATCCAGATATTTATGTTCCCCCGTGTTTTGATCTGAACATGTAAGATTAAACTTGATGTTTCAAGGTTAACTAATAAATGTTGGTCTCTGAGTGTTCATTTAGCTGAAGGAAATGCTGTTGTATGTTTACTATAATAGTAATTCATATTAAAGACTCTTTGTATCCCAAGAGTGCAACATGTGATATAAACAGATTGGTAAAGCATGTTTACAATTAAATTTGATGGGAATAAACTGCTGTCAAAGGTAATAGCAAACTCTAGCAACTGTGCTTAAGATTCATTTAAAGGATTCCCCTCTGCTTTGAAATTTCATGGTAAAACAGCTGAGTAGCAAACATGTGTCGTGGTTTAAACCCAGTCAGGTAACTTGTTCACTCACTCCCCCCCTTCTTTCCCTCCCCCTACTCCCGGAGGGACGGAGAGGAGAATCGAAAAGAATGCAACTCCCACGGGTTGAGATAAGAACAGTTTAGTAACTAAGGTATAACACAAATCACTACTGCTACCACCAATGATAATAATGATAAAGGAAATAACAAGGGAAGAGAATACATCATCTCACCACCAGCCGACCGATAACTCGCCCCCCCAGCCCGACCAAGCTCCAACCGATACCTCCTCCAACCCTGCAGTCTCCCAGCCCTTCCGGCTCACTCCCAGTTACATCCTGGGCATGACGTGCTGTGGTATGGAATACCTCTTTGGTCAGTTTGGGTCAGGTGTCCTGTCTCTGCTTCCTCCTGGCTTCCCCTCCTCCCTGGCAGAGCATGAGGCTCACAAAGTCCTTGGCCAAACCTAAACATCTCTATCAGCTCTGTTCCCAGGCCGAAAGTCAAAACACAGCACTGCATCAGCTACCAAGAAGGGGAAAAATGACTGCTACTGCTGAACCCAGGACAACATGTCATAGGTGGATCAACGTAATTAATTTATTGAATTTCTAGAAACTGAATTTATTGAAGCTTCCCCATAAAATAATAATGAAATTTGCAATCCAGAGAAAATGATCATTTAAGTTACCATTTTGACAAATATTTTGTCTGAAGGAACACACTACACTGTATCTCTGAAGCTACTGGTGAACAGCTACTTACAATGACACGTCCTATCACCTCAGAGAGGGTTACTGCAGGTTACTGACCCTTCAACCTATTCCCTCTCATGTCACCTCCTACCACTTTGCATACACCAGACTTATTTTCAGAATTTTTCTCATTAGATTTATCTGGGGAACCTCACTGTTCTGTCTTCTTGGCTTTGAGAAGCTCAGTACCTCAGCTGAGCTGTGTGCACTTCTGCCACAGAGTGCAGCTTTTACCAAGTCTTCAGAATAATAATTCATGAGGAACTCAAACAGGCTGAGAAATTACAGCTTCAGACATTGGTTGGCCACTTTAGGGAGTACTCCCTGGTGTGTCTCTTCCTTCCTGCATTTTTTACAAGCAGTGGCAGTCCAGCAGATCCTGGTCCCCGCCACTCACTTCTGGAATATCTGTGCAGCAGCATTGTCCTTCTCTGGAGATCACAGAAGCAGAACACTGAACTCGGGGACATTTCAATGCAGGTTGATAGTAGCTCTTCAGGTAATGCTTCTCTTTGGGTCTGATACCTACATGTGCTGGGAAACATCTGCTGCATGACATCCCATTAAAGTCCACAAGCCATGGTGAGTATTGGGCAGCTTTCAACAGAAGGAAGTGAGCAGCAGCAAGCATACTACATGTGTACAGGGTGGGATTTTTTGACTCCCATTTCCTCAATAGTTTGACTTTCTAGCACTTAAAAAAATTGCTCAGAAAATGGCACAACACCACCAGAGGTTGACACAATCCTGCTGCTCACTGCAGCAGAAGATTCTCACTGAAGGCACAATACCTTCCCTGAAAACCATGAAGTTCTGCTTTCAATATCCTTTTTCAGAACTTTATTGGCTGCTTCACTGGGCAAAATAAATCCAAAGAAAACAGTATTTGTAAAAAGTCATATATTTGTTTGGTATATTAACGTTTTCAGCTAACTTTTCTCTAGTATTAAGATACCAGATCGACATTATGAATAGTACACTCTTGTGGGCTTGCCCCATAAGGCATCAAGACAGTGTTACAGACCCAACAGACTGCTGAAAAGGGGGAGAGTGTATTGAAAACACAGCTTGACGTGCATCCTGCTCTGAAACCTGTACTGAGCACAGGCAGAGGCAGGCACCACTAGATAAAGCTTTTTGCACTGAGCCACTATCCATTTGTTTGGATAGATGGACAAAAGGAAAGCTCACTTCATAAAGAAACATTCTGCCTTTTTAATTCCTGAACAAAATGAAAGTTTAAGCCCAACCACTTTCACCAGGGTTCTTCATGTCATATGTAAGCTGAAATTGGCCTTTGAGACATACACGTGGATATACGGTATATGTATACAGAAATGTGTGCATACACACCTCTTTATCCATTATATATATACACATGAACATAATATATGCATATATGCATATGTATGTACACATGTAACTACATGCATTTTATTTCATCATGTGTAAGTGGAGCTCCTCTTTACAGAGACTTTTTAAAATTTTAATAATGTTCAGGTTTTGGGGGAACTACCCCAGAAAACAGCCTGCTGCAAACAGGGCCTTTCAAGTGCACTTTTTTTCCTTCAAGAAATGTTCAAGTTTTAAGTTGCTCATCCCAGAGCTGACCCAAACCTCACGGGAATCAGTGAGTTTCTGTCTGTGGGCTTTGGATCAACTCCCAATAGGTCTGTTTTTTAAAACCTATGTCTCCCACCCCTGGCATGGTCAAAGCTTAATTTACCAGAGCAAAAATGGTCTTCAAAAGCACTGTTGCAGACTGAAAGCACAGCCTGGAGATTAAATCAAGGTCAAATAGCAGGTTAATGAACTTCGTAAAACTGTCTCACCTAGCCATGTAATTAGAAGCTTTAATTAAGAAAGAACTTTGGCATTCCAGGTGCTTGAACCTTGGCATGCAAAGGCTTAGAAAACAGAGAAATATATGGCAATTTCACTTCAAGTTTAATGGTGGTTGTGCAGATCCTTCCAGCTTTGGCTAACATACTTCAGCAAGACAAAGAAATGTGTTATGGCAATAAAAGAGCAGCAGATTCAGAAAACATGTCCAATGAATCCCTCTGTAGATGACAGCTTTTCAGGTACCAGAGGATAATCCCACCTGTTTTAAGGAATAGACACTTCTTTAGCCACATAAGGAATGGTTAATGCTGCAGTTACTTATTGCTGCAGCAGTGAAGGTGCTGTACAAGCTGAGCTGTGCTCCAGCTCCCCAGGCTAGCTTGAGTGCAGGGCCACTGGCCAGTCATCAACAGGACAGCTGGAGGCCAGGTCCATAACTCCATCACAAATAGTAAGGAAACCACACTTCCAATGACAGGCAGCATGACCTCAAATACCTCATAGCATAGAAGTACTTCATAGCCAATTATTATTAATTCATCAACCCGCCTAGCAAACGCAGCAGTTAGCCTTGTGCACAGAGCCCACACAGCCGACCCAAAGGAGAACACTGACGAAATGTGGCATTTTGAATTGAAAGGCCAAGGGAGCTGGTGAATTCTTACCTGGCTTCTGTGTCCTCTGCTAGGAAAGCTCTGCTTTTGGTCTTAAAAAGAGAGAAATCAGAAAAAATATAAAATTGTTTTTTCATTTCATTCCTTTTCACAAATGGTGAATATATCAGACATCTCTGCAGCCTTCTGCATCATTTAGTAGTGGCTATAGCAATATGTCCTATTCAGATTTAACTACCTTTCTCATGCTTCATAAGTAGAAGGATCCAAGAATCCTTCAATACTACACCCACCTGGAGCACAAGCCTGCCTGCAAATAGCTAGAAGCTTGCTTTCTAGCAACAACGTGATGAGCACCATCGAGGTACAGTTCTCTAAATTATAGCCCCGCCAGATGCATGGCTGGAGGACATTTCCAGAGGATTGTCCTGTAATCACCAAAGGGTGACTTACCTTGAACAGATCATGACTCAAAACCTATGGAAACAATAATGACATATTGGAGTTTCCAGGATGTTTTTGAGTTGGAACCCAGACCTCCAGGACACTGGATTAATTCCTGCAGTATCACATCTGGTACTACTGCTACCTGGGAAGATGACAGAAACAACAGTGTTCAGCAATATTGTTACAGTATATTCTACAGAAATAGTGAGGTTGATAAATATTTCTGGTTCTCACAAACTAAAAAATATCTGGAATGCTTGCATTCTTTGCCTTTTAGAAGATGCCAAGTTGAGTAGCTCCAGAAAGGACACCTTCAACACTAGAGCGAGGGGAAACACAGCATCTAGGAGCCTCAATTCTGAGCAGCGAGAGCCACTAAGGGAGCCTGAAGTCCTTGACAGGCCTTGCCCAGGAGCCGGCAGCTCAGCCTGGAGAAGAGAAGGATGTGTGGAGACCTCGTACCAGTATCTGACGAGGGCCTATAAGGATGCTGGGGAGGGACTCTTCATAAAGGACTGTAGTAACAGGACAAGGGGTAATAGGTTCAAACTTAAACAGGGGAAGTTTAGGTTAGATATAAGGAAGAAGTTCTTTACTGTGAGGGTGGTGAGGCACTGGAAGGGGTTGTCCAAGGGAGCTGTGAATGCTCCATCCCTGGCAGTGTTCAAGGCCAGGTTGGACAGAGCCCTGGGTGATGTCTGTGCCCATGTCAGGGGTGTTGGAACTAGATGATCTTAAGGTCCTTTCCAACCCTAACCATTCTATGGTCCTATGTTGTGTGATTATCCTTCCTCATGTCTCATGTTGTGGCTGAAGGGTATTAGCAGCAACCCGTTCAATACAATATCACCTCCCTTAGATTAGATCTTCCTCTCTGAAACTGTTGCAATTTGAAAGCAGCTCTTTCACTGCTAAAAAGAAGTGCCCACTTAAAGGAAAACTGCCACTAATTGGTGTGGGAAGGAAATTACAAAGAATCAGCTCACATCTGGCTTCAGTGTGACTCCAAAGGATTTCCAAATGATGTACTTACTTACTTATGCTGAAGGACTTCTCTTGGGTACGATGAATGAGCGGATGGGCTGTCTGGGGGTGGAGTACCTCTGTTGAACAGGAGCAGACACCACTGTGCTAAAGAGACATTGATGGCCCTGAAATTACTATTCCACTAATGTAAAAGATAAAACTGTGTCACACTTGGCTGTGCCTGCTCTAATAAAGCTGCCACACATGCACAGTTAATTGGATTTTTCCTCGGAGCCTGGAAGGAGCAGCTGGATGGCAACATCTGGTAAGGCAGTGGGAGTGTGGTCCTGTTTGCAAAACATGAGTGGGATTTCACTGTTCAGAAAAGCATAGGCAGGGTATGAGGTTTACAAATGTCTTCTCTGCTGTGGCACATGGAGCTCACCTCTATGTCCCCTCTGGGATGAGTTCTTTCTTCTTTCCTTACATTGTATTTACCTCAAGGTGGTGAGTAAACTAACATGGTCATATGTTCTAAAGCTTGTCCCAACACCAGTGACAGGCACCAATATTTTAGTTCTACTTTATAAAAAATGCAACAGTCTTTTGTACTATCAGATGATGAAGTTTTGATGTGCATATATATATATTTTCTTTTTTTTTTTTAGCTAATCCAGGAAATTTTGTTAAGAAGTTGCGCCAGTACTGAAGAGTTTGTATGTTCCTCCTTACATTTGCTGAAAATGCCAATCTTACATTGTTCTGAAGATTAAGTCAAGCTTGATGGTGTTTTCACTGCTATTAGTAATACGAATACTGCAATATGCATTTTTTGAATGACAATAAATTGATATTGAAATGTTAAAAATGAATCCAATGTGATATAATACTTCAAATTATCCTATGTGGCAAGGTTAAGTGTTTAAATACACATTTGGTATATGCTACATATATATAATACTTAAGTGCATGTATAAGTGTGTACACTTAGACAATAAATACATTACTAATATTAAAGTCTATTGTGATGTAAAGTAAGTGGGTTTTATTTATTATATTATTCTCAGTCATTTTAGATTAATGTTTAATGCACATGAGCCATTATACACATTATAATAATTATGCAATAAGCAATTTAGAAATGCTCTCTTACCAGTGTTTGCCTTTTAATAACCTCACAAGACCCTTCAGGTGGATATAGTGCGCCATTTACTCCTACTGTTATAAACCCTATAAATTCAGGGTCAGGTTGCAAAGCAGCTAATGATAATATATTCCAGATATTTTTAAAAATTGAAGGAATTTGCACTGAGCACTCATTGCAGGAAAGGCAAATAAAAGTGACATTCAGGTGGGATGGCAAAAAAGTATTTGTTAAAAACATTATTGGCCATATATTGTCTCTTAAAAATACCACAGGGAAGGAGCAAAGAATCTGGTCCTGGTGACTCCCTCCAGGTCCATGGCATGCAAAGAACTGAGCTGGAAGATCTGTTATATAACATTGGGAGTATTCAGCCTCTATCTAGATCTGAATATCCAAACATAGCTGAAGGAGATGGAATTAAATCAGCTGTGCAGAGGACGCTGTGCCTTGTATTGATTGCAATGTCTGAAATGAAGCCAGCAAATGGAAATTTGAGAAACAGTTGGGTTTTTTCTTTAGTTCAATCCTTTTGCTTCACTAATATATTTATTTCTGATTGTTATTATTTTTAACAGATTCGTAAGAAAATAAACAGTATTTCTCAACGGTATTTATACTGCCAGATACAAATCTAATAAATGTTATCTTTAATGACACCTTCTGTCTCCTCTGAAAAGACTGCACAGCTCAGTATATTCATTTAAAGGAACAGCTGCAAAATCTGTTTCCTCCTCTCTGTTGTTTCCTATTTGATCTATGCAGTTCCTCACACCATCCTGACACCTGTATTTGTACTGGGGTGTTTGGATTAGAACACATAGAAAAAAATAAATCTGTCCTGGTAGGAAACAAGATTGGGTTTGATGTTTAACTGTGGCAGTTATCGCTGCATTGGAACTTGGGCACTCCACTCACTCCCTTCCCATGCTGGGGAGGGTCAATGCCAAGAAGGGTCTTGCCCTGGATAAGGAGCTGCTGAGGAAAATTTGAAGGAAAAAAGAGGCTTATAAAAGGTGTAAGCAAGGACAGGCAGCCTGGGAAGAGTACAGGGATGTTGTCCAGGAAGCTAGGGATCAGGTTAGGAAAGCTAAGGCCCAGTTGGAATTAAACTTGGCTAGGGATGTGAAAGATAACAGGAAGGGATTCTACAAGTACATAGCAAATAAAAGATGGACTAGGGACAAAGTAGGCCCTTTCTGGAAGCTATCAGGAGAGCTGGCTACCCTGGATTTGGAGAAGACTGAGGTTCTGAATGACTTCTTTGCCTCAGTCTTCACTGGCAAAGGCTCTGACCACACCACCCAAGTCTTGGAATCCAGATACAGGGACTGTGAGAATGAAGACCTTGGGACCACTGTAGGAGAGGATCTGGTTCGAGACCATCTTAAAAATCTGAACGTGCACAAGTCCATGGGTCCTGATGAAATCCATCCGCAGGTCCTGAAGGAGCTGGGAAATGAAGTTGCTAAGACACTGGCCATCATATTTGAAAAATCGTGGCAGTCAGGTGAAGTTCCCGACGACTGGAAAAAGGGAAATATAACCCCCATTTTCAAGAAGGGGAAAATGGATGACCCGGGGAATTACAGACCAGTCAGTCTCACCTCTGTGCCTGGCAAAATCTTGGAGCAGATTCTCCTGGAAGGCGTGCTAAGGCACATGAAAATCAACAAGGTGCTTGGTGACAGCCAGCATAGCTTCACTAAGGGGAAATCCTGCCTGACCAATTTGGTGGCCTCCTATGATGGGGCTACAGAACTGAGGGACAGGGGTAGAGCAGCTGATGTCATCTACCTGGACATGTGCAAAGTGTTCAACACTGTCCCACATGATATCCTTGTCTCTTAATTGGAGAGACATCAATTTGATGGATGGACCACTCGGTGGATAAAGAACTAGCTGGATGGTCGCACACAAAGAGTTGTGGTCAATGGCTCAATGTCCAGCTGGAGACCAGTAAGAAGTGGTGTCCCTCAGGGATCGGTGTTGGGACTGGTCTTGTTTAACGTCTTCGTCATTGACATGGACAGTGGGATTGAGTGTGCCCTCAGCAAGTTTGCCAATGACACCAAGCTGTGTGGTTTGGTTGATACGCTGGAGGGAAGGAATGCCATCCAGAGGGACTTTGACACGCTTGTGAGGTGGGATGATGTCAACCTTATGAAGTTTAACCATGCCAAATGCAAGGTCCTACACCTGGGTCGAGAGATTCAGAGCAGCCCTGCAGAGAAGAACTTAGGAGTATTGGTTGATTAAGAAACTTAACATGAGCTGGCAGCATGAGCTCGCAGCCCATAAAGCCAACGGTATCCTGGGCTGCATCAAAAGGAGCATGACCAGCAGGTCGAAGGAGGTGATCCTGCCCCTCTACTCTGCTCTTGTGAGACCTCACCTGGAGTATTGTGTGCAGTTCTGGTGTCCTCAACATAAAAAGGACATGGAACTGTTGGAACAAGTCCAGAGAAGGGCCATGAGGATGATCAGGGGACTCGAGCACCTCCTGTATGAAGACAGGCTGAGAAAGTTCAGCCTGGAGAAGAGAAGGCTGCATGGACACCTCATAGCAGCCTTCCAGTATCTGAAGGGGACCTAGAGGGATGCTGGGGATGGATTCTTCATTAGAGACTATAGTGATAGGACAAGGGGTAATGGGTTCAAACAGGGAAAGTTTAGATTGTATATAAGGAGGGATTTCTTTACTGTAAGGGGCAGTAAGGCTCTGCAACGGGTTGCCCGGGGAAGCTGTGAATGCTCCATCCCTGGCAGTGTTCAAGGCCAGGTTGGACAGAGCCTTGGGTGACACGGTTTAGTGTGAGGTGTCTGTGCCCATGGCAGGGGGTTGGAACTAGATGATCTTAAGGTTCTTTCCAACTCTATCTATTCTATGATTCTATGACTTGGCTAGCACTCACCAACTCAGATGCTGCCAAAAGGTATAGCTAATGGAGGCAGGTAAAGGGAAAGGTTTTCTTCCTGTGTTAATACCACTAAAAAATATCTCCTTGGGTAATAACATTATAACAATATTTGCAAATCCTTGGAGAAATATTAAAATGATTCCCTAGGAGAAAAAGATTAAAATGATTCATTAGCATCTCACAGGGAGTTTAGAAACTGCTTTTAGTTCAGGACATGTTTTTGCCTCTTCTTGTGCCTTTATCTCCGTGGTATTGGAAAGGGCACATCCCTTTCCTGCTTCTTGTCTTAAGATGGCTTTTGGTTGTTGGTTTTGGACAGCAGCAGACCAAGTCCTCCAGAGCCACAAATCAGGGATGCAGTTAGGTATTTTTCTGTAGCCTGCTGCTAATTCACTCTTTTGAAAAAGGAGAGCCATCCACAGTCTACTCTAAGAAGAAATCCTTTGCTGGCATACAAGAAGAGAGCTTTCCTCTCTTCCTCCTATGCCGTGTCACCCCGCTAACTCTTCTTTCCAGTTCACAGGGGTCCCTGGCATCCCAGCTCTCTCCCTCATCCTCCTCGGCTGCCGGGTCCCTGCAGAGACCGAGGGAGTGCCACTGGCTGAGCAGATCCCTTGTGCGGGAGGCACACTGGGCAGCTCCATCCCAGGGCTGGCAGGAGCCCTGACATCCAATGTCTAAACCACAGCCAAACAGTTTCTTACAGCAGGGCATCAAAGGTTTTTCTGATGTTTCAAAACTATACATTCCCTCATATTAAATAATGAATGAAAAGAAAATAGAATTTCCTGCACTGCATATGCAAGCTGTTAGATTAATTTGTTCCTATCCAATATTCCTGGATCCATTTTCCATTGCAGCAGGCAGTGATGCTTGGGAAGCATGTTTTGTTATTTTTCATACCAGGCAGCTCTTGCTTCCTCTACAAGTTTCCATCTGATTCCTTTAATGAAATACCTCTCACAATTGAGCTATCTCCCTGTCAGCTACTTTTCTCATTTTCATTGCCAGCCTTTGCCTTCTGTTCAATGCTCTGGCTGCTACAAGGCTTGAGAAAACACTTTTACTTGTTCAAACTATTCCATCTCTAACTTTAGAAAATGAAGTATTTTCATGCCTCCTCTACACAACACAATTTTAAACAGACCTAATCAGTTCTGCCCTCTACCTTTTATAACTAGAAATGTTTTCAAATAAAAACAGATATCACATCCTTCAGTGATAGCCTCATCTCTCATTCTTTTCCCATATATTTCAAGCAATTAAAAAAAAAAACAACAAAGTTTGCTTGACTTTGAGAACTTCTTACCCTCAGCACAAAAGCCTTTTCCAAGTTTTAATTGAAGCTAAACATCTATTTAGGTTACAAAGTCCTATCTTTAACTTGAATAGAATAATTCCTTTTCTTGTGTTTAACCTTTGATCAGCTACCTACTTTTGAACTTTTGGATAACTATCCCCTTCTTGCTATTCTTGTCCCATTTCTTTCATAATCCTTGCGTAAAGGCACCCTATAAATCAAAATAAAGTTCTCTATGGTGAAATTACTTTTTTCTTTCTTTTTTTTTCTTTTCTTTTTTCACAGAGATAGTTTCAGTCACTTTGTTTGTCCTTTTGTTTTTGAATATAACCACTATAGTGATCTACAATATAATGCTGTAAGATGTTTGTAGAGTTTTAGAATAACTTCAGTATAGCAAGAAAAAAATATATGAACCATGAAACTAATACCAATATTCCAGATTATGTCTGAAGAATCAACTTGTCTATGATGGCCTTCGCCCTGCCTCTTCCACGGTCACTCACTGGATTCACCTTCCTCCTCCACTTGCCCATCACCCGCAGAGATGGACCACAAGCAGAATGTCAACCTGCTTGGGCAGGACACAGGAGGGATAGCTCTCTCCAAGGTGAGATGAGGGAATGAGCATTCTGCTACTGCCTGTGCTTGTGAGTGCTCCCTCCAGGTGATGGATAGATACCCTTAAGGATGCTCCACTTTCCTGCTAGGATTCAGAAAACTCTAAAAAGAGAAAACTTTCTAAAAAGAAATTCAGAAAACTTTCTAAAAAGAAAGGAATCACACACTGCTTAATTTGATAGGCATGTTTTTCAGAATTACACATCTTTACACCTCTCTCTTCTGCCTCCCTCTGATCAAACGGTCTCTGGCAATGCGGGAGGGAAGCAAGTGACAAGCGGGCTGCTTTGGGTTGCAGTAAGGCAACATGTGACTCATTTTGCCCCTTAGTAATCTAACTTCTGATGTAGTTACCAACCCTAAACTACACATGCCTGGCACTTATGAGAGCTTCTGTTACAAAATTTTCAGCATTACATTTCAGAATATATGTACTTGGAAATGTATCATCAAATCCTCCTATGTTACTAGTATCACTCAAAAGAACATGCGTTTATACAAATAATAGCATACTTTTGAAAATTAACATAAATCTAAAATTAACATCTTAAAAATTGTGGTATGGTCTGAATTTTTCTGTTTCTATAATATTGACAGTGTATGACTTAGAACATTCTAAACTATTAATTACCTTGGTTTAAATGCTTGCATTAGATGACTTCTTGCTTCAGGGCAGACACAGGTAACAATCTTCCTTATTAATACTGGTCTCCAAATCAATTCAGAACAGAGACTTCATTTTCTGTAATCATAATGCATGAACTAGTAAACAGTTATCAATCCCCTTCTCCCCAAATAGTTTCAAACTATTTAGATCTGAGTGATTCATAATTCATATAGCGCTTGCAGACTTGGCACGTGTAAATGTGGGGTTTTTTCTTTTTTTTTTTGAAATACCCTTTTTCATCACACATCCCACCCCACTTCTTTCACTATCATATCCCAAATGAAGAGTAGATGTTTTCTTAGTCAGTGTGCATACAGATATAAATAAAAAGCTGATTATAAAATTAATAATGAATCCTTCCACACTGGGTGTCTTAGAAAAACAGAGAGTAGAGTTGCACACGAGGGCAAAATACCTGGAGGGATGAAATGAAGTAGACTAAAATTAGTGACTGGGGTCTCAGTTCACAATCTATTTTGACACTGAATTTATTACAGGCAAGGCTAAATATTTAATTTCAAAAGGTACACTGAATATAGCTGGGGATACCACCATTCTTTCTGTGCATATCTTGCATTTTCCTCACTTACATGAATGCATACTGGCCTCTGAAACACTCTCAAGGACAATTTATTGCCTGAGCATTTCTTTAATGCAACATTAAGTCGCAGAGGCTTACTTCAAAGGTAGCAAACTTTGAAGCAGGAACACAAAAAGTTTGGCTACTGAAATCACCCAACAGCCTGGCTGACTTTGAAAACTATTTCCCCATAGATTAACCAAATTTTTCCTCTATGGAGTATCATGTTCCCAAAGAAACTGTAAGATTAATGCATAATGGCAAGAGAGACAGCTTTAGGGCACAGTTATTCACCACCAAGGAAAGCTGCACTGGCTCCTCACTGTCCAGTTTCCTAGGGATGCTCAATTTCCTGCATGCTCTTTTCATCTCAGCATGTTCTGCATGGCAGCACCTAGTAAATAAAACAAACAAAAAAAGATTTTAATAAAATAATCCGGAATTAATAGATTTCTGAAACTAAAGGGTATTACCAAGATGAACATAAAGAAAGATCATCTTATTGAAACTAAAAATCATGATAAATGATACTGTTGAGAGGGTAAGCAAGGCAATATTCAGAAGAGTCTGGGACTGCAAAGTCCAATTAAGTCCCTTTTCTTAGCGTCTTTATATTAGTTCTATTTGGCATCAAAACATCAAAGCCTGCTCATTCATGTACTTTATTTCCCTGGGCAACACCTCTGTGCACAGGCAACATTTTATAGTGTGCTTTAAATTTGAATCAAGTACACTAATCAAGTATGGTAGCAGTGGGTGACACTTCAGTCATGTGGCTGTAAAAAGTGCGTAAGTGTGCGAGAAAAGCTGGCTTGCAGTTACAAAAATATTCACAGTTAGAATATTTTACCTGACCCAGTGATTTTTAGACCTACAGATGTGCTTGTAAACATGAATTGTTTTAAACAAAAGTTATGTACTAAGGTGAACCAGGCTGTAAGTCCCTGTGTATTATTTTATAACAGAATGCTTGAAGAATAACTGACATTTTTTCCTTTATTCTCTAAGATGAAAAATATGTTATTTAAAAGCTTTTTCTCCCAACTATGTGAATGCTCCAGGAACAAGACAGGTCAAGAATGTTGATAAGGGGGATCTCCCACATGCCTGTTTACATTACACCCCTGTGCTAGGAGGGCTATGGGCTGGCACCGACAGCCTGGCTGGCATGTGGAGGGTGATGCACCCCCTTTGAGGGGGTGGGGTCACCTTGTACAGACACATCTGGCCAGTGTCCCCGTGAGCTGGTTATACACATCAAGAGGTGGCTGCAGAGCATCACTTATGGCTCTTGTATGAGGCAACAAAAGTAGCAAAGCCATAGATGATTCTGGTATGGATTCTCTAACCATGGATAACTAACCAACCCCAAAATAAACTGCAGCACAGAGACATCCAACATATAATTTATAGTGCTGGATATTACATCCAAGAGAGAAAACAAACATTCCCGTAGTTCAAACTAATGAGACAATCTAAGTCTCAGTGCATTTTATTTTGCTCTGATGTTTCCATTAAAAAACTAATTTGCAAATAATTTTAAAATATTATGCATATATGTACACATACACACACATATATTCCACACTGATATACAAATATATCAATATTATTACATCACATAAATATTATACAACTATGCTGACATGCATTTATATACCTGTTGCCAGAGTGAATAGCTGAATATTGTGGAAATAATTTCCTTTCCTTTCCTGCACTGGCAGAGGTGGAGGCAAAGACCTGGGGCAGGGTGCTGCAAAGAATAGTTCAGAAACAACAGTGAGAAAAGTCAACAAACATGCATTAAAAGTGACTCCCCAAATCCTCAGCAACTTAATTTTTCCTGGTGTCACTGTCAGCCCAGCTAAGCACATCTCTTTCACGGGATCAGTAAAAATAATCACTGAATTTTCTCAGCGTTTTTTGGGCTTGGATTTTCTCTTTGGGTATGTGTCAGGTAAGCCTTCATCGAAATTTCTGGAATAACACTGAAAAAAAACTACCAGGAGATGCCCATGTATTTTGCAGCAGTGGGCTATTCTGACTGTTTCTCAAAGTTTGTGGTTTCTCATCTGTATACTGAAAACATGTTTTAGATCAGCATTCCCCTTACTGGATGTACATTATGTCCTGTTATACTGACTTCCAACAAGCTTAATTTTGTGGTATTCAGAAGTTTTTCTGCTTTTACACAACTTTCAAAAAATGAATATTGCCATCAGCCAGGGCAGGCTTTTGCTGGTAGCACCACATGCATGACCAAAGTGATTATTTAAATACTCACTCAGTACCTAGAAAATAGATCCATTCATTAATATCTTATGAGAAGTATTTTGGGCCAGGCTTTTTTGACTCTCATAATGCATTTTAATGCATTTCTTATTGAGTCTTCCATTACAGTTCTGGAGAGGTAATTCATACTTCCCTTCTATTCAATGTTCCCTTGCAAGAGAAGAACAGAGCTGGAATTTTCTACCTACTGCTAGATAATTCCTATGAGTTGTTCTTTTTTTTTATTATTTATTACTAGGAGATGCTTGATAGGGAATATACTTTCCACCATAACATAAAGCATATTTATGAGAATACAAAAACATATATGGGTCAAAAAAGAAATTATTATTTTCCTTAAAAAATGAGGGAGCAAAACCAAAACCAGCTTTTTATTTAATGACTACACATTGAAAATGTCAAACTTTGAGGCTATAAATTTATAACACAGATTGATTCAAAGTTCCTTTACATGTTGAGTAATGAATCATAATATTCTTCTTGTTATTACTGTTGTATAGAAATAACATCCTGGAGAGGAAATATTTTCAGTTGCTAGAAATGGGGCTTTCACATTCATGTATAGCATATACCTACACAGAATGCATCTATTGTCATAAATATTTACACACACAGACATGCATTTCCATGTTCTACCGAACTGATTATACTACCAGGTAAATACTAAGTTAGCTGACAAAATATATAGTTCTTCTCTTTTTTAATATATAATGCATATAAAAACTCCCAACATATATTGTAATGTTCTTTCCAGCATCTATGAAGAATACTGTTTCCATACTCAGTATGCTTCCTTTGGTTTTGTGAGATAATTTTAAATAATCATGAAAATTAATAAATCAGTACTTCTGTAGTAGCAAGGCTTAAATACTACATGCTTCATATTTTGGTAATTATCTTCAAGAATGATGACAAAATAAATATTTATTTTCTTAAACCTGATATTTTATCAGTTTTTTTGATTTTTTTTAAATTAAAAGTATTAAAAAATCCATTTTTTTCACTACCAAAACCAAATGCACTTAATGCAAAATGTGTATGAGCACATCACTGTCATGCTTAGGTGATCACCACAGATAGTGTTGGCTACCTCCTGTAAATTAAAACATGGTTGTGTTGCAGCAAATCTGAAGTATTTTTCAAACACACTGCAGCCAAACAGCAGACAGAAATATTGTACATGGTGAGAAAATGCTGCTGAGAAACTTTAATCCCTCAGTCCCTTTACTGCAAGTATCATGCTTTTGTTCTTATTTGCTTTATAGGTACCTTATAAATATTTAACTTCAGCATGACCCATGGAATAAAATCAGCTTTTAGCACAAGGTGACTGAGTGGCTATTTAGTTTAACTTTCAGGTACAATTAAAACTTTTATTGCCATTCTTCTGGAGAAGCAGCACAGACACAGTAAAATACTGAGGTGAGGAAGTTCAGCCCAAGTGGAGTCCCCTGAAATCCTGAGTGCACCCTACATCCCGGGGCAGACAGGGGGGACGTGGCACTGCCCTGCACCCTGACACCTGCAGACAGAAGGTGAAAATAGTTTGTTTTTATTTGTAAGTCACATATTTTAACAATAGGTGTCCTGGGTTCAGCAGTAGCAGTCATGTTTTTCCTTTGTGTTAACTGGTGCAGTGCTGTGTTTTGACTTCCAGCTTGAGAACAGTGTTGGTGAAGCCGATGTTTTCGGTTGTTGCTAAGTGATGTTTACCCTGACCAAGGACTCTGTGAGGCTCATGCTCTGCCAGGGAGGAGGGGAAGCTGTGAGGAAGCAGGGACGGGGCGCCTGACCCGGGCTAGCTGGGGAGGTATTCCATACCACAGCACGTCATGCCCGGGGTGAGGGGTAACTGGGAGTTACCCGGAAGGACACAGGCTTCCGGGTGGAACTCGTTTTCTTGGCCGGTGGTATCGTATTCTCTTCCCTTGTTATTTTCCCTTATCATTTTTGTAGTTGATAGTAGCGGTGGTGATTTGTTGCTGGACTGCTCTTGTCTCAACCCGTAGGAGTTGCACTCTCTCGATCCTCCTCCCCGTTCCTCCGGGAGCGGGGAAGGGGAGAGCCCCGGTGCGGGAGGGAGAGACGGACACGGACCTCGATTGTTGTCAGCTTGGCACCACTCACTGGGAGTGAGTGAACAAGTTACCTGACTGGGTTTAAACCACGACAATAGGAAAGAAGCCATTGCTGTTGAAACCAAACAATTTCAACTTCTCATTCTTTTTGTTGTTGCTGCTGTCAGCTTCAGAGGTTTCCAAAGCCTAACAACATTATTTCAAGACATTTGGTTTAAATGTACACCAGAAAATGAAAGAACATATTTTAAGAATATTTTCAGACACATACACCCCCCCCACCCCCCCCAAGAGCCTACATGGCTGACATTTTGACAGTGTACCAAAAAAAGTCTGGTCGAAGATAGAGATGGTGGGGAGAGTGACACTTTCTCTCCCGCTAATTGACAACCTGGGAAACAAACACATTAAAAGAATTACATTATGATATTACTCTAGCGAATACAGCCTGCCAGAAAATGCAGCCTGTTTATTAGTTTGAAATAAGCATTCATTTTGATCTCAGGCAGGGTACAGAGATGAGTTCTGGAAGCAGAAGGAATCTATCTGCAAGGGCTCACAGCACAATGTGCTTGGAGAAGCAATGAAGGCGCATTTGAAGGCCCATTAGACAGCAGAAAGAGAATCTGAACAGGCAGCAATTTAAATATTTTTAGTGCTCTGCAGCTTCTTTCTTATTTAACAGCTTAGCAGGGCTGCATATATTACAGGCAAGTTGGAAATATCTTCAAGATGGGAAGCTGGGAGAGTAGTATGTTAATGACATCACTCAGCTGCTCAAATGACTCTGATTCAGGACAGTGTAATTCAGAAGAGAAGCCATCTCCAAGAGCTGTGTTTGGAGAAAACGCCAGAAATCTGGCTTTAGATGTCTAGTATTTCAGACCCAATCATGTTACATTAAACTGTTCCTTGTCTGATTGTCCTGGTAGTCCTGTGGAAACAGAGCTGGGAATCTCCCAAAATCATCCCCAAATTACTATCCAGCAGCAGGAGGAAACAGAGTGCTATTTATCTGAATAGCCTACGTTAGATGCAAGCCTACCTCAAACCACTAAACACCTGTATTTTGAATGTATTAGCTCTTGCCAACACATTCATTGTTAGCAGTTTTACAGTAATAAAATCCACCAGCTCTAATAGTCCTTCCAATTGCACCCATTTTTAAAGATAAGGGGCTGGGGAAAATGGAAAGAATGTAATAAATGTGACATCCCAAAACTTATTAATGAAACAGATAAAGTATTACTAGAAGATAGATATGGGAAAGAAGGAAAAGAATATAGTAAGACCCTTTCAAAAGTGCAGAGAAGAAAGTATAATAATTTGACTTCAAGTATGGCTTAACAATTTTACGACCACCTTCCCAACCCAAAGTCAAACATGCAGATTTTAGGGCACTCAAAACCCAATCAAATTCACCCCTAAATTCAATTTAATTAACTACCTGGTTTGCAGACCCCTACTACAGTGGTCTACAGTGCAAATACAAGGAAAGGAGTGTGGAAGGTAAGGCTTTCTTTATATGAAAATGGTTTCCTGCTCCATGTTTCTCTCTTCCAGTTCTAAAATAGTCAATAAATGTAAAATACAATGTTAAAATGCTAAAAAAGATGCATTATTTACTTTAACATAGTTGATTGCATATTTATATAAATGTGCAAAAGAATGAACAAAATTTCAATGTAACTGTCCTCTTCCTTTTTTGTAAATACCCCCCAGGATCTTTACTCCAGTTAAATGTCACTGGTTTTGCAACAAGTTTTTATTTTCAGGAAGTGAAACATATTGTCAGACAATAATAATTCTATTAAAATAAGGTGTCTGAAATGAAGAAACCATATATGAATATTTAGCCTTGTTTTAAAAGGAACTGAACCAACAGCATTACTCTGAGAGATGAGCTATACTTTCAAGGAATTTACTACTAATTCGTAAAGAAGTAAATAGCAAAATTTCTTTTTATTTTTATCTGTCTATAATTGTGTTCAAGCAAAAATACTGGATTTCAACTGCTTGTTGTATTGCCTATGATGTCCTTAGTGGATATTCTTCTGTTGTTGGACTGCAGATTTACACAATATATGTCTTGTCTGATTTTGAGAAATAATGGGCAAAACCTGAATGATGCATTGTTCATTTGTATACCATGATTATTATAATTCAATTATAAAGTTAACAAATATATTTTAAACTTTTTTTTTATTTTTTTTATGTTTTGGGTTGTGTTTTTTTTTTGTTTGTTTGTTTTTTTGTTTGTTTTTTTGCTTAGCTAGTATTCAAATAGTACTGAAAGTTAGGAGGCACCTGGTTTAATTATGGACTGGTGAACACCTTCCATTTCCTTCAGCAATAACCTTCAGTGTGATACTGCAGGAACTGATACATCTTAAAAAGAAAAAATCTTCTCTTGACTTTCATGCATGTTTACACAAGTTAATGGTGATATGCTCACCAAGCAAAGCATTGAAGTACAATTTGCTGCTTAAAACTAGAGATGCCTCTTTTGAGAGAAGTCCATGCAAGAGAAATGCTTCACTACTTCAGAGTTTCATCTCTGCTTTCCAGCAGGCACTGCTTTACCACAGGTTATTTCCCTGGACAGGTAATGGACTGACTTCCCACATGAAGCTACTCAAACAACTGTGGTGAATAGGCTGATTGATGAGCAGAGACTAAAGTGAAGTCTTGCTGAGCTTGGCTTACCAGAAATCAGTGTCATGGGCCTCCAGGGGTTGGAGGGATCACTGGTAATATGTGCCCATGGTCAGAGATGGCAGGAAGCTACATCAAAGGCTTCCTTAGCAGAAGGGAGCACAGATCAAATAACCAATATCAATATGAGTGCACCTAAAACAATACCTCTATCATTAAGAGATTGTTTTCTCTTCAAAATTTGTACTTATTAGAAAATTAATCACACCAAGCAACCAGAACAGACAACAGTAAATGCCATTTCACTTGGCCCCTTTGACAGCCTAATGGCAAGACCATCCACAACAAAATTATTGTATAATTTAGGAACAGAGGTGAAGCTTTCTACAGGAATGAATGAAAACGATGTACATTTGATGGTAGCAAGTTGGTTTAGCTTCTCTAGATAAATATTGCACATCCTTCTGCCTCCATCAACCTTTTCCAAATAATTTATTTCTCTCTTTTGTGGGAATTTTCCACTTTAATGGTATTTTCTACTGGCAAAGTAGGAGGAAAAAAATCATTCCAACACTGTCCCTTAATAAGTCCTGATCACTGGCTAAGCAGTAGCCTGCCTTGAGATACTCTATCCCTTTTTCACTTTTCTTTCCCAAATAACTTCTACAGAGTTAATAAATAACTGCAAATATCAGTGAACACTAAATATAGGGAAGACAAATAAAGAAAAAAGCCACACACATTATTGCAGAACAGTTTCAAATCCCTTATGTACACAAGTGAGGACCTGCGTTTAGCCCCTACAGCAAAATCCATTACACAGCTTGGCTGTCCTCAGGCATTTCTAATATGTGCAGGTAAATATTGCCTTATATACATTACATAAACCTCATTCAGAGTGCTGAAGATCCTCCGCCAGTTCCCTGAAACTGTTGCAGAAAGGCCTGCTGGGATGAAGAGTTGAGCAGTTCTCCTGGCCAAGTAAATTTTAATTTTTATCCATCCTATAGACCTTATATGTACAAAACCTGCGGCCAGAGTGCTTCACAAGAACACTTTTCTGCTCCTGCTCTGCTGCCTGACTTGCTTCTGCCATGAGACCAATAGCTCATTTGGCATATTGAGGGTCTTTGCTTGTTCTGAAATAATTATCCTGGAGAAAAGTGTGATGTTTATTAGTCTTAGTGGAGAAAATCTGTAAGAGAAAATCCCTTTTTTGGGCAGGAACACATGCAAGGTGTGAATTTACCCCATCAGTGGTGACAGGACTGTTCCTCGCAGCCTCTTGCCCTTGAGCAGGGGCATGTTTGCATAGATGCTTGTGTACAGACCTTTCTGAATCAGGTTGCATTTTCTGCTCTAACTTTTTGCATTTTCTCTCTTCAAACTTTTTAATGAGCTAGATTTGTAAAACTTCATCTTACAAGTAAGTGTTCTTGTGCTCTTCTGCTTGTTTTTCCTTGAACTTAACAATAATACCTTGTCTATCTGTATCGAGATGGTTTTTAAAAATTTTATCTTTTATATGCAAGAACACTGGTCCAGTTGTGGTATTTTCCATACTTTCATTTCTCCCTACCACAAAATCAATCCTCCATGAACTTATCACTGTTGAAGACAACAGTAGAAAACAAAATACACCAATTGAAACTTTAAAGCTAAGTTTGAAGCTACAACCAACCCTTATGGCTATGTTAGAAATGTTACAAAATACATCTTGTTTATGGGAAAGCTGACACATTATTTTTGTGCCTCTGATCTCTGTAGACCACAGCTGCACTGAGGAGTTTTGATGATTTTGCCATGAGAGCTATGAGAAACCATAAGGAAATCATGGTTTTCCTTATGGAAAGGATCATATACGATCATTTCCTATGGAAAAGATCATATATTTTGCATCCCAAAATAATGCATTAAATTTTGCCATGTACATTATCTGCTATAGCGATCACACAATTTGACAAATTACTAAAAAAAAAAGATAAGTGCATCTGAAGTTTTGGACATTTCCTTTGCAGGCTCAGCTATCATGCATTTTATTTCACTTTGCAGAGATTTTTGTTTGGTCTACTGCAGAAATACTATCATCAAATATTAATAGCTTTTCTCTATTTATAGTCATAAGTGTTTGACTGTTTTCCATCATTCTAATAAACTATTCTGAAAGGAAAGAATTATGAATTGTCTTACATGATGAAGCAATATTACATTCGCAGTTGAAAACCAAGTTCCATTTCTGAAAAGCACAGTAGTGAGCAAGTCTACATGACTGATGAAGAAATGTTAGGGCTCTCAACGTACAAATGCAATTTGTCAATCTTTTTTTTTCTTTTTTTATTTTAAGTACCAGAACACTTCAGATATTCTTGTAGCTTCACCCAATTCAAAACCCACTTGAACTTCTGTGGGAGGCAATTAACAATAATGAAAGCTAACTTCAGTGTTGAATACATTGTTTTTAAATGCCACCCACAGAAGTTCATGTAGATCTTGAATACTACAGGTGAATAAAAACATCTATTTCAGAAAGATGGACAGAGCCTATCATGAACCAAGAACTTTAGTTTGCCTTCATTGCAAATTCAAAAACCTGCTATCAAAGCAGAAATCACGTTTGGCTTTGAGAAGGTGAACACAATGGGCACAGACTCATTTCACTTAAAAAGACTAATTGCAACATGAATAGGAAGGAACTCAACCTCCAGATTCATCTCAAATTCTGGGGCTACCTATCTACATTACATCTAGATTTCATGGCCTCATCTTTTTTACTTGGATGCATCTAAAGACAATGAACAGAAAACATCTCTCACTTGCAGAGTGAAGCTTAAACAGATCTAATTTCTCACAAATGTCTCAGTATTTTTTTCTGCAATGCTTTTAAAGACTTCCTACAGAATAAAAGAGTGTTAAAATGAAGATGTTTTAGATTAAATTCATGATTTAGTAAGTGCAACTATTGCTGCTACTATGCTTCCACATAATTTTTAAAAAAGTAGATGGCTAGAAAAAAATGAAGAACTACTACTAACAAAGATTAGTGTAACACATTTAACTACAAAACAACTAAAAAGCAACAGTTTGAAGAAGATAATACAACAAATGTAATGGTTTGCTCTGCAGCTCAAATAGATAATGAAGTAACTAGATGCAATATATCTAACAGTTAATGCACTCAGTACTCCATAAATAACATATTACTGCAGTATAATTTAGCATGCTAATAACTAATAGATGACAAAGTTATGGCTCTTTTACTCACACCATTGGTTCCACTGGGTGTTATTCTCCCACTGAAATTAGTGGGGCTACTCCCATTAGCAAGACAACAGCAAACTTTGGACTATTAGAGCTAAATATAAGCCAAAATGCTATTACTCTGCTTTGTGCAGAATAACTGACTTTGTGAATGGGGAGAGATGGTCAGGTCCTTTGAATGGTGCACCAATGTTTCCAGAGCACATGTTTGCAGGTCCTGCAGGAGCCTCCCTGCCCAGCTGGGACAGCTTCACCCTGGCAAGAGAAGGCTCCAGCCACTGCTCTCTGCCCTTACCCCTGGTCCCAGGCATCAGCACCTTCAATGTGGAAATTTATCACAAAACAATGAGCAAGGAGGTGAAGAAAAACAGTCATCAAATGACAATAGTCAAGGCTTAGGCTGAAATTAAACAACCTTGTATTTAAAAGCTCTCTTTCTACTCACACAAAGAAAATCCTCTTGACATAATTTAATCACCCCTAAAAGGGCATTATACCACAGCATAAACAAGAAAATCTGAGAATACTGTGTCATAGGTGATGACATTATCTGAGTCACTTTTGATGGGATTAAAGTTGTTTAAGTAAGCTGAAGAGAATTTCACTGCACAGGAAGAGCAACAGAACAACAGTTCCAGAGGGTGAACAAATCTGTTATAGGCAAAGGCGGATAATTATGAAATGTAATTATACTTTGAGTTTCTTGAGGAAAAGAGCAGGACTTGATAAACATTTTAGCATACTCCTGCTGTTAAGAAAAAAAAGGACATCTTAAGGAAATTAAAAACATAGGCCAGCACTTTTTGCAGGAAGAGTTTGAAATGCTGAATCCTGGGATTAGACGGGTCTCTTAAATATATGAGAGAATAATTTATTTCATGCAATCTATATCTATACACATAAAAGCAAATAAGAGGTAACAGGAATATCATACAAATACATGCATATATGTGGATGATGAGAATGTAGAATCTAGATTTACTAGCTAAGCCTAACACAAGAGCCCCCTTCTCTTTGCTGGTGGCTTGTCTTCTCCACAACGCTCAGAGGGAACCCCACCACTTCTCCAACAGCAGTAGCTATGGAGTGGATAGAGCCTGGATGCTCTAAACTTTGCACAACATTCTGAACAAAACTGTAGGGAAAAACTCAGAAAGGAATAGAGGTAAGGAATAGAGGTAAGGAATCACATTCATTCTAGTTCCCTATGCCTCAGTACTAAAATATGTGACATTGAATAGTTCACACTGACATGCCCAACATGGGCTGAAATGGAATTAACATGTCTTTTCCATTACAAAATGTGAAATAGACAGGATAACAGGATGACGGTGGCTATGATTTCCAAAACAATCAAACATGCATTACTGGATAAAGCAACAAAATTTTTGTTCACTCTTTAGTTTGTTGTGAATTCAAGTGTTTCCACACAGCATATCAGATAAAAAAGTTAATGATCTGCTCCCTCTCCATTTTGGCATGCAAAGAGAAAAAAATAGGATGTGCTTTACTGAGGACAATTAAAGTTCAAAAAGGTTGTAAAAAGAAGTATTACAATGGAAATATTTTTAAATAACTCTATTACTTGGGTAACATAATTGCATTAAAAAATTTTGAGTCCTTAAAGCTGTTACAAGAATGGCCTCAGCTGAGCTAAAATTTTGTTATTTGGAGCCACCTGCACAAAACTGATATTCTTTTTGGTGTTTATCTGATTTAGGACAAGTATTATGGGGCCAGAAATCTGTGATGGCTGAAGAAACAGATGTGTCAAGAAAATCTCTAGCCGCTTTAACTGTGATCCTTCATATTTTTTCAGTTCAAATCAAGATTTTCATGTGTAGTTATGCATGACTTTGGCTATTTTGATGAATCTGTATTTGAATATATTACATATATTGAAAAGCAATTCAGCATATCAAAATCTTCTAATAAAATCAGTGACAGATTAAAAATATGCTTTGTGAGGTTAACAGGAGTAACTAGAAGATACATCTATGTGTGTATTTTCATCATTTGGTGTCCCCTTAACAATAAAACCCCGTAAGCTGTCAAAATGTCAAGGTGTATTGACTTCACAACAAGCAAAGAAAGAAAAACCTTAGGAAATAGCACAAGAACAGAAATGCTGAAAGAGAAAAGAAAACTTTGGGTTACTGTACATTTTTCAACATTTACTCAGATCATACATCTTTCAGATCAAGTATCTAAAAATAAAAATGTCTACCTTTCCCACTAAATTAGTCTCAGCCAGAGTATGTTGTCAGATACATACATTAAACAAAACCAAAATAAAAGGGTATTAAAATTAGAAGAAAATAAATAAATCAAATACCTGGCTTTGAAATAAGATATTTGCTTTCATATACATAAATACAAATGATTCTTTACTCATGGCATATATACCCTTAATTAGAGGTTTATATACAGGATTTTTCAAAAAACTACAGAGGATTTGTCAGTATACTTCACAATGTACATCTGAATACTCATGCTACATTAAACTACAGTGTGCAGCAATGACTTCTGCAGAACAACATGAAGGCTTGTTTACAGCAATACATTTATAACTTTTGTTTTTAAAAAACACATTAAAAAAACAAAAAAGTGCAATCAATCCTGTAACTTGGCACAGCATCCAAGCAGAAGTTAGAGATCTAAGCATCGCTACACATCCTGATTTGAGAACACAGTCCTACAACCAGAAGACTTGGACAGTGCTGCAGAACATGCAGAGATATAGCACGTCTAATTTCAGCTACAGTGCTATTGCAGAGGATCTAGGAAGGAAAACAACCAACCAATCCAACTAACCAAAATAAAAAAAAACAAACAAACCCAAACAACCAAACAAAAAAATAACAGGAAAAAACAGGAGCCCAAGCACCCCTGATTACTTAGAGCTCCCATATCCGTAAGGTTGAAAGCACTGCCTGCCAAAGTTAGTGAGGAAAGCACACCCAGACATTTTACCCAAACATTTTCCTGTCTTCTTGACACTTTTTTTTTGAGTAAAACTGCATATCTGAAGCTGCACCTCCACTGACTTCTTGAAAACTAAGGATTAAATGTAATGATCATCTAACAATCAGTGACTAATGTAACTATAAGCATGTGAGATGTTTCGGTATAAAATCACAAAGTATTGCTTTTAGAGCTCAGTGGGTGACTTTGCAAGAAAGAAAACAGAATCAAGCAAGAAAGGAAATTATTAACAGTGAGAAAGAAATCCTTGGGTACAAAATACGATGAAAAATTTTTTTCTTGGAAGTACTGTATTAGAAATCCAACACATTGCTTGTATTAACTAAAAAGTAATGGAAAAATGGAATCACTTTCCACACTGATACTGGGAATGAAGAATACTTTTTGGACATTTAGAAATTTTCAGGATTTTATTTGCCTATTGAGATGTCTTCAAAATAACTTCTAATATAAAGCTAACAGAAAAAGTAGAAAACCAATTCACTAACAGTGAACATCAAGATTTAGCAGTTGAGATGTATTTAGACAAACAATTATTAGAAGATCTGACCCACTAACAGTGATATGCATGGTCTTATAAACTCATGTGCCAGTCTCCGTGCTAGGTGGTATTCTTAATGCCATTGATGGACAAAGTGTTGGTCCAAGAACATATTTTCGGAAAATGCAGATTCAGGTCAACAGAACTATTTATATCTAATTCACAAGACTGTCTCATCTGAGAAACAGGTTTTAGTAGACATCAAAGTGTTTTTTTGTTTTAACATTTCAAAGGAAATTGTTTCTATTTATTTATTTTTAATGTTTCATTGCAAAGTACTTCTTTTTTAAAGACTAAACCATAAAGACACTTTAAAGATTTTTGTTTTGTTAGGGAAGGTAATGAAAATAGTTTAGACTAACATAAAACAAGCCACTAGATGTCTGAGGCATTTCTGGCTCACCCAGCAAAAAGTATTAACCACACAATTTCATAACTTCACAGTTAAAAAATTACATCACACAGTCAAATGGTCATATTATAATGTATATGTGTCCCCATTCCTCAAAGTATGGTATTAATAAAGTTTTATTTCCTTTTCTTATTTTTTACAGATTTGGTATCAAATAAGCCAACAGGACTCCATGCAAAGAGCCTGCTGGTATATTCTGAAAGTTCAGAGCTTATGGTGTGCTGTGTGTGTGCAGCTGTATGTGCTACTTGTCCATTGCATATTTCTTATTCTGTATGTGTATCATATATATATTTTTTAACATCCTCCATACAAACATTTTTATACAAAGACACTGAAGTACTGAGAATGAATATGCAGTTTTGCAGCTTCTGCTTGCTGCTCTGGCTTAGTCACAGAAATCTAGTAGAATAGCTTCAGAGCTGAAATGTGTTTTTTTTTTTATTTCTCCTTTATTTAATACATTTTTTCTACCTTTAAGATTCTGTGACCTATTTGCTAAGGAAAGAGCTTACCTGTTTGTTGGAAGGTGCCTGCCTGCCTGTCTGACTTGAACAAAGCCATTAGCTTGATCATAGGAGATGCAGCTGTTTTCCCCAGCTAGACAGCATGTAAGAAGCTCTTCTGTCGCATTGTTTCTAAACATTTACCTTGGAGGTACAAATCCCATCATTCTTTACCTTTAAGGCACACACCACAAACCCAAGAATATTTGGGAAACAGGCCATATTTTAGAATTCTTACTTTTCATACAAGGGAAACAAAGCATTCAATCAGTCATCTCTGTTCAGACAATTTCTCAAGAAATGTCATAGGAATTTATAAGGCACTACTAATAACCTTTTTTTTTTTTTTCCCTTCTTTCCCATCCTGACCACAATTTAAACATGCAGAGTTTGTTTTGAAGAATTCACAAGCCCTACAAAACACTAGGGCAAAACCTGGAAGATGTCACTTTGCCTGAACTCTAGCTAGCCATCAGCAGAGAAGCTACTTGGATAGAACTTCTGTTTTCAACAGCCAAGTGTTTCAAAATTATAGTAACAGCCATCAGATGGACTGATGCTTGTGACCTCTGCTTAATGACAGATATAATTCTAAGCCATTTGTCCAAACCTCATAAAGTTAGTCTGCTAGCATATTTACTCTCTGAAAACAGCCTGAGAACAAAGCCACCCAACGGACACTTTTGTATTTGCAGTGCTGGATTAGGAGCTAACACCAACCTTTTGTAACAAGCTCTTCTTTTTATGGGCTGGAAGTCAAACAGGGGAAAAAGGCATTCCTGCTAGAGGAAGGATAAATGCATTAAGGAGTGAGAACTCCATTCCAGGAAAAAAAACAGCCAACCTTATAAAAACTAAGAAACAAATAAATATGCTTCACCAAATCTAGGAAACAGAAACAAATTCCGGAGTGGTACGATCATTCTGAAAACATGAAATAGAAACAAAATTAGCAGTAGACTGCACTAGAGAAGAAAAATTAAGCAATACACTTTCCTTCAAGCCTGTAAGATTCAGTCTAATATGTGAATTAGACCTTAAAAAAAATAACTGGGTCTTTACAACAGGTCAAAGCCTCAAACCATACCTAAAGCATTTGTATGGAGAGCTTACACTGAGAAGGGGAAACCAGGTCAACAAAAGAGCTCTCTGCAAAGGACGTGTTTCCATAGAGCTACTAACTTCACAAGGCAACACAATAAATCCTTTAACAGACCATAACTGGATTTCCGTAGCAGAATCTTCACATTCAGATATTATGATTCAATTTCTCAAGTCACCGGGACATACTTCTCTGAGGGTCTCATAAAGACCATTTTTCTTAACTGCTGTGGGACTCCAGCAGACAGAAGTGCTGGGTAACAGATGGTATGCTCACTGCTTTGTAATATCAAAAGAAGGATTATGCTGTTTTTGTTTTCCAATTTGTTTAATTTTACAGATCTGTGGATATGCAAAATTAAATAAAACCTTCTCGTCCCTCAGCCTAATACATAGTTGTGGTTTACATTCTAAATAGTCCCCCAAAATGTTCAAGGCCTCCATTACAGGAGCAAGTCTTCACACATATAACAAATGACAGACTTTGTTTCCAAACAGTCTGCAATTTGAACAGAAATAAAAAAAATTATGAGCAACTGGAATTACTATTTCTAAAGTGGCAAAAGTTGCTTCTGGTTGAGCAAAAAATGAAACTGAGAGTGCTGAGTATGGGTATGATAGCTCAATGAAGCAACTCTTTTTCCATTCTTACTATAACCACTTTACATAGAGGTAGCTGCAGGAAACAGATAAATAACAGAGAACTAATTGTACACATCTAATTGCATATTTAAACCTACGAGAGTGAAACATTCCAGAAAATCTGCAAGCCTCACGTAACCCCACTGCCACCAAGCTAATAGCAGAGGGGCTTTCAGGGATGACAAAGATCTGGATGGGCAGAGTAGGAGCTTACTGAAACTCCACCAATGCCACTTGTCTATCATCTGGCTCCACTGTGCAAAGAACCAAAGATCCAAGTAGGGCCCTAGAATAAGCCAGTTATAACCAATGTCCATTGATCCCCTGCAGCCCAGCAGCACTGCTGACGTGCTCAACAGCAGGCACTGGCCTCAAGGTCTGAAGTATAGTCCTTGCAGGCCAGTGTATTGCAACAGAGTAGTCTGGTAGAAAAGGTGGGTGAGAAGTTTTAAGTCTCTCTATTGAGATGAGATATACTTCCCCAGTTAACTCATGCTTTTCTGTTTTGATTTAATGCAAAGGAACACCTTTCTGAATGAGAATCATCTTTAGGCTTTCACTCCTCCCAGCCCTACAAGAAATGTGCCAGGGACAGCAGCGCTCTGCTGTTTCAGTGCAAGTCATGCAGAAGTGGTACCTTATGAAGAGGCAGAATTAGAATTAGACCCTAAAAAAATCCCCTGGGTCCTTACAGCAGGTCACACTGTATCAAGCAATGCCTCTCTGAGTGTCATTGGGTGCATCTTGATACTGCCTCCAGCTATTAACCTAAGTTTATTGGTATTTGTTATTGATCCGAGAGAAAGCAGTGGCAGCGAGGCAGACTCACTGGCCTTTTCACTGTTTACTAAGCAGGCTGATGGGACAAGGTCAGTGCTGTCAGTTTCATGCATTCAGCTGGGGAGCCACAGCTGCTGGTGCAAGTATCAGAGGTGAATGGTAATGGTCAGAACACATTAAGCACAGATGATTATGTCTGTGGTAGAGCAGGACAATTTATCTGTTGATCTACCTAGACCCAGTGAAACTCCAACTTTGTTCTGAATAGCAAAGCCAGAGCTTGGAGTGGTGTTTTTCTGCTCTGCAATGTCTGGGTAGCAGAGACAAACTCTCTGCTTAATCAGATACCTTAACCTCTAATATTTAAAACAGTGAGAGCACTGCAAATATCTGCTACCCAAGAGGCATTCACAGAAAACACTGGCCTTAGCAACACAGTGTTTATATCAGAGCAAACTTTGTGGCATGGGATTTGAGGACCCCGACTCCACTGAGTTATGAACTCTCACTGCTCTGCAAGCACAAAACTGTGAACCTTGGCTGTGTCAGAAGAGGTGCTCCACCAGCTTTGTAAATGGACCAGCATCAGCTCAAATGATGCAGATGAATGACAGCAAAAAAATGAAAGGCTAGATTATATATGGGTATGCATGTGTGCATATATATGTATGTAGATGTATAAATACTTCACTTTAGCTCTCTCCCAAATGTTGTGAGAACTAAACTAATTACACTCTTCACAACTTTAATTAAAAGACTATGGTTTTGCTACTTTTCAGGAGCTTTTTCTTTTTTAAATGTTGGTGGAAAAGTATAGCATCTGATGTAATGAACTCCTGTGATTTAAGCAGTTCTGGAAATTGCAATAATATACTTGAATTTGCTATTTATGTCTTCTGTAAGTTTCTTCAAATTATGGCCAAAGTTGTCATGACCATGTACTGCACAGTAACCGTCTACTGTAACCTCCTGCTCTGCTGGCTGGGCAGTAAATCGCACTTCTTGTGCAGAATGACATGGAATTTTTCCCTTTTCAATACCCACACCTAGGAAAGCCAGTTGATTTATTTTCTGCAAAACTCAGCTCCTCGACTTTTAAATTTCTCTCAAAGATACAGAGTGATACCACAAGTCATCCAGAAGTATATTTGGATTTAGGAAATGAATTTTGCCTGGACTGCCCCCAAATCCAGGCAATCCACATTAGGCTTATGGGGTATCTGCTCTGTGGAAAGCACAGAACTATATTAACCACACAGGTTATTTCCTGCAAAGAAAGTTGAAGGAAACAAGCAAACAGAAACAGTTTAAAAGAAATGTCTTTATAGCTTCAGTTACAAGTTATTCCTGCAATTAAAAAAAAAGCAAAAATAAAAATCTTATAATAACCTCATGGGGGACATGGCTCTCCTGATTAACAGATTCTTTATGTACGAGTGACATCAGGATGGATTTTATGTTGTGTACAGATGTACATATTTGCAAAGGAAATGGCAAATTTCTAATCAGGATTTACCTGCTGCCAGACTCAGTGTGAGAATATACAAGTGACTGTCAACAAAGTGTCAAATGAAATTATGCAATGTGCAAAATAAATGCAGGGAAAGATCATTTGGGAGACATTAGTAATCATGTTAAATACACACAGCAATGCTAAAAGCCTGAATTTCAAAGGCTTAGAGGTGCCCGATGAGATATTTAAAACTGCTTTCTTTAGCAGTACTGAAACATGTCAGAAGGTGGCTTTCTGCACCTACCTACATTTGAAATGATCCTTTGATATTTCTGTTTTCAGATTGAAAAATACCTTTCTGAAGCTGTGGAAGGAACCAAGGCAACTCCAAAGACAATGCCATTTTAAGATTAAAGCAGCAGTTAAAGGAGATGATCTCTGACACCAGGCAGCGGGGCTTAGAGCTGGTCTCCTCTGAAGCCATCTGCTCTATCACATTTCTAGGGTTCAGGTACTCTTTAACACATTAGTTACAGGGTTCTGTAAATTTTCAGCTTGATATAAAACAAGGGGACTGTGCCACAGCTAAGCAGAGTGGCTCTAAGCGCGGGTCAAACAGTATGGAGTGTCATCAAGGAGTCTTGGGACAGCTCTGGAGCACTATGTAGAGCCAGCCAATAAGAAAACATAGAAGCGAAAAAATACTGGATTTTATTTTACTTTGAAAGAAGCCAAGCCTCACTGAGCAAAATCACACATATTAACAGGTGAGTTTGGAGGACTGAGGCTTGAGACCAAACCAGGGAGCTAAGCTTTTTGACAGCACAGATATACTTGTAATTTCAAACAACTCTATTTTTTTTTTCCTGCTTTTAAATTTGCTGTTTCCCTCTTGGTTCGTAACAGAGATATATCCTCTTAAAGATAAGGGTAAATATTGCATTTGAAAAATGCAGTAAAAATCCATTTGTCACTTCCCCCACCCTCCAAAAAAAAACCCCAAACTATTTGCATAGCGATGCCAGGCTGTCCTTTTCATCCCTACGGGAGGCTCTGATGCTTCAAAAACAGAAAGAGCAGAATACAAATCAGTTACCACTTCCATGACATCCCATGATTTCAGCTGAGAGCAATTTACTTAAGATATATTTCTTTAGCTGGCAATACACAGCACCAGTTCTCCTTATTGTCCTGGACATTTCACCCACAAAACCATTACTTTCCTCTGAGGACAGAAGTAAATAGCACAATTTGTTCTCACAGAAGACTAGCTGTTTCTGAAACATGAAGAAGCTCATAGCAAATGGGCCGAATGTTAGGAATAAATAAGAAAAATGGGGCAGCAGAAATAAATATTCTACAATGACTTCTGTCATTCATTTAAATGGGAAACAGTCTTTGCTGTTGCTTGCAGGAATCAAGACACAGCAAAGTCTGCAGGTTCCAGAGAAAATATCTTTAGTTCATTGGTAATTTTCCACGCAGATCTGAAATATAAACTTTAAAGAAAAACATGAAGGTATGGGCTTACAAAACCAGCTAGCAGTTTAAGAAAATCAGCAAAGGGAGAAAAGATGCATACAATAGCCATTTAAACAATAGATTGCTTTCAATGTCTATGCAAGCCAATGCAAATACAAAATCTTATCCTATTTTTTCAGAAAACTACTGCTACCCCAAGGCAAGAATTAAATAGTACAGATTTAATCCATCCATCCGCGGGTCCTGAAGGAGCTGGCAAATGAAGTTGCTAAGCTGCTGGCCATCATATTTGAGAAATCATGGCAGTCAGGGGAAGTTCCCAATGACTGGAAAAAGGGAAATATAACCCCCATTTTCAAGAAAGGGAAAATGGATGACCTGGGGAATTACAGACCAGTCAGTCTCACCTCTGTGCCTGGCAAAATCTTGGAGCAGATTCTCCTGGAAAGCATGCTAAGGCACATGAAAAAAAAACAAGGTGCTTGATGACAGCCAGCATGGCTTCACTAAGGGGAAATCCTGCCTGACCAACTTGGTGGCCTTCTATGATGGGGCTACAGAACTGATGGACAGGGGTAGAGCAGTTGATGTCATCTACCTGGACTTGTTGATGTCATCTACCTGGATTTGTGCAAAGCATTTGACACTGTCCCACACGACATCCTTGTCTCTAAATTGGAGAGACAACAATTTGATGGATGGAAACTGGCTAGATGAACCGCACACAAAGAGCTGTGGTCAATGGCTCAATGTCCGGCTGGAGATCAGTAACGAGTGGTGTCCCTCAGGGATCGGTGTTGGGACCGCTCTTGTTTAACATCTTCGTCACTGACATGGACAGTGGGATTGAGTGTGCCCTCAGCAAGTTTGCTGATGACGCCAAGCTGTGGGGTTCGGTTGATACGCTGGAGGGAAGGAATGCCATCCAGAGGGATCTTGACACACTTGTGAGGTGGGCTGATGCCAACCTCATGAGGTTTAACCAAGCCAAGTGCAAGGTCCTACACCTGGGAAAGAGAAATCCCAGGCACAGCTACAGGTTGGGCAAAGAAGAGATTCAGAGCAGCCCTGCGGAGAAGGACTTGGGGATGCTGGTCAATGAGAAAATGAACATGAGCTGGCTTCAGTGTGCGCTTGCAGCCCAGAAAGCCAACCGTATCCTGGGCTGCATCAAAAGGAACATGACCAGCAGGTCGAAGGAGGTGATCCTGCCCCTCTACTCTGCTCTTGTGAGACCTCACCTGGAGTATTGTGTGCAGTTCTGGTGTCCTCAACATAAAAAGGACACGGAAGTGTTGGAACAAGTCCAGAGAAGGGCCACAAGGATGATCAGGGGACTGGAGCACCTCCCGTATGAAGACAGGCTGAGGAAGTTGGAGCTGTTCAGCCTGGAGAAGAGAAGGTGCGTGGAGACCTCATAGCAGCCTTCCAGTACCTGAAGGGGGCCTATAGGGATGCTGGGGAGGGACTCTTCATTAGAGACTGTAGTAACAGGACAAGGGGTAATGGGTTCAAACTTAAACAGGGGAAGTTTAGATTGGATATAAGGAGGAAATTCTTTACTGTGAAGGTGGTGAGGCACTGGAATAGGTTGCCCAGGAAGGTTGTGAATGCTCCATCCCTGGCAGTGTTCAAGGCCAGGTTGGCCGAGTCCTTGGGTGATATGATTTAGCGTAAGGTGTCCCTGCCCACAGCAGGGGGCTGGAACTAGATGATCTTAAGGTCCTTTCCAACCCTAACTATTCTATGATTCTATGATTCTATATTGTACCTAATCTTACAAAAAAGTTTAATATCAGTCACACTTCATAAGTCTCTGAAACTCCATCTGGCAAAAGATTCACCTTTTCCAAGTGCTATTTCTTGCTTTTCTCTTGGCTATTGCAGAGTTCTCCCTCTGCAGTCTATCTCTTCAGATGCTCAAGAGAATTAGATGAAAATGGTAAATCTATCTCTCTTGATGCTTTTCAGATTATCAGGAAGATTCAGTACAAGTGCGGGTGACAAACCTGCTCCAGCCAGATTTCACTGGGAATTTCCCGAGTAAAAGCAGAAGAGATCTCACTTGTCTGAATTCTTCCTGAATTTTCCAATGATATAGTGATCTAGCCAATTCTTTCCAGAAGACTTTCAAATGATCATACTTACAGTGGCAATACAAAGAGGAGTTATCATCAAAGCTGCACAATTAGGGGGAAATGGAAGAATTAGGCAAACAAAACTTTGCTTGGAAACATTGGTGTCCAAGTGCTTCTAGATTTTAGCTGAGGTAGAGGGTGGCTCAGGTCAATTAGAATCACAGGTGTATCTAAAGAATTTAAAACCCAACCTCCCATCCCAGTGCCATTCCCTGCGCTGCCCCTTCCAGAAGATGCTTCACCCCCATAAGGAGCAAACACAGCGGCACCTACAACACACAGCTCTGGTGTCCAAAGCAAATCTCTTATCCAAAACAGTCTTCTAATTTAGTTTTTTACTATCCTTTAGGGCCAGAGAGGAATTAAAAGAAACTTTCATAATCCAATGTGTCCAAAGAAGGTAGTCCCCAGAAATATTTTCTTTCAGTAACAAAAGTCCATGATTTATTTAATTTGCAACTTATTCTTTTCAATATAGACTGTGATTTCACTTCACAAACAGCATTTTCCTTCCCAACCTGACCAACTGATCGATCATTCCTGCTATCTGTCTCAGAGCTTCTACGCTGAATTTTGAAGAGAAGTTACAGGATGAAATAAATTTATAAGGTAAAGTGGTTGAAATTAGAAACCTTCAAATTTAAGACCAAATTACAACACTTCACCTTTTTGTCTCACCTTAAACCAGCCGAGATGTGGGCATTTTACAAGTGCAAAAGTGCCATGACTTGTATGCTGTACAGCAGAGCAATGCAGAAGTTACATTAAAAGTAACCAATTTAAAATCTCAAAGCATTTCACACTCAAATGCCTTAGCAACTATGCTCCTTCCTTTTATATTCAAGCAGAGTTAAATTTGGATTATTTTAGCATAAGAGGGCAAGAAAGGTTACTGTAAATATGGTTTTGTGTTGGTGAGAGTGCATCCACACCTGTCTATGAAAATGGAAGCTGACGTCTCATACGCACCAGGGGATTAGTGGAAGGTATGAACAGAAGAGCTACTTCTGTTTAGATTCCCTTGAACATGGGTACAGTTAGGAATTTGGTCCATAAACTTAAACGATTATTCAATTAATGTTTCCATTAAAGTGTGTGTTTGGCATGAGCTCCGTTAAACCTTTTGGCTGTAATAAATAATGTCACCAGCCAGCCACAGGAAAACACATCCTGCAAATCTCTGCAGATACCACATAGCTATAGCTAAAAATATGGCTAAAATAGCTATTTTTTTGTGACAGTGATTGTCATGGAAAAAGAAATGCCATGTCACAACTGCAGTTTTCCAAATGCACTGAAATGCAGCCTCTTCATTAACAGACTTTTACAAACCTACAGGGTCCTACACAAGGAACACTGATGATTTTCCTACCTCTTCATATGAACAATTTACCTTTCCAGACTCTTATGGCCAATAAAGTGTCACTGAACACTGATACCAATACAGGAGACCTACACACTGGGTGTGAAGGCATGGCGTTAACAAGCAGCTTAGCATCAGGTTGTTCACCTCAGTCACAGATGTGGACAACAGCACCTCAAGGATGCCGTCGGACAACTTTGGGAAAAGATGAAGAAAGCATGATACAGATAATTTGGTTTTCAAATGGGAATAAACACAGTTTTCAAGAAGGTGCGGACAGAGCAATTACAGTAGCCGACAAAAAGTGTTTTAGCTCTCCACCAAGTCTTAAAAGTAGTAAGAAGAAAGCAAAAGTAGCTCTGCAATGTGATTCTGGCTGAACACGTGAGATTTGTGAGGCCCGTCGAAGCCAAAGCTCAGATGAGCCATTTCAACCAAAACGCTGGGTGCAGCCATGAGTTTTGTGGTGGTGGTGATCACAGCACTTGCGTGGACCTCACAGGTTCAGATTCCGTAACAATCTGAGAAGCTATAAACAGAAAAGGTTTTATACATATTTACCAGCCCACACAACAAAATTTCCTACATCACTACCAGGAAAGCTTGGTTTCACACTCAGCCTTGGGGCTGAACAGTAAATGGGGTTTTCTACCTCTGACACCAAAGGTGCCACCATTCTGCTTACATTTATTTCTTTTAGTCTCAGGCAAATGTATTAATACCAAAATATTAACAGAATCATAATTTTAAAAAGAATCAGTTAAAATAACTTTGCCCATGAAAACTGTAAATCAGGTTGTTCAAACACAGGAAGAACCTCTTTTAAAGGAGTGTTTCTCGATCAAAAAAAAAGCACTGAAGCGAGGACATATCAGACATATGCAAGATGAACTAAGCTTAACAGCAATTTTTCCTCCATATTAATAAAAACTCTGTGCACATGGAAAGTTTGTAAAGTTTTACATTAACTTATAGCACTTGGATCTTACAAAATTGTCAAGCTCAAAAAAAAAGTACATGTAAACTATAGTCTCCTTTCTAGATTAATATTATTATTAGGCTACTGTGGTTTCCAAAGAAGATAGATTCTATTCAGTAATTTCATTCAGTAATGCATGTTGCAAATAGTTTAATATGTCAGCTATGGAGAGGATTTCATCTTAGCAAGATTCAAAGGTTAGGCCAATATGTTAAAGGTGATACTTTGTTAATGCTGGTAAAATGGCTATATAAACACCCACAACAGAGTATCATGAAAAGCAACTTAAATAAATTGAAAACTTGGTTAGAAAGTGTTTATAAAATGCATTCAATTTCTCTGTGAGTCATTCAGCAAATTGAAGGAATTTGGTTTTGGAGTGGAAAGACCATGAAGTTGTTAAAAACAGCTATTTTGAAAACACAGCAAACACCCAGGCTCCACACAAAGTCTCCCCGTAATGAATTTCTGTCTTAATTGTTAGCTTCCATGCCTGAAAGTCATCTTGCATATTTTATTCTCCATATACTCCAAGAAAAGGTACAGATGCTTTCTAAGTTCACCCAAAGTGATTAATACCTCTTAACTTCAATGCAACAATAGGACATGTCTGACCTACACCACTGAAAGAAATGATGAACAGACATGTAAATCTTCCTTAATTACATCTCTTTGTAACGTGGAAAAAAAAATGGGTGGTAACTTCAAGAAGAAGTAATCAGTCAGTCAAATCACAGAGTAGTGGATAGGTCAGATTTTTACAGGCTTAACATCATGAATTACAAGAATATAAAGCATTAAAATTCCAAATGGCTTCTTTCTGACAGAGGTTTTAATGAGAATGGAAAAAGAGAAAGCAATCTGTCCTCACGACAAAAATTGTAATGAGAATATTCTCCTCCTCTTTAAAATCTCTCTAATGAGGGAAAATATGCTTCTGTAACAGGACCATGAAGGATTTGTGTTTGCACATTATACATTTCAAGAAATTTTGCATGATGAATTGATTTGCCTGTCATTTCTCCATTCAAAAGCAACTATGCTGAATCATCTGGCATGGCTTCCAACTGCCCTCTGCCTCGACTCACATTTCCCACTTGGTTTGTAAACCACACATCCAAATTCTCTAGTGGGCAAGGAGTAATTAGGAAAGAAGCATGAACAATTACAACTAAAAGCTAAGTAAGCCTATCTAAATTATGAGATTTTAAATTCACCATTAAAAGCATGCCCATTAGCAAAACTGTCAGAAGAACAAGATTTCATTTTTCCTCTGTAACACTCCAAAACACAGATTGCCCTTGGACAAAGATCCCCAGAGTTCAGTCTTATCCTCTCCTGCACAGGCACCACAGAGCCATGTATGGGCTGTGCTGAGAGAGTGGCTCCGTTCCACTCCAGTGGTCGCCAATTGAGTGCTTAGCTGCCGCTTACCAACCTCCAAGCGCCAAATCAACTTTTGCAGCCTCCTTGCCCAGCTTTCAGTGACCTCCACCAAAGACTTCCTGAGTCCCAGATGGCATTTCTGGACTTAATAACCCTTTAAAAACGTGTCCAATGATTTTAATTCCATAAAGCTTTCCAGAATGTCCTTACTGATGTACCTCTAATTTGTCCAGGAGAACAGTGCCTCCTCAAGGGTGAAAGCTCTGTTCTTGTTTTTTTTGCTGTACATTTCATCAAGGATGCAAAGTAAGTTTGTTTTTCCATAACAACTAGAAAATAGACTTTTGTGTGGGATTGGCTTGTGTGTTTGTTTGTTTGGGGGAGGGGGGCAGTTATCAGTTTATCAGGCTTTGGTAAGTGGCAAACAAAAAACATGTGTTACTTCAAGGTGACTGCATCTGAGGCTAGGTTTAAAGAAGCCTCATATGATACCATCATTACCATTACAAGCAGGTATAACAATTCCCCCTGTTTCTATGTTTAAAAACTAATCATGGTATCATGGTGTTTTACCATTGAACTTCCTTCTTCTCTTGCTCTCTTACTACATGAAGCCCCACAGGATGCAATCATTTCTATGCAAATGCTGCATAATAGAAATATAATTTCTCCATAACCTGCCTTTCCTTGGGGAAACCAATCTGCTGTCTGTGTTTGGATATGTACAAAATAAAACCACTGTGGTTTCCAAGCAAAGCACTAAGCTGCAAAATTTCATGGTATTAATGGTCTTCTGCATCATTTACATATTCATGTATTGCTTCTGACTTGTGCACACTTGATTATTTTTGAGGAGCAATAATAATCTCATTTACACAGTAACAGATTCAATAATCTGAAGTAACTGGTAAAAACACCACACAGACCTTATCAGCCATGCCATCCCCTGTAGTATTATTTCATAAACCACTCTGAAAAAATAGAAGATGATGACAGGAGGGAGACTGTTGGAAGGAACAACTAATTGTGAAGTGCTTCACATTCCCTGATCTCAGTGGGGAATGTCAAGGTTGACATTCAGTGACCATTTTGGGTTAAAACATGAGAAATCGGCTTGTTCATAGTGAGGTATGCAGGAAGCCACTTCGCATATGGACTGCTTGTCTCCTCCTGCTCAGAGGTGAAAACAATGGCAGATATGGGTAATAACGGAGAGGAATTACTAGCAGAGAGCACTTCTGTCATCTCCATCAATCTGCAACACAGCTGGTGATCTCTTGAGTAAGTACAGTCTTGCTGATGAAGCAGATAACATACTCCCTATGGACTGCATGACATGCTGCAGCAAGGTTTGGGATAAAAGCCTTTGTCCCAAAAGGACAAAGATTTGTCCTTTTTGTCTGGAGCCCAAAATGTCACGCTGGGAGTCTCACTGTGGGAAGGAAGAAGAGGCTCTGCCCAGCATTACACAAAGCCTTCAAGACTCCTCCTGAATGCACAAGCTGTGCTATATTAATTTCAGACCAGACACCAAAAAATATCATTGGCTTTCTAAAAAGATTGAACTTCCAATGAAACTTATAAACACATAGGAAATTTATTTATGAGAACCTTTGCATTAATACATGGGGTCTTTGGTGCTGATCTCAGCAGCACTATTAATTTAAAAGCAAGTTGTACTATGTAGCCTTTTCATATACGTGCCCCATTACTTAAAAACAAAGAAATAAATAACAGTGCAAGCCCTTCGTATGCATAATATTAAAAACAAATATACCAATAGCTATTTCCAGGCAGCCTGCACTATTTGCTCTTGCACATCTTATAGTCACATGGTTGATTTGATCTCTCCTGATCTTAAAAGGTCACGATATCAAGAAAGCAGGCTCCTATGAGCTTCTCTGTAATCACTACTAGCATGTGTAACACCACCAATCTATGTTTTCAATTTAGCCTTTTGTGACTGCCCAAGGATGTGGAAGTTAGTCCTCACAGCAACCACTGCAAGCAGATGTCAAGCAGGTTCTCAGGCATATCTGTGGAGTAAATTTGGGTATATTTGCAATCATTTGGAGGCACCACAAATTGCCACATTGCTTTACTGCATGGTCTTTTTGTACTTTGGAGAAAACAATGCCTGGAGAAAGGATTTCTCATATAAAAAGCCATGGCTCCAAAGTGGGCTTTGAATGGAGAGATGTGCTGAAGTGCACAACAAACAGTGAAAGAGCTTCTGTCTAGCAAAGGTTAATCCAGAGAGGAATTTATGCTGTGAAATCTTAGTTACACAATTGCCAGCTCACTTGGAATATGTTTTTGAACATGGCCAGAATACCAGATTTGGTACCCTTCTGGCCAGGAGCTGCAGCTATTGCTAGATGCACACTTTCAAAACAAGAAAACATACCAAACAAATACAGACAAGACCATTACTGTGGATACCTCACACAAACAAATATGTTTCCATCCACACCTCCAGCTGCAGAGTTCAGCCTTGTAAGCACCCATCTCTTTATCTCAGTAGTTAAAGACTAGTAGTTAAATTAACAACTTAAAAAAAAAAATAACCTCACAAAATAACTCATAAATATCTAAAAACGTTCATATTAAATTTACCAGACTTTTTGTCTCTTTTCATCAAAACCCTGGTTGCTCTTCACCTGAACTTGTTCACCTTTCTAATCTTACCTGTGGGGAGGTAAATGAAACCAAATGCATTGTTGCTGGCTGATGAAGCATTTTAGCTGACCTCCACAAACTCATCTTTCCATTAATAACACAGTCCTGCTTCTAACAAAGATTATATTTTCAGAAGTGAAAACAAAGAAGAAAAAAATCAATGCATAGGTGACATTATTTGTGGAAGTAAACAGAAAGACCTTTTCCACTAATGAAATGGAAATAAAGCAAACCAGTGGGAGAGTGAGCAGTTTGGAGGCAAATCTCCACCCCTTTGTGGTTCCTGGTGCCTGCAGGCGTCTCTTTCTGTCTTTACTGTTCTGGTTTTGGGTTCATTTTTTGTTGTGTTTTGTTCATGTTTTGGTTGGTTGGCTTTTTTTTGTTGCTTTGGTTTTGCTTATTTTGATGTATTTCTGTGGCTAAATATGACTCATTGCAGGCTCATGTGCTAAATCAGCATATTCTTCAACTTGAAGAGATGCCATTTTTCCTGCTACTGGTACACCAGAGGCCCATTTTAGGAAGAGCTGTGATCACTACTATGGGTGCTGCAGCTGAATGCCACCTCTTGTTCAAACTGGGAAGAACTGAGCCCTCATCCATTTGTGTTTAAAATGTCTGGAAGTGAACTTTTATAACCTTGTGGGAATTTTAAAACATTAGCCCAACTAAAATTGTTGTATTTGTTTTTTTCAGGCTCTCCCTTTTATCTGCAGGATAGTGATTTTGTCTCATGAGTTCCAGAAGTGGACAGAAACAGTGAGTGACAGATTTATATAATGAGGTTCTAAATGACTGCAAAAGACTTTATATTGCTGTGAATCACTCATCTACAGTGCTACATTATTCAGAAATTAATACAACCCTATAAATTAATAATGACTTAAATGTGCTTTTAAAAATTGTTAATGCTCAAACATTTTTTCCTTCTCTAGGTAATCAGAAAAGTGATTATTACTATGACTAGACCTATGTTCTTAATTTAGTTTATGTAATGGCAATGTAGAAAAAGCCTTCTGACAGCAATAAAATTTTAAAGATTTCCAGGAAACTAGGTATGGGTTTGTAACCTTCAGAATTCCCTAGACAAATTCAGTCAACTTTGGAGGAATTGACACCCAAAAAACCTCTTGATAGGCTGCAGGGTCCAAAGACAAAGGAATTGTTGTCTTATTACTGAATAAATTGATGAAAGAGATCCAGGCTAGATTAAGATCTATGTCTAATAACTAAGAGTAATATGACACAGCAAACATTTTGCTCTTTTTCTCATATTACTTTTTTTTTTTTTAAACACGCGATTAAGAGAATCATAAAACAAGGAGCTGCAAGAGCAGTCATAATAACATAAACTATTGTCCAAGCATTTATCTGAGGATGATCACCCATGCAGATTATCTGAACAAAACAGGGTGAATGCAACCACAGGCTTCATCACTGTGGGATCTATAAACGGATTTCACTTCTCTATTTGGATTTTTATTTTCAGAAAACACTGGTAGCTCACTCATTTTGAGGCAACATTGATAAACAGATTCAAAACTGTGGAAGGGAGGGTGTTAACATAGATAGAGAGGTAAATAGTTGTAGAGAACAGTCATATACATTTTCAGAAACCAGGTTAAAATCCAGTTGAATGTTACAGCACTGGTTTTGACACTTCTAAGATTCAAATATCCAAGCTGTCCCTCCAGGCATGACATGTTCTCAGTGTATACCAGGTACTGTAATGCAGATGACATTTCCAATTCTAGCCCCGTAAAGCTTGTTCTACTAGAATCACTTGAAGTTTTTTGATGTTTTTAGAAGGATGGAGGATGTGACCAAGATTAGAAATGGGTTTATACATCTTACCGAACACAACATGAACAATTTATAAACCACTTCTTTAGGCACATGTTTTAAATCAAAGGTTACATAAATTAATAATGCTTTCCTGTTTAAGTCACAATATCAATTTTTCAGAAGCAGACCAAAGATTAGAAATTCTTCTCTTCACACTAAACCAACTGAAATGTAACAACTCTCTTCACCAAAAATTGTTGAACAAAGTTTCTTTCTTGAGCAATAATAATATTATAAAGGACATATGTTTAGTGTCTCATTGAAACTAGATACTTAAAAGAATCTTTATCTATAGAAGATGGTTTCAATATTGTCATCTCCCATTAAAGTTGTCTAATATTCTGCAAGTCATTATTAAATTATTGTAAATTATTGATGCTATAAAGGACATGAACTCTACTAAAGCTACAGTCACAGAGGTCCTCCTTATTAAAACCTTGTTAAAATCACTACCACTCAAGCAGCAGAACTGAGTTTGTATCAAAGCTGCAGTGAAATACTGTCGCCTATCAAACCAAACTCCTTCCAATTACTTGGAGTTTGATAAACTTACCAGTGTGTACTTTTTTTACCACCTAATTCTGCTGATAAACTGTGATCTCAACATTTTTGCCCAAAAATGATTTATTAGGCTGTCTTAATGCATCTTACCCAACAAGTCTTTAAAAGACTGGATGAGCATTGGGACTGTACTGCTATCTGATTCTTTGATATGGGACCACCCGGCTTGCCTTGAAAATCATTTCAGAGGTAACCCAAATAAATCTGTCTTACACTCACTCATACTAGCTACTTTTCCAATTACTGAATGACACGGTCCTGCTCTATATCATATTTAATACCATAAGCAAAATTTTGACAATATTCAGGCACACTAATAATGACCATAGCAGTTTCCTTTTCTGTTAGCTTCCAAGCAATATTCCTATTTCTGTAATTTTATTACTTGCATTGAAGCTTCATGTCCAGGATTACACATTTTTCATAGGTGGTGAAGAAAAGAGGCTAAAGTCCTCAGTGTTTTATAGATTTAAAGGAAGACAGATTTTTTTGAATCTGTTAAGATTTTTCCCTTTACAAGAAGCAAATTTTGACCTGTGATAACTATTAGCTAGCTACTGAAAACCAAGTGACTCATCTTGATATTGGAGAGGATGGTTAGTGTCTCCTCTCACAGCTGAGTAAACAGTTAAGCCAATACCACCAAAATTAGGGTGGCTGCAATTTCCTAACTGATTCAATTTAATTATTATTTTTCTTCCCCTTCTCCCTTCCACTTCCTCCCTTCCCAGTGATTCCTTGCCTATTTTTTATTTAACAGCAATAGTTTCTGACTTTCGTTCTCTCTTGAGTGAACTCATTAATTAGGGAAAACAGCAAATTTCTACTATTGTCTAGAAATTGTTTTGGGTTTTATTCCAAACCCAAAATGTAGACTGATTCTTTTGGTATTCAGTATTACCAATTGAGTAAAAAAATCCTAAACTACCTCACATTCCACAACTGCATGTGTTTTCTCTGTTTTAAATAAACCCAGCACATGGATTAAACTAGGTGATATTCGACTTCACACAATTAACTTTAATGATTCATATGTAAAGCATGCAAAAATGTGGCTCTCTTATGTTTTCAGGATAACTGGGAATATATCTATTACTTATATAAGCTCACACAGAAAGACACATGAGCAATAAGCAATGAATCCAACTCATTTTGTATTTTCTGCAGAGATGCACAATTGGAATGTAACTCATTTGCCTTTTACTGTCCTGACTGTCATCATTACAAGCTGCCAACATTAAAATAACTTTGTGTGACTTGTTTGTAAGAATTCCAGGCCCTAGTCCTTGAGATCTAATCTCAAAAGTCTAGGAAATTCTTTATCTGAAACTTGTACCATTAAACAGGGATTGGCACAATTCGTAAATTATTCTCTTTTTAATGTTAAAGACTTGATAAATGTGCCAACTTTTCTTTTTAATTAGGGAAATTCTCTGTAAGAGATGTATTTTAGTCAGCTTCTGTTCTCCCAGTTTGAGTTTCATCCTTCACATCAACCAAAGAAATATGCTCAACTTTTTCTCTCAGAAATCATCTGCTGTAGATAAAACATTTCATTTTACCTGTGTACATTTATCTTGAAACATGCCTTGAAATCCTCTTCTGTCTGGCAGGAAGACTAATCTCTCTTCTGAGATTCCTATATAAACAGTTTCCAAAACAGGGGAGTTAAAAGATATGAACTCATGGTCATGCAGACACCTTCCAGACGTACTTCGCCTTCCACCTCCTGTCTACCAATTCTGCCACTACATTCACAGAAATCTGCATCATGGACAGGACATTCAAAAGAGGAGCAGAGAAATAATAAGGGAGGACTAAATAAATGAATTACAGTGAATGTTTAAAGTTAAAAAAAAAATAAAACTACTATAAAACATTTCTGAATTAATCACAGATTTTGAGAAGAAACAAAATACATTTGCATGGGAAGGACTTCAGACATTAAACTTTCATTACTTTTTCTCTGCATTTTTCTTCAAGACCCTGAGACACAGAAATCGTTGGATCCTCATGCAATAGCTCGCAAGTTTGTCTTAACTATGGATTTACTATTATAGATTTATAATATAGTAGCCTAGGAGAAAAATATCAAGTTGATTAAAATTACCCATTTTTATTGAATTCTTTTGTAATGAATTTTCCTCTAGCTGAACAGAAAGCACATTAATGCAATCTAAATTTCTCCTGTAATGAAGATTCAGAAGCAAAAAAATGGACATGACTTTGAACTTAACATGAGTTGTCTGTTCTAATCTCAGCTATAATTGAAAAAATCATATTCCCCAAATTACATTAGATGTACATAGTCTGAATGCACCTACTGCTGTTAGTGCAATGCAGAAGCAATATCCATGCCATACATGATAACTTATATTATTATAATATTATTAATTTTATAGTTATAGTTACACTTGGAGAGTCTCTTTTAGTGAGTTATGGAATAAGCAGTGACTGGAACTCTTAGATATGAAAAGCAGTGCTTAAGACTGGTTCTAGAATTACAAAATTTTCAGAGAAAACCCAAGTTTTAACACAGAAAAGAATAATAATAGAGAATTTGTTGAAAGGTTGTAATGAGCACACAGATGAATGCTATTCCTTTTCTTTACTGTGTAAAATTAAGTAAATTAATTTCCAGGTATTGCACTTTTCCCTGACTTCTCTGTTTCTTGTTTTCATAAATTGAAATGCTTTGAAAATTTTTGAATTACTGCAGCTTGAGTTTTCTAAAACTTAGTGAGCAGGAAGTGACCTGACATTTAAAATTTTATTTATTATATTCCTGAATTATACATGCATTATTTTTACAACTGGCAAACCCACAAAGACTTAATAGAGCTTTTGCCACCCTGGGTAACTTTCATCAGGTATACTAGTGTATTTTCTAGAACCTATAGATAGCTAACTGAACATGTGCATATCAGAAATTAGTCAAAATCAGTCTTTACTAAAAATCCCTCTGTTGAAGAAATTATCATAGTTGCTTAAAATAAAGAATTACCAAACTGGAGATCAAAAGATCACTCTCTCAAACACTGAGACAGTAATGGGCAAGCATGGACTAGGTAATGAAAGAAGTCTAGAGAGTGTGACAAAGGGAACAGTGAAAGTCTTTTCAAAGGTTTTGGGGGATTGGATTTAGTGTCATTCCCTCAACGAACACCTTAGTATTCTGATAACAGCTTTGGAGCTCATGGGCCAACTTGAAACAAATCTGACAGTTAAGTCAGATCCAGTAACTATTTTCCTACATATTTTGTACTGTAGGTAGCTCAAGAAAAAAAGAGTGCCTAAACTTGTCCCCTGCTCATGAGCAAATGTGACCTCAAACCTTACTTTTCCATTTAAACACAACTGTTTTTCAAATAAATCTAAAAGAGGTTTTGTAAAAAATAAAAGTGTGGTTCTCTAGCCCAAATCCTTGATCTGACTGCCAACAATTTTCTTTGTCTTAGTCATAAGCATTTCCTTCATAATACTGTTATCCTTTTGGCAGTTTTCAAGATTGCTCTGTCAACATCTCTGCATTATTTCTTCTTATTTTCACAGTCCTATAAATTCTATCAAAGGGCATACTCTTTATTTTACATTTTTGTTCTTGCTTATTTTATTTCATGGTATCATAGTTTATCAAGCTCATGACTATGTCTCAGTGCTTTTTTTCCCCAACAAAATACAAAAGATGTAAAGGAAAAAAACCTCATAGGAGACTAGGTAAAAGAGAAACCAAGTTTTGAACAATTTTGTTCTAATAACTATTGATCCTACAAGGGAATTTCTGCAGCAACCAGCATGTAACTGCCAAAATATTCAGCAAAAAGGGATTATAGGTATACATAGAGATAACATGATCTTCACATAAATCAGTTAAATAGTCAATCAACCAAGAGACACATATCCATAGGAATACTGGTTTCACTGCGCACATGTTTTTAAATGGTGCTTTAATCCTTTTAGATTTCAGAGGCAAAGCAGTTATGAGATTGAACTAGAATCTATTCCTTATGCATCATTAAACAACTCCTGAGTCAATTAATTACATCTGATCAACCCACTGAAGGCAATGAGGCCATGAAAGGTGCAAGTAAGGGGCTGCAAAACCTTTATTACTGATGACAGGGCACCAAAAAGAAAACTCTGACTTTCAGATCCAAGTGCAAGCTAAAGATCTAAGCTTGAGTTAGTAGGACTGGTTTTAGTGAACTAACTCTCTCTATATATAACTCTATAAATATATATATATATTTATATTTGTATATATTTATACATATTTAATAAATATAAATATATATATAACTCTATAAAATCTACTTATAGGTTGCATCTGAAGTGGACAAATGAAATACAGAATGCTGTGATGTTATTTTCATTTTTACATTGCCATTCTTGAGCATGATACTACTATTTCACTTTGATGCTTCAGGCTTCACCACTGACCTCAATTCCTTAGGACTATATTCAGCATACAAAACAGCATATGAGCAAGATCTTAGAAGCTCCCAACCCACCTGGGTGATGATCTAAAAAGCTACTTGTGAACAGCAGAGGCCACAGTGACATTTGCTAATCACAGCCTCTTCAACTATGCGCAGGCTGTCACTATATCCCCACCAGAAACTTGGTGGCTCTCACTCTCAGTACCAAAACCTCACAGGTAACTAGCGCAAGCCCTGTGAACTGCAAAATACATATTTCTGCAAGGAAAGAAACACTGTGAATGGGGTATTTAGATGACAGCACAGTTTTAGACAGCTTCTCCCTTCCTTATTAATTAGAAGAGACTGTATCTATTTTCTAGACTGAGATAAGACCGAGACATCACTGCAGTGCTGAGGCAGCTCTTACCCACAGCAGGAGACAGACCATACAGGAATAATAGTAGATGATACATCTAGTTTTCTCTGTAGGAACAAGGCTGGGCTCAAAGCTAGATTTAGTCAGCTAGCCACAAAACATGAGCTCTACAGGACAACTCGGGTGCCAGCACAAGTGGAATGCCACACAGATCCATAAGGCTATCTGCGTCCATCTCTCTCCCAAAGCAAAGCTTCCTTCTCCTTATCTGTGCTAGAAATCCATCAAAGCTTGTATTCTTCACCTCCATGATCTATGTCCTGCCTTCACCTCTGAACACAAGGCCTCCTTGGGAATCCAAGACCTCTTCCTGCTCAACACAGCAAACCTGAAATCTTTTCATCACTCCAGATGCCAGGACTAGCAAGGAGTGCCCATGGGCCAGCGGTCCCACCAGGGCCATGTGGCCCTGCTCTAACCATTGCGTGATTCTTTGTGGTGGCCCTTCTAGATTAATTTGCTTCTCGGTCTGCTGTGAACTCATCACAGGAGAAGCTGGGGCTTTCTATGAGCACTACATCACCTTGCTGTTTCTGCTGTCAGGGTGCCAAATAAAACTCCATGCCCAGTGGAATGGTGTGGCCTGTCTCTCCTGCTGCATATCAGCACCTGCAACCCCACATCAGCTTTGCAATTACACAGTACAGCTGCATTCATAAGCTTGCTAAACATATGAGTTAAAATGTTGAGACCTTTACAATGCCACAACCACTGGGAGACTGAAACCTCTTTCTTCAGGCAATCAAAATTAATCTTCCTTCCAGTCTCCATTTACTTCCGACCCATTGGTTACTGTGTCAGAAGCAGCATCATAATTTATTTCCTCCCAGCTCTTAACCCCTTAAGGTATTTGCAGATAAAAGTCTTATCCCTTTTCACTTTTCATTTCAGTATGCTAAGCAAACCATAAATTAGGTTGTTTTCCCTGTCACCATAACAATTTTTCTCTGCACACGTTCCCATTTGAATTCACATTTTTTAACATAAACACACAGTATTTAGATGGAATTTAACTAACAGCCTGAACTATATTTTGCATTAATACTATCACGTATCAAGTAGAGCTCTTAAACATATTTAGCACCCGTATCTAAAGTAGGTTTTGCTAGTTTCAGTATTCCTAAAATATCTCTTCTGAAAAAACATGTAGCTAAAAGAAATACACTAACATGTGGTACAGTTTTCTTTAGCATGACTCTTCAAGAAGGTATCGGTATAGATCATTTTGTTATAATGGATTATGAAGACTTCAAATTCTGCTCAATAGGGCACTTCACGTCACGTCACTTGACACTGGCTGTGTACAGCACTCCCCAGAAGTCAGACCTGAAACCCTGTGTTCACTTTGCAGGATTGTAATAATTTGGAGAAACTATGGTATTTTTATGCTATATATTATATATATGCTATATATATATCTGTTATTTTTACACACCTCATGAATTATTATTGTAAGGATTAAAATTACTACACTGTTCAATGACTTAACGAAGATAAAGTCAGCCATGTTTTAGTGCTTCAGAATCCCATGCATCTCCACCATGGCTGTTCTGGTTTTACAGCTCTGAACTGCAGAGGGGAGAAGTCTGTACACCTGGTGTAAGAGTACTGACAAAGGTATGTGAACCTACGGCTTATTTCACATACCTATGCAATCCCACTGTAGAGCTGGGACAAGCAAAATAGAAAGAGCTTTCCCTCTAGCAGAACGTCAGAGGTTGGTATGAAAAGACACCGGAAAGAATAAATGGCAGTCTCTATAATTGTTGGAGTCACAGATAAGAAAACTGTCCTTCAAATCTTCACTCGTCAGCAGAAGTGATAGGACCCACACATTACTGCTAACTGCAATTTGAATTATTCAGACTTTCACCTCTTCAGACGTCAAACACCATGAAATCAATGGTCCTCTTTCGTGCTACTGATTACCTGGCTAGCTGTGTGTGCTTTAAACTTGAACTCTTAATACAAATACAATTATAAATCAACAAGCACACATTTACAGGTTTCGTCTGTTATCACATAATGCTTAAATGATGGCACACTTGAAACTTCAGAAACACCAGAATTATAAGAAATTGAAAACTGTAATTTCTTAAGTAGAACTAGGTAAAACTATAACTAAAACAGGTTAGATGAGGAAAAAAAATAAATAATCTGGTTAAAACTTAGTTACCTATGATTTCATTACAGAATGGAACTAGAAATAATTTCAAGACTACCAAAAGACTGCAACTAATTCATTGTTACAGAATAGTAAACATTGAGCATTACTGCTTGTAGTGGAAACAGCTTACAGTCTTTGACTAAATCCATCATGCCTCTGCATTCATGTTAAGTTTGCCGAGCGTCCTGGGTACAAAACAGTAGGGATAAAGTCATTCAGCAGCTAGCCAATATTCAGTGTAAAATAAATGTGATGATGTCTACACCAAATCAAAAACCTACAGTGGTAGGCAGTGAAGAGCAGCATGATAAAAAGGATGCACATACCAAGTTATTAGATTTTCCACAGGAATGAAGCTGGCAGTTAGATCAGCAAGGAAATGGAAGGGACACAGCACCAGCAGAAGCACAGCCACTCTGCGAGTCTGTCCACAACCGATGTTAACAGCAAGGCAGGGATGGAACCAAGTTTAAACAGTCAAGACGTAGGTACCTGATCACACAGGAGTCAAAAGCTACAGACAAAAAATACCTGTCAGATTTTACAAGACAGGCCAGTGAAGTGCCTGGATGAATCTCCACCCTATCAGTTTTCTGAACACAAGTCTGTGTTAAGAATCTGAAATAAAAAAAAAAAAAAGTAAAACAAATAGTATCTGTGTTAAATCTTCAAAAATATTACAATTGTAAACAACTACAGATCCTTCTAGTTCCCTTAACTCAGCTGTTACTGGGTTTCATTTAACTGATCTTGAATGAGTGCTGGCATGGTGCAAGGTTCATTCACTAGTCAGACTTTTTCCTGAGATAGAGAAAATTGGATTATTTTTACCTGAGGAGAAGAGTTTTATTTATAGATGTTGGTGAAAAAAAAATAAAATTAACTGTTCAATGGTTGTTGTGTATGTGCTCACAGGGCCTCCTCTTACCAAAAAATAAAAGCAGCATTAATTAGTTAATCTTGTACGACCTGGATGTACCACTGCTGTAGTTGTCTAAATCATAGAATCGTTAGGGTTGGAAAGGACCTTAAGATCATCTAGTTCCACCCCCCCTGCAGTGGGCAGGGACACCTTACACTAAATCATCTCACCCAGGTGTTAACGAGAAGACGTTTCAGTATTTTCTTGGGAAATCAATAGTTTCAAAGTAGAAACTGTGATTTTCTGCCAAAATTAATGAATCTGCCGCTCTAGAGGTCAGGATGCCGTTTGTAGTGTACTGAACAGACTGCGAAAGAAATAATTTTTCTGTGCACTTTATTCACATTGAATTGTAGCATTGGTCCTGCATGAATATTAACAGATACATGAGCAAGAGGTTAGAAAGTACAGACTGGAATATAAGACAGCAAATGCCTGAAGTCAGGAGCCAGCTGAATTGAAAAAAGGATGCTTATTTAAGTGTTTGTTGTAACAAGAGTAATGAAACAAAGTACATCAACCCTCCAGAGTGGTACTTTTTCTGCGGCTAGCTCCCTAAGAAAGGTAAAGAGTTATGAAACAGCTCATTTCCCCAGCTCATTTCAAATGTTGTCCTCTATCTCAAGCTGAAACAACTCCAATAAACCCTCCAGGCCTCTTCTGCTCCCAGAACTCATTTTCACGGCCTTTGCCGGCACAATAATGCTGTTGTTCCAACATGTGAGAAAGCATCAGCGGTGATATTTACTGGGACATGATGCCCACACTGGAGGCTTAGGAAGCCATCTCCTGCTCCAGACTGCGAATCGATGTTCTTTAGTTACAACCTGAAACTACCCGTGTTGTAAATCCCACTGGTTTCATTCTGGAGTTACCTGGTGTATGATGAAAGAGGACCCAAAAATCTAGACTACATTACATAAGTGCATCATGATTTTGTAGGTGAGGTCTGCATATTCTATGTACCTATATAGGCATGTACCTAACTGCAGTGATTTCCAGAGTCAGTGGCTACTTTAATTTGGACTTTAAATATATTCCTTCATTCTAAAGTATTCTTCAAACTTTCTGTAAATAAAAGTTTCCCTTGTCCCTGTGCGCATTTTCCCAGAACTAATTTTTCACTAAAGGTTTCACAGAACTAATTACTATGAACAATATCTTCATGGTCTCCTGCTACATTGCTCAAAAATATAATGAAAAAAGGCCTATTTTGAAAGTTTCTTTGAACTGTGTAAGTCGATGATTTCTTATATAACTGCAATAGAAACCTCTGGGAAAGAACCTATTATGAGTACTGTGTCAGCAAGTTTAGCTTATTACAGATGGCTTGCTCCCCTTTCCACATAACTATTTAATGAATTTAAACAAAGAATTGCATAATTTCATAGACGATAGCAGCCAGGAGCTTTTACCAGGAGGTTTCTAAACTGAGATTATGGACCAGTTTAGGAAAGGAATTTAATGAAGAAGGTAATTCTTAAATGCAGCTGAGCAGTGTTTCACTTCAGTCATTTCAGCAGGAACTCAGCACCAGACAACATATTCCAGAAGCTCTTTCAGGAGCCCTATGATGCTTTTCAGTGCTACAGTAGTGCATGGAAGATGTGTTAAGGATATTGACCGTTGATGCTCCAACATGAAGATAGCTGCTATGAGAACTGGGACGGTGCCAGCAGCAGTGAGCAGCGGTGCAGAGCTGCTATGTAACACAACCAGTCTCGGAGGCAAATATCTGAAAGTTCCATGTTTTTGTATTTTCAGGTTGTTGTTAAGAGCTGTTAAAGGTGAACCTCCAGGAGAAGCTGTTAAAAGGCAGCAGACTGCACGATTCAAGAGTACTAGCTATCAGATCTCAACAACTGGATGTTTCCTTATTTTGGTGTTTTTAATTTCCTCTCCATCTTCCAGGCAGTTATCCTTACATTTTTTAAGTAGTTACTGTAGGGAGTATTCTCGGTCTTCCCTTCACTCTGCTATGAAGCAATTGTTAGTGTTCCTTGTTAGAACAGCAGTTATTAATAAAACTATTTCTAGTTTTGTGTGTGTTCATTTACTGTTCAAAGTTTAATTGTACTAAAAACTGCAAATAAGATAAAACTAAAACAAGGCAGCTCTCCATTACTCTGCCTCACTCTCCCCATAAAAGAATTCCAAACTCTTTTGTAGGGAAATTTTCTTTGTAGGATAGTAAAAAAAGCCGATGAAAAAAACACAAAGTGAGGACAGAATAAGAGTGCAAAATTACTATATCAGCATCATTCTTTACTCTCATTACAATACTATCCCAGGCTTTAGTACCAGTAGAGGAGACTGAGGTCTTTTTTACAATGTGAATTGCAACCCTCTGCCTTTCAAAACAATTTTGATACTGAACAATAGCACAAAAGACAAAGTTTTGAAGGTTTAATGTCACTTTTTAGATTCTCCTTTCTCAGCCTGACTTTTGTATGACACTGTTTCTGCATAGAAGTTTTGTACAAATTGTTGAAGATTTAATATTTGGTGCAAAGCATAAATTTACTATTGGTCAAAGACAAAGGAAATCTTGTATATTTAGGGTAATGTTATGTTTTTATGAACTTAAATTTTGTTTTTTTTTACAGCTTTGACATTTGTGGACCTGAAGGATCAAACCAGAAGTTCTAGTTATGTAGATTTTGGTTCATACCCTACACTGACACTACACCAAAACAATGATCCTTCTGCAAAGTCATTCAAAGCAAATTTGCCACTATCTACTGAATCATTTTCCCATAACAGCCATATATATGGTATAACTGTTGGCACAAACTGTGTCAATAGCAGAAGGCAATTTAAAGGTATGTTCTTTGACTTACGAAATGAGAGAATGGATTTAATTGGCTGTGGTGTTTTTGATTTGATTAGTACATAGGAAAAAAATCCTTAGCCCTACTGAACTGGACTGGCTCTGCAGAGCTGTGGGAGGTTATGCACAATGTCTGTGTACTCCAGGTTTCTAAAAATACCCCACGATCAGGAAGGGATTTTAGAGAAGATAGAGGAGCACATCATGCCAGACTCGAACACCTGTGGATATAAGTCAGAAAAAAAGATTAAAGCGGAGCACTCAATACACACCAGTAGTGGTCTGCAGAACTGTTTCTTTGTGCAACACAGCTGCTTTCCTAGGTATAATGATTTACTTGGATCTATTGTACTCATAGTATCAAGAGGAAAAAATAATCTATACTAATTGTAGGTAGCCAAACGCCATCTGTTACCCAGTCTGAAAGTGAACATTCACCACCTTCATGATTATGGTTTGCCTTCTGGAGGAGGTATCACTGGGGGAAAAACCCTGCTACAGAAATTATTGGGAGTTTTGCCATCCCCCACTGGTAAATTCTAGTTGTTCTAAATATTACAGGTGTCCTTCTTAATTTTTAATTGCATTGTTTAATTTTCTTTTGCATTTCATTGGGAAATCAGTTCATGCCAAAAAAAAAAAAAAAAAAAAAAAAAGGAAAAAAAAAAAAAAAGTGGTTTTCCAGCAAAAAGTAGAAACTCAATCTCAGAAGGAAGAGTTGCTTGACATCCATTTTCCTTGTGAAACTGGCTTTATCAGCATAGGTTTATGCAAGGTATATCTAAGTTATAGGTTTGCAGAATTTGGCCACTACCCAAAAAAATAATCTATGGTGAATCATAATGCATCAAAGAAGTTACTTTTTACTGTGTAGTATCTTCCAATTGCCCCCATAAACCACTAATTATCTACTACTAACCATGTTAACATGTACTTGACATCTTAATTCTAATACTTTTTTCAACTATTGGTCTTTTACAGCCTAAGTGCTAGAACCTTGCCTTCAAGTAAAGCCAGATCGTTAATACATAATTCAAGAAAGAAGCCTATGATACCCATGAAAGTTTTGAAGGTTTTTTTTTTGTTTTTTTTTGTTTAATTTCTAGGCTAAGCTATGCAACAGCATCAGAACACAATGGCCAAATTCCAACACTTTTGCAAACAGATAACTAAAAGCAAACAAATAAATCCATAAACATTGACATTTTAATTACTTACATTCTAAAACAGTGTGGTAACAACTAGATAAAAAGCACAAGAGAGATTTCCTCAGCGTCAGTATCATTAACTGCAAATATTGCTGCAGTAAGTCATCAAGCAAAGTTTTGATTGTTAAATAAGTAATTAGAAAAGAAAACATAACACTCACCTAGCAAAACCTGAACAGATATTAAACATTAAATCTTACTTTGAACCTGCACTCCAAAATCCATGCAAAAGCTGATACCACTAACAACTCAAGAATTTGATTGTCTATTTACTATCCCCATAACCCTCCCACACTGGAAAACCAGATTAATCTGAAACAAAATAATGCATTCTTACTTGCATAATAGTAGTCCTGAAAAAAAGTCCCTCAGACTATCAGGTATAGGACAAAACAGAAAATTAAATAACATAACCTTTGGCAGTTTTTCAGCATTTTTGTGACTTACTTTCCTGTATTTTTCCAAAGCTGCTGTAAATCTGTCTACTAATACCTAAAACTAGATCCAAAAAATCCTTACACTTTAAAATGGACAATTCCTTTTGGAAGAACTGATTCTCAAATACCAGGTAAGTCTCTATGACGCTTAATATTTCTCATGGTTAGATAGCACATTACTGTAACTTAATGCAGTTTCTATATTGAAAGCAGCATTTAGTGGTATATGCATTACTAGGAAGATACTCTCAGTTCTGTGTGCATTTTTTTCTCTTCATGGTATCTTTTACACCCTTGATAACACCGCAGAACTTTAAAAACAACACATCTCCTTCAGCGATTTCTACTCAAATAAGAGCTTTACTTGGTAAACACAAGGTAAGACATATCTGTACAAGAAAATTAGAGGAAGAAAAATAAAATTATAGTAAGTTTCTCTACTGAGCTGATCTTTATAAATAGCTTCTAGTATTCAAACTGTTTTTATCATGTTCTTAAAATACCAATTTAGAAACACTACCTTTTGCATTACACTACAATATGCCGTAATTTCATTGATTATACCCAAGTGATAAAATTCAGGCGCATATGTGAAATAAAGAAATACACTGCCTTATTTATTGAAAGCTTAGTGCAATAATTAGTACTGAAAAAATCATATGGAAAGATGTTTCAGTAAGTGTCTATATTTTTCTCCAGAAATGTGCTTATGTTGAAAATTCGGATGATATGATGCTTAATTTTTATCTGCATCACCATAACCATTATTTTTTCCAGGTAAAGCGGCAGTTGAGTGCCCGGTTCTACAATGTTGCTTTCCTAATACTAAAATTAAGCTTCAAACATTACTTCTGTATCTGCTCCTTGTCAGCCTGTCCATGACCTCTGCGGGGATACCTCTTTGCTGTATCTCTTCCAGCTGCGAAATTCTGTGGTTATTTCTCCCCTTGTATCTGATTCTTTATCTCTACCTTCCTGTTTTGAGATTACTTCTAGCTTTCTTCAGCACCCAGCCATGAGGATGCTGCATGACCAGCTCCCCTGCCATATCCATGGCCCTGCCTGTGTCAAAAACAAAGCTGTGCAGCGGAAAGGGATGTACCAGCACAACCACTGTATAATGAAACTGAGTGGGCTGAATGAAAAAAAATCTAAAAATATCATCTGTGCACACTGACTCATGAAAATACATGAAGGATTTCCCCTGGTATACATTCAGCCACAGATTGTGTTTACCTCTCTAGGATGTGAAGCTGATTATTCATCATCAGTATCTCACTGGCAACAGAAGTTTCAGTTTCTACCCGCATGCAATGAAAATGATATTATGATCACATCAGCATATTTTATTATTACTGTTACATCAAATCATCCTCCCTAGGTATGTGTAAACACTTTTTTTTTTCTTCCACTGAAATAGCTCACTGGGTGGCCTTTTTACAAAATAATGAAGAATAAAGGTGTTCACGTAGATTTGTGTCAAAAACTATTAATCCTCCAAGGAATAAAATGAAACAGAATCTCTGTACACCTGCAGTAAAATCTGCATGACTGTTCTGATATCACTAAATCCTTAATCAAATAAAAGGGAGTTAGCATCATTAAATAGAAAGATCCTGAGAGGCAGTGATAGAACACATTCACCCTCTGTTCAACCCTTATAGACACACAGAAACATAATTTTACACAATATCAAACAAAACTTCAGACTGCCCAACATTAAACTTAGAAAAATCTACAACACTAAGAAGCACCTTCAAACATATGGCAAAAATAAGTACAATTGTGGAATTTAACACAGTGACTGAATTCTTCCCATACTAATGATAATGGAAACTTCATACAAAGATTGTGAACCTATACGTGTCATGGTTTAAGCCCAGCCGGCAACCCAGAACCACGCAGCCACTCGCTCACTCTCCCCCTTCCTCCCCCCACTCCCAGAGGGATGGGGAGGAGAATCAAAAGAATGTAACTCCCACAGGTTGAGATAAGAACGGTCCAGTAACTAAGGTATAACACAAATCACTACTGCTACCACCAATAATAATAATGATAAGGGAAATAACAAGGGAAGAGAATACAACTGCTCACCACCCACCAATCAATACTCAGCCCAACCTGAGCAGTGAACTAGCCCTTCCGGGTAACTGCCCCCAGTTTATATACTGGGCGTGACGTGCCGTGGTATGGAATACCTCTTTGGTTAGTTTGGGTCAGGTGTCCTGTCTCTGCTTCCTCCCGGCTTCCCCTCCTCCCTGGCAGAGCATGAGCCTCACAAAGTCCTTGGTCAGAGTAAACATTACTTAGCAACAACTGAAAACATCAGTATCACCAGCACTGTTCCGAGGCTGAAAGTCAAAAACACAGCACTGCACCAGCTACTAAGAAGGAGAAAAATGACTGCTACTGCTGAACCCAGGACAATATGCAGCTACAGAAAGTCACCAAGGTCCAAGCCTAAATTATTCCTTTACTTTGACCCAGGATCTCCAAGACTCTTGAGTAATAGAGTTGTTGTGACGATAAAAGCCTACAAACAAGAGAGGGGTTTAGGACAGGGAATTCTGAGCCTTGTAAATGCTTTTGAAAAGCTCATTAAGGAACTGAAATTCAGAAATCTCTTGACTCCACTGGTAACAGAAATTCAGACAGGTACTACTGTCCCAAAGAGCACACTTGCCTCTTTTGATAACCCTCAAAGCAGAGAATCCAACTACTCCCTATCTTGAACTGTCTCACCAATTAACATAATCGAGCTTAAATTTCAAGACACTGTTCTGAATTAAATTAGCTCTGCTGTTGCATCTACCTTCAGGGATGTTTCTCCAGCTCTGACAATCTCCAGTGAAGCAGTGTCTTTAGCCACTGTCTGTAAACCATTTCTGTGTCTTTCACTACCCTGTTAGAAGCCTTTCTTCCTAATATTCAGTCAAGATTTTTTTTATCATTATTATTATTAATCACCCTAACAATGAGCGAGACTTTAGGTCCCTTCTAATACCTAAAGGGGCTGACAAGAAAGACAGAGAAACTTTTGACAAGGGCACATAGGGGTAGGACAAGGGGGAATGGCTTTAAACTGAATGAGGGGAGATTTAGATTAGATATAAGGAAAAAATTCTTTACTATGAGGGTGGTGAGGCAGCCAGAACAGGCTGCTGAAAGAAATTGTGGATGCCCCATCCCTGGCAGTGTTCAAGGCCAGGCTGAATAGGGCTTTGAGCAACCTGGTCTAGTGGAAGGTGTCCCTACCTATGACAGGCAGGTCAGAAGCAGATGAGCTCTAAGGTCCGTTCAAACTTAAGCCATTCTGTAATTCTACGAATAGATCATGGTCTACTGTTGTAAAAGCCCTTCATGTATCTGAGAGCTTTCCTGCAACTTTCCTAAGATTGACAACCCTTGGAATGTGCATTCAATACATGAAACACCCTCTGCCAACTAATACCCATGTACTGTTCCTTTCAATGCATATATATGCAAGAATTCACATGCACGCGTACAGCATAGAGACTGAAAATGAAATAAATCTTGTTTTATGAAGTACATACTTGTGTTCAGACTGAGAACAATAATTCATTGTTGACATTCCAGGTAACTTGAAGAGCTCAAGTATGAACAAGGCTAACAATATAATCTCTGAAACTGGAGAAAGCAACATGCTCAATGTTGTCACTTAGAAACTGCGTCCACAAAGTACGCAAAAACATTCCTGAGAAAAGTTTTCTGTTCGGACAGGGACACCAACTGGATGATATACTAAATTTTTTTTTCCCATAACACCTGTGAGTTTTTTAATTACAGCTTTATATCCAAATGCAATTTAATTATTACACTGTCATTTTAATAATGAAACCAAATAAATAATGGTGGATTGTTTAGACTGTAACACCTAAAATGTAGACTTGCAAATGTTATTCATCTAAAAAGTAATAAAAGCTTTCCTAATCTATAGCTATTTAGATTTTCTGGGAATTACAGTTATTGGTAAAATAAATACGAATAGACCAATAGACAGTAAAGCTGCAAAACACAAAAATGACTACTTTGAATTGATTGATAAAAAGGACTTTTCACTACCCATTTATCTGAATCCTGAGTGTACATATGACAATATATCACCTAATGCCATAAATAAAATATATCATATAATAAAATAGAATTAAATCTTCAGCCCAATTTTTAACTTGCTAAGCCCATTTATTCCATTTTTTACTTCCTTAATCAGTTTCTTGTCCTAGAAAGTCCACTCTTAGTGATTACTCTTAGTTTCCTTAATAGCAACTTCAGCTTTTTAAAGCCCAAAATAAATTATATATATTACTTCTCAGTTATGTGCTATTTTGTTGACACCCTGAAAGAAAGAAGATTTCCCTTGGGGAGTGCTGCAATTTGTCTTTATAATATGTTCATTATAACTCTACAGTTATTTTTCAGCTATTTTACGAAATACTGATGTAAGACTCACTGGTTTATAACCCCCCAAGTTCAACCCTAGCATGTATTTTAAAGGTAGAGTAAACATAGTTTTTCTTCTGGTTGTCCAGATTTTAACAATAAAGTAGTTCAAGAAACCCATTGTTTAGTTTCTGGAAAAAACTTGAGAAATAGCTGTCTTTATTTCAGGAAATATACATGAATAACACCACCAGTTGTCTTTTGTAGTTTTAATCTGCTGAATCCCTTGTTGTGCCAACAGCACAGAGCATAGGCACTAGGGCTATATTCCTAGGAAGAAATATGATTATTACGGAAGGATGAGGAATAGATTATCTGCATTTTTAATCAACAGTTTAAATGCTAAACAATGCGTATTTACCATTGAAACATGGTGTTTACTGTTTTATCCCTTGTGGAGTAGAATTAAATTTTATATACAAGAAAGCAATTTCATTTTTTTGCATCAAGAGATACACTAGTATAAAATTCAAAATAATGATAATGTGCACAGTGATCCAGACAGGATTTAAATGTTTTTAACAGCTCCGTGTTAAATAACACATCTTTTTATTAGTATTGGAAATGAAAATCAGGAGATAGCTCAAGCAAAATTGAAAGACAGTTTGATTAAACCCCATGTCTCTTCACATTTCCACTGGAGTAAATCTGTTCATTTCAGTGGGGTTAAATAAATCAAATATGTGATAAATTAAGTATATCTCTCTCATCCTCTAAGCACATGATTTAAACTCATGTGACCTAAGAGTGTATGTTTACAGGGAGAACTGACTGCTCTTGTTTGCCTCCACACAGAAACCTGACACATTTTGCTGCCTTTGTTGTTGTTTTATATGTGTGACCCTTTGTAAGGTTTGGGTACATCTGGGACAAGGAAATCAATCACTAGCAAGATCCACCTTTCACTCTTTGTCCTTATAGAAGTCCATTGTGCTTCCAAGCCTCAAGCAGAGAGGCAAAACAAAACATGGATGTCTGTAGTGGAATAAGATTATGTTTACTATTTTTAAAGTTCTTCCTGTAGATTTTGTTATTAAAGTGTATGTAGAGAATGAAAATGTCCTGTGTTCATACAAATGTCAAAAACAATACACTGTTGAATTCTTCTCCTTTCCCCTTCTCCACACAGCAACATTACTTATCCCTCTCCACACCTGTGCTCACCAACCAGCCTTGTGCAACTGCTGCTGGGTGGTCACTGCTTCCTCCCCCCCCCCCTCTTTCCACAGCTGGGTCCAGATACAGAAAAATAAAGAATAAATATAGCCAAGATATAAATATATCTTTGTAGAATTTTCATAATAGAGTTCTATAATGACTACATGATCAGTTTTGATGTGCAAGGCAAATCTGAAGTTAGAAGTATCATTTTTCTCCAAAGTTAATTATGAACCATTAGAAAGACTAAAATAAAATCTCATACTGCTTTCCTTTCAACTTTTCTGAGCAAATATGGAAAATATAAATCACTTTAGGGAACTGCTACAGTGTAACAGACACTGTGTAACTTTGTGTTTTTTGTTTGTTTTTTTTTTTAACTAGTGTAGTGTCTCTAAATCACATGATTTTGTTGTTCCATCTGGAAGCACTACAAGCTAACAGATGTAAATTACCTTAGTGCCCACAAACATCTTCTGCTGAAGTGTATTAAAACTAACAGGTATATGAATAGACATTTCACAAGTGTGAGGAAGATGTGATACTTACATTGGAAAAGCATTAATAAGTTACAAAAAATCAAAATAGAAAAAGTAAAATACCTCCTCCTAGATAGTAGCCCTTGGTATATTCAAATTCAACTGCTTTGTTAGCTAACCCATCTCCTTGGACTGTAGGAGGAAATCATCAAAATTGCTGAAGCTACAGAAAATTCCCCTTTTTTTAGCTCACATCTTCTGAAATCCAGAAAGAGGTGCTGCTCCCTCCCCTCTCTCTTTTAAATCAGAGAGAAGAAGGGTGTTTCAAAAGAACCAGGGGTTGGTTGGTTGATTTTTTAAAGAAAAGCCCAAGAAGGTAGAATTAGCAAATTACACTTCCCTCTATTTTCTGACCTCAATACCTCAACTCAGATCTGTGAGGAATCTTTTTCAACCCTCAGCCATGTCCCCTAATGCTTGAACACTTATTTTAAATTTTACTGTGGATGGAGAAATGGGAACAGAGAGAAAGGACAGTGGATAGAAGGAAGAAAAGTTGAAGGTATTTAAACTTCCACAAACATACTAAATGCATGAATGGTAAATTGATACATCTCTGTATACACAGAGTGTCATCAGTAACTTGTGACATTCTCAGCCACAAATATCAGACAGAGTGAGACTTAAGGAATTTAGATTATTAATATTTAAATTATAAGTCTTAGAGGCAGGTAAGTAATTCACGAGCATAGCCATAAGTATGTAAATAATATAATGAGTGATACACAGCCCACCAAAGACCAGCTAAGTCTGAGCTCCTCCCTCATAAGCATGCTGCTCCCTGACCATGCTGGGCAATGCTCTCTGTTTCTGAGTGTTTCTGCAGGAAGGCAGAGGTATTACTGATGGAACTGTGTTGTCAGCACACACAGAAGCTCACAAGAACAAAAACACTGGATAAAGGCAGTACTTATGCCAAGAGACACCAATACTTGCTTGTATTTATGGCAAAAGATGCCACTTTTTGCCTATATTTACAAAACAAAAAAAGCAGTATTTGCATGGAAATGTCTGCAAATTATCACCCTCACAGTCTATACAGTAAAGCAGGCAGCAGGTGCTGAGCAAGACTCAAACATTTTAACTCCCCTCTTCCAATCCTTCCCTGTACTGCAGCGGTACCATATCAGAATTCAGGGCTTCTCTAAAATCAGCTTCTACCTAAAATACCCTCGTATCATGGCTTTTAGAGCTGGAAAGATGTCATGTAGCAAACTACTACAGCTGGTGGAGGTGATGCTCTACAGAGAGATTCCAAAAATTAGTCTTGGGGTGAAGCAGCTCCTTATATGTGTGCAGTGTGTGGTGAAGCATCACTTTATCACTTTGCATGGCAAAGCACACCCTGGTGCTCCAGCATCCAACCTCTGCCCCACTGGGTAAGGCTCGACTGGGAAGTCACAAAGGCAGACAGCCTCTTTGCTGTTTCTCCTTCCAGCACTGCGACCACACATCAGGACTTAAAACATGCTGTTCCAAAAAAGTAACCTGTACTCCCTCAAGTGATGCAATTAACATAACTTGTTGACTGATTTCCCTTTCATGTACCTAAAGCAATATTACTTTATTAAATATGCTTCACTAAGTACTTGTCTCACTCTTAGGATAAAATATCATTTTAATAACCTCAGCAGTAAACACAATACCTGCAAAAACCATGTGATATGGAAAGTGGTGCAGGATGAAAAGGATGCTGCACACTCCTTGGCAAGTACAACTTCTACCAAAACCATAGAAAGGTCAGAGAAGGGGATGTCTGACCCTGCCAGTCATCCACGGGAAAGACTGAAGGGGCTCGGCTGGGTACAATTGAACCCTTAGACAAAGCCCACAAGCCAAGACCTACTGTCATTCTTCACTCCCAGTGACTGAAGGGGCAGTTGATTAGATGAACTTGGAAGGAAGCTTTGGCTTCTGAAATCTAAATAAAATAGTTGCTCACCTGGGTTTCCCCTTTCCTTTATCCTGCTGGCCTCATCTCACTGGGCAGCCTCCCCAGTAGCTGTGGTTCCCTTCCAAACAGCCCAAAACCTTCAGCAACCTGAAAAGTCCCTTTGGGGAAGTACTGATGATACAAGTCCTTGATTTTATCTAACATTCAGCCCTATTAATTTATAACTGTCACACTGGGTTCTGTTATGCCACAAGATACTGTTCCTCTTTCATTTTATTTATTTTTTAACCTCTTTGTGGGCTTTGTGGACTTGCCTCCCCATTTTTTTTTTTTTTTTTTTTTTTTTCTGGTGCAATTGCTTTGATTTTAGTAGGACTGTTGCAACATAATGCATATTGTATTTTATTTACATTAAAACATTAGCCTTTTTTTAAAAAAAAAAAGAATGGTGTACATTTGACCAGAGTGCAGGCCTACAGATTGTACCAGTAAAGCATCCTGACATAAGTGCAATGTAGACACAACTCCTGTGAGGTTAGCTGGGAGCTAAGATGTACTGACAATACACTTTTAAAAAGCTGATTTTATTTACAGACATAGATCAGCCATTCTGGATTTCCTTAATTTCTCACTCAGCTTCAAGCACAACACAAGGATAAGTTAGACTGTCCTTTCCTTTGCCATTGTCAGTTCACATTTACTAATTCATATGGAATAGTTTACCTTTATTTAAATGGAAATTCCCTGCCTCAAAAACTACCTTCAATGTGAGCCAAAAGTTGTTGTAGCTCCAGGAAAATTACAGTAACTTTATACACATTGCTGCTGCCTTTTTTTTTTTTAGTTCTTCCTTGGTATGATACTTTTATGTAAAAAAAGGAAACCCAAACCTTAACTGCCATGCTAACCACTGCGAATCCAAGAAGAGCCTGAAATAGGAAGTAGGTTTTTTACTGAAATTTCTTTTTATCATGTTGTAACACCTACTTGTTCCCCAGAGTAAATTACCTGCAGAGATTGTATTAAAGAATTTCTGGGCACTGTTTTGAAGAGTAATAATGGCAATTTCACAGTGATTGCACAGCATCAAGCGTGCAGCACACAAGAAAACTATCACAACAAAATCCAAATGGTTACTTTTCCAACACTGAATTTTACTTCTCTTTGGTTTGCAATTAGTTATCACAAAAGTTTAATCAAAGTCTCAGTTTCTTCTTCCACTTTAAATATAGCATAGTCAGAATAAGACATAACCAATGAGTAAACTGAATTTGGCTTAGGACACAAGAAACCGAGAATAATTGACAATTATTGTCCATTAGCAACTTTTATAATCATACAGCACTGTAGTTACTTTTAGAAGCTATAATATTTAAATATGTGATTAGAAAACAAAAGTATTTTTCAGGTCTGTTAGAATGATAAGTTCTTTAACCTGCATGTAGCAATGGCTACGCTAGGATTCTATGGGAAGCTGTCGTTCAAACAAGTGGAGATTGACCTGAGACGGGAAAATGTAAATGGGAAAGCATTACAAAACTACAGTATGAATGAATAATGCAGAGTCTTTTCAAATGAAGAAAAAACATCATGGATATAATGAGAATTTAAAGAGAAATACCTAAAGGTACAGGGAAATTAAAGACAGATTTAGGTTCTTCAGACGCTAGAAGAGTGAATAGAAGGGCTGAAAAGAATATTTAAAATAAAAATTATGCAGAAAATGCTAAGGCAATGTTTAGCTGGTTGTAGTTCTAACATTTCTTTGCAAAAAAGGAACCTGGTTCAGCAGCCAAATAATGATGCTCACAAGTGCTCTTCAATCAATTCAAACACTCTTTTGCAGGCAAAGAAGTTAAAAATTGAGGTGTAGCTGAAATACGTAAGACTGCTTTTGTTAGAAGATATGAAAGTTGGAAAACAGAGTCACTGAGTTAGGTGTTCCATCAGGAAAGGATGTCAAGAGCTGCCTGAACTGCTGCCACTTTCTCAAATGAAGGAACCCAATATTCAGAAGGTAAATGTAGGACCTTAAAAGCTCCAGCCAGCATAACCTGCAAACCGGCGAGAAAAGCGAAAAACCCTGGGAAAAACGATCCATGCTCTCCCTCCACTTGGCAGACCATTCAATCACTGCATTTTTAGAAACCGTTGTGCACAATCACCTACATTTTCTGCAGTGACAGCAATTGGAAAGAAAGCCGCTATAACCACAGGGAAGTTGGTCCTGATGGCTGTGCTCAGTGAATGACTTGCAATGACATTAGACAATGTAAGAATGTTTTTCTTCTGGGTCATGTCTGTGCAGGTTTATGGGACTAGTTGTGCATACCAGAACTGTCCTGCCATGCACAAAAAAGTAATTCCAGGTCCCAACAGAACCTGAAAATCATAGGGAAGATAGCTAGTTTTGGTATATAAATGGCTACTGATGCATTGTGGGGCTAATGATTTTTGACTTGAACACTTCCAATTCCACCTTAGCTCTGCTTTAGGTATCCCATCTTTATATTGATTGGAAATATACTGGATTGTGTTTTGTGGAATATCCACTCAATCTTCGAGGAATGGCATTCTGTGGAAAAAAAAAAAGGAAATATTTAATGAACATTATTTCCACAAAAAGTCTTTTGTCTGCTGTTTTGGCTGGCAGATGAAGAAAACACTCTTAAATTTAAAGCTGCCAACTTGTACGCATATTTGCTCAATATGTCTGAAACTAGACTGACTGTTATGGAGTTCTGCTATTTCAGTCCAATTCATCCCCATTTTCTCTTTGATTTCTCTTTTTTCTTCAATATATTAGTTTTTAGCTTAATGAGTCTGAATTGTCATTTGGAGTTTCTGTGCTCCAACTTTGATTCATGTGATAAAATAGCAAATGCAGAAGTCAACACCAAGAACTGTCTGTGAAAATGCTGATTTACTATTGTACTGCTTTTATTCTAAAAAAGATACTGAAATAATGAATCTATGGCACACAGAGAAATCCTGGACTAGATTTTTAAAATGTTAGAGCTCAGTTTACAATATTTTATGAACTTTCATCTTCAAGTACACAGGACATCTAGGAAGTATTTAAACAGAATTCATAACCAAGCCTGAAAAAACGATATAATATTGTGGCTGTGCTTCACTCTCTCTCTTTCCCTGGATACATAATAGGAATAAATAAAAGGAATTTAGGACTAATTGCTAACTAAATTCCTGTATAAACATATGCAATTCAAACTATGAACTAAATCTGAGGCATTCTGTGAAGTTATAAAAACAATAAACAAATGAGTGTGCATCTTACAGATGTCTATCTAACATAGAGATATACTATTCACCATCAGTGCGTAAGAGTACAAGGCTAGCCTTAAGCCTCTACACACCAAAGGTGCAACAACAGTAAGGCAGTAGTGAATTGTGCTATTGCAGAAAGTCATAGCTCAGGGTTTTTTTACTATATTACCATTTCAAGGGTAAAATTAGTTAATATGGCATTAGATACACACCAAATATATGAAAGATTAAGTGGACAGAATAGATTTCATTAAGAAATTCAAATGCAGTTTAAAAGTAGACAAATAGGTAAACTCACAAACACAGCATTTTAACTCGATATTGCAAAGTCAAAGATAAAAACAGAGGACCAGGAGCCTAAAATTTTGGGTTTGTTGCTTATTGCAGTTTTGATACTGATATTTTTCAGGTTATTATGAAACTGACTCTATGTTTATTTCATGTAAAAAAACACAGGTAGGATTTAATCGCCATGATTATTCTGAAAAAATGAATACCAACTTGAAGAAGAAAGCTATTATTATAGCTCACTTGGTCAGCCAAGTTCGCAGTGTGGGAGGATACCGAGCCAATGCAACTGTAAACACTGCGAGAGGGAGGGAGAGTCCACAGTGTATTGTGCAAGACTGAATGCATCTGTTCTACACAAAAACAATAAAAAGGAAAATTAAATGTAACACAGGCTTACTTCAGAAGGTGATCAACAGAACAATACCAAGAGTTTTATTCCTGAAGTACCCAATATCCTCTTTGCCTTGGAATTGCAAGCCAGCATTTTTACATTTCCAGTTTAAAAATAACTACTGAGATGTCAGAGCTTGCAGTAGGACACAAAATCCAAATTTCACTCTGATGGTTTGAGGGTTATTTGTAGAGAAAGGTTAATTGTTGATGGATATAAGAACCCACATTGGTACTGACAGTGATACCAGTATATGCATATCTTCTCTCACAGTTGGAGTCCATTAAAAAGGTGATAGATCCTTTATTAGCTGAGACACTTGTCTGGTTTTAAGTCTTCTTACATTGTTATAAAAAAAACCTACACAAATGTTTGCTAACAATAGTTTGCACATGTGGGAACTCATATTTACACAGCATAATGGCTGTTCACTAGATCACAGGATGATTGCTTTTTTTTTTAGATCACACTCTACAGTAGCGTGTTTTCATTTTAATAAAACAGTGTGTGTCCCTGAGCTATGATTAGCATGTGCATTTTCCAAGGTAAACTTTCTTATTTGAAGAGAATCACTTAACAGCTTTCTCCATTTTACTGTGCATTACTTTTTCTTCTGACATGACTGCTGTCTCCTTCACTGCATGACGTAGGCAGTGGATATAAAGCCAAGCAAAAAGTATCCTCATAAAAAAAAGAAAGACTGCCACAAGGTATCAAATACACTTTGAAAGCCGTTATCTCCTAAAGGTGAATACTCACTCAAGTGACTTTGGAAAGAATACGCATAGCTGAAATCTAGATCTAAAAAAAAACCCCAAAACCAAAAAACTAAAACAAAACAAAACAAAACAAACGTTATAACCACCTAGAAAGGCTATAAGGCTATAAAGTTTGGCTTTTTGAAGTTTCTAAGTCATCAACATTGAGTCAGTGCACCACTGCAGAGACGGGGATGGGAAATCAGCAAGTGGCATGAGCAGCAAATGGGTGAGGCAAACAAAATGTATATTGGCAAATGTGGGGAGCTCAATCTTTGATGTCAAACGATCTTGCATTTGAGGCGTTTTACTTGTCTGCCAGTTTACTTGACTATATTCAGGGGGGGCTGAATGCCTGAGTAAAGCAGAGCTGGCAAACTATTTCAGTAGGAGGCCGGTGGTGTTACCGCCACTAAGAACTGCAGCATGATCACTGCTGAGTCTTTCATCAACTTGCTGCTTAACTTTGAGCGATTTGTCATTTCTTTCTAGCATGGAGATGGAAGGAATCTTAGAGAGAGTTAGCAGCTTGTCAAGACTGTGACTAATGAACAAAGGAGTCTGAAAAATGACTGAATGTGCCTCTTGTCCTTGGCAGCTTTGCTCCACATTGGGTGATGGCAGTGGCTGTGAGCTAGGATGTGTCATGTTTTGTACACTTGCTTCCTTTGTTGTGTGAAAAGGAACAACTACAAGTCTGGAACAAAGTGACTGAGTGAGATACTCAGGTTTGGGAAGCACTGCAAAATCATTTTGATGGATGAGCAGCACTCTCTGTGTCTCAAAATACTGGAAGATGAGCACAAGAGGAAAAACAAATGTGAGGCAATTCCACAAGCATTACATATTCAGTCAGTTCCAGGTCATCTGGTGAGCACCCTCCACCCACAGCAACCTGTAAGGATTTGAAATGAGAGGTTTCCAAGACACGGCTGGGGAGGGCCAAAAGGCACAGTAATAAGATGCTCATGTATGTGTGGGAGGGTCCCCTACGTAGATAGGAGTGCCTCGCAGTACCTGTGAGATGGCATACTGCAAATGGCAATAGTCTCAATGGGGACACAATGACAGAGTAATGGCAAACTATTTCTACAGAACTAAAAAAAAATACTTATTAGCATAAATGGCTGTAAGATGACTTTAGAGTACCTCTATCAGTAGGAGATGAACACTTAAATTATTTCTCTGGCAATATTTCAACTCTTATTAACAAAGAAAAGCAGAAGGTTAAACATTTGAACATGAAGTAATGGCTAGATGAGTGATTAAGCGGATGGTTTTGCTTTTGAAGCTATCAGTTCATCTTGGCCAAACAGATATGGTATAATGCAGATTGATTCGTACTGAAAAACCTCAGACTGCTTATAGACATATAAAGCCAACACAAAGCTTGGTACAAATAGTTTCAGCAAGGAATGAAAGAATAAGCCCATGACAGAAATAAAATTAAGCAAAGACCATACAACACTTCCATTGTACATCTTTCAGTTCTAGGAGCTTAGGTAATATGATCCTTTTTGTTTCCACTCAAGGAGTGTTTTTGACCTAGCTGGTTTTAGTAAATGCTGATGGAAAATCTTCATGGGAATAATGAAGGTCACTGATTCACATTTATACATGTACAATTTAGGAAGGATCAGTGAGCCAAAAGGAAGAAGGAAATAATGTAAGTTCTGTATGTCACAGTTCTGAAGAAAATGCCCACAAGTATTTACAGAGTAATGTGCTAACACATGAGTACTTCGTAGATGCTGTTCTTTATGACACCAAATCCCACAAAAGAACAGGAAAACCATAATCACTAGTTTATAAACTAATAGAAAGCTTTTGTCCTTAAACAGTACCAGAAAACCAGACTTAAGTAAATGAAGTAATATTTGTTTACAGAGTCAAAATACTGCAGTAATACAAAAAAGAGAGACAAAAAATTTGCAGCCTGGAAAGAAGAGGCCATTCATCTTAGCCTGGTGATATGCAAAGAGTTGAGCAAAGGGCTGAGATGGAATTCTGGATGTCCAAATTCCTTTGATATGAAATATCAGAACTTAAGTGTAAGATCTGGTTTAGGATTTTTTTTTTTTTTGTAGTTTAGCATATGATATGGTTCTGCCCATTATGAATGAAGCCTCAACTAGTAAGACATGCTTGTGATTTACTTTTTTAGAAGTTGCAAGTGCCTTCAATAATAAATAAAATAGGCCATATTAGAAAAAAAAAAAAAACAAACCTGAAAAAAAAAATGCATAAAGAAGCTTGGGAAGCAAAAGCAATTGTATAGCATATGTGACAGTTAGAAGGGGCTGGTAACCAATGTAATGAATTTGAAGCAGAAGTTGTATCTATACATATATATTGATAAGCCTTCCCTATCAGTATGGAAAACTGATATGGAAGGTTTATAGGATTAAGTCTCTGACCATATATTAGACAAAAAATAGTTAAAACTACAACATCCTTCCCAAAGTTCAGAAAACTATGCAATGCATAACAGAGATGCAAGGAATTTGAACAACGGGATTTCTCCATTACTAGATAAAAATGGTAGAAAATTTAATACGAATATATTCACTTACCTGTTATTTTGCTAAAAGCCAGTAATTCTGTTCACGAGATGATGAGTCACTTCCTTTTCAGAAATTAATTGAAGATGCCAAGCAGCAGCTATAAATATAGGCATCATAAAATGAGGAAGACCAAATTATGCTACTTCTGTTGAGTCAAACAGTCTTATTTATTACCATTGACTTTCAATGCTTATTCAAAATTTCTAGCAAATTTCTGCATTAGTAAAAGAAATGCAATGCTTTTTCAATATATAAAGGAGGAAAACAGAATGACAAAGGAATTACATAAGTATCAGTTTGACAATGATTCCAGGCCAAACAAGGGGATGACGGATGCAGAGCTCATTAAGTACAGAACTGAAAAAGTGTAATTAATGCCAATCAAACTTGAGTTTATAAAGACTAGATTATTGCCTAACTAATGAGGTGCCTCTTTGCAAGACTAGAGGTTGATTAATGGAAGGTGAAAACGTAAGAAACATTCATTTTGGATTTTGAATGGCTGATTTTAAAAAGTAAAGTTAGAAATGAACATGCTAAATAACAGATTTACTTTAGTTATATCCCAAGGTTTATAACTGCAAACAACCACTGAGGATGTGACTGCGCAGCATGTACATCTGAGAGACTCTTTGTGCACCATCACCATACACAAGGCAGCTTGAACTAACACACAGTACAATGCAACAGGAGCGGGAAGGGAACACACAGCACAGTTCCTGCGACTAAGTTGCTATAAATGGATCAATGTTTACCCATATCAATTTGCTCTCTATTCCACTTCTCCCCTTCCCTAAGATCCCTAGAGTTTATCCCCTACACCTGTCCCAGTTTGAGAAATGCATCTACATGTTCATCAATCATGTTCGTCTGATAAGTCTTCTAATTTATTAATTTTTAAATTGTTTATCCTTCAATGTATATCACTACAATTCATTCTCTTAGGTTTTAAACAGTTTCTACTTTATTTGCCAACAGTCATTCAAGAATTTCTCTGTGATATTGCCACCCACCTCTTTTTACAATATATTCCGTTTTTTCAACCAATTCCACTAACATTCTCCCATTTTTCTCCAGAGGACTAGTGAAAACATCAGATAAAATCACTTCTTAGACTGATTCTTCAGAAATCCTGTATTTGAGGCTCAGAGTTCCTTGCAGTGCAAATCAAAACAAACTTAAAAGCCTACCAGAGACTACATGGTGAACAAGATTGGAAATGTATTATTCAGGCCATCAGAAAGAGACAGGATTCAGGTTTTGCCACTGATATAGAAAAATACATTTAAAACTAGAGATATTTTTAAAACAGTGACTAGAATTAATTATGATGTTTTAGTGATTATTTAAAGCTGGAAATACTCTAATCCAGACTATTTTCTAAATAGCATGAGTTAACTTAAACTGGAAAATTAAGCCACGGCTGCTGGATTACATGGTAACAATAATTTTTTTATGGTTTATGATTTATTTAGAGTCCTAACTGATTGAAGAGTCAGAATTACTGGTAGACTGAGAACACAGCTACTCCCCCTACGTATACAGACTTTAAACATGGACATCCACACACAAGCTCCTGACAATTCTTCCCTTTTTCTGCTTCTGTCTTGCTTCTATAGAGTTATCTACAGCTTAGAGTGGATTTTTAATTTTATATTTGCCTTCCAATATTCCTTTTGATACTGCATCAAGTTATACAATGATGTTAATCACAGATTCCTCCACACTTATGGTCTTTTGGATTGCTCTAAGCAGACACACTTCTATTTCTTTTGCCTTAGTTCATTTGACAAATTTGGGTAGAACCTGGCAAATTATTTATGGACAATTTTCAGAAAGGTTATGACTTCATTTCAGTTAGAGTTGTACATGAGCACCACCTTTGATAATTAGATTTAGGATTTCTGCAAAATACGTAACTGTCCAGTAAAATCATCAACATCCATAAATCAGAAACTGAAGAAGTGTGCAATTCTATGTAATTTCTCACATCCATCACCATTTCATTATGCTTGCTGTTTCATGATAGAGTAATATTTTTTGACAAGTAACAGTTTGTTCTGGACAAGAAATTCCACTGGCATACACTGGCATATATTGAATACTATTGCTGTATCAGTCAGCATGCTTTTCCAAAGAAGGGGCCATGCTGTGGCATGGTATACGAAGCAGAGACATACTACAGAAAAACAGTTCAAACACTAGGAAGTTTGGACAAAGTAAGATTTTGGCATCTTTATTCACGTTTGTTTTTAAAACGTCAAAGCTTATTACAGAAAAAGCCAAGTATTAAAGATAACTTGCAGGCAGCAAAGAGTCAATTTCCAGAAACAAACGAGATACACATATTTTAAAGTTCTTGTGATATTTCACACTTATTTTTCTGCTGAACTTTAAAACATGATAAAACAGGTCATGGTTACGGAGAGGCAATCCAGCACAATGAGGGCTGCAGAGGAGCCCAAAATCCTTCTCACTTTCTCTTTATTATAAAATAAAAATGGAGCTATGAATCATCATAGCATAGACAAATCATCTGAGGCATCTTAAAACAGCTGCTTGACTGACTGCTGTAATATCACCTGTCATTCAATAAAAAGAACTGCAGTACATGCTTACAAGATGACAGAAATGTGCCCAAAGCCAAATAGAAACGCTTGGCTTCATTAAAATAACATGATTTCAGAAATTTCTTAATTAAAGCATTTGAAGCCACCTCAGAGCAGATGCAGTGACCTTCGCTAAAGCCAAGTGGGTACTGACTGGCACAACAGCCAAAGGAACAGAGCTTATAGTGAAAGTGACCAGGAATGCATCAGGGATGCAGCTTCAATTAGGACACAGCATCTTCAAGGCTCCTGGGTTACCCACAAAACACTTCATTCAAAACTCCTGGAAACAAACTGGAAAAGCACAGATTTGTTGACAATGCATGCAACTCAGACTTCTCAGCTCAGAAAGCCAACATAGATAAAACATGCCAGCCACCACATCCCAACACACTCAGAAGCACACTGGATTTTGAAGTGTACCACCTTCCCAGCAGAAACATCATAATGTAAAATGCTCTTGCCACAAATGAATTTCACCCTCTGAAAAAATCACAAGCTGTAAGAAAAGTTATACTCCCATGTAAGCGTATTTACTTTTTTCCTATGGCAAATGTCCTCATCTCTGCAAAGACTTCTACCTGTGAAAACAAATATAGCTTCTACCAAAGAAGAATATTCTGTGGGAAGTTCAGATCACATCAGTACCTTTTTCTCCCTCATTTCAGAAATTCCACTATTAAAGCTAAAAACATCCACAAAGGTAACTTTTGGTGGTGTTTTTTTGTTTGTTTGTTGTTGTTTTTTTTTTTTTGCTGGGGGGGGGAGGTGGATTGTTGTTTTGGGGTTTGAGAGTTGTTTTTTTTGTGTGGGTTTTGTTGTTGGTTTTGGTTTTCTGGTTTGGTTTTGTTTGGTTGTTTGGTTATTTATTTTTTTTTCTACAACAATGCTAACTCACAACTGTAAAACAAATTTCAAGATACCATATAATCTCACTATCAACATCATAGAACGATTAGGGTTGGAAAGGACCTTAAGATCATCTAGTTCCAACTCTCCTGCTATGGGCAGGGATGCCTCAGACTAGACCCTGTTGCCCAAGACTCCAGCGTGGCCTTGACCACTGCCAGGAATGGAGCACTTACCACTTCTTTGGGCAACCTATTCCATTGCCTCACCACTGTCACAGTAAAGAACCTCTTCCTTGTATCTACATCATCTCTACATGTACCAGTTTCTGGGGTTCTGTGATAGCAGAAAACTGAATTTCCATTACAACATTAAAAAATAAATTTACTTCAGTTCAATTAAGCAGGGACTCTTTGACAGAGCCAGCAGGTAATGCTAGCAACTGTGAGGTCCAATGCATACTAAAGTCAAATGAGATTTTAATCATATGTAGATTTAGGATGAGCTGCTTAAATGATTTTCATGGTTACAAAGAATGCTTAGTCAAGAGATCTGCAGCTGTCTACTAGTTTATAACTTAGTTAAATATAAAAGCTTCAATGTAACATGAAATTTTTGGTATTCAGAAAGACGTCTGGCATGCATTTGTGGCTGAAGATAGTACACATTGCTCTTCTGTTGATTTCACGACTGTTCAGAGAATTCAGCTTTAAGTATTTTTGTGTATAGGTCTCTCCAGAGGATGAACATTCCTTTGAGTCTAACAAAAGTCCCGAAATAATTTTAGCATCCTATTTTCCTATTTGTCATCATAGGTTTATCCTGTAAGTCCCGAACTTTTTCCACAACACATGCCTTTTTTTAGACTTTGTTTTAACACTATATACAAATACAATGCTATAATAAGGAAGATAAAATCACTGACCATGTATTGTAAAAACTGCAGAATATTCCACACTGACAGTCTTTATTTCTATTAAATAATTTATTAAATATCTAAGAAAAGCATCCTTTGCCAGCAGCTTCAAAAATCAGGTCAGTAATATTTAAAAAAAATGAATTTTGCCACAAGGTTATACCAAGCATGGCCTAAACTTAAAATCTGTTAAGAGCATTTGCTTGCTATTGCATCACACACTGAGTCTAACTTCCAGAGTCTTCCAGGTTTCTTTTGGCAGATGATGCAAAGAAGTGGTGGTGGTGGTGAAAAAAGGTCTTTCTGAATTAGACTGTCAACAGTTACTTTTGTTTATGCTCTTTTTCAAGGATAAGTCATATGTATATGTTTTACGATATTTGCCATGAAGTATTTATTAATATTTTGCTGACTAAGAAAGCGTCTGATAGAGCTATCATCTAAACCTCAGCTGAAGGCAACATTTCAAAACAGCTGTGAAAACTGAAGACCATAAATTATTTGTAGCAAAAGGAACTTGTAATAGCAGAGCTTTATGCATGTCCTTCTCTGGAGTCAGCCGAGTGTGGTGCTGGGACCAGAGTTCACTTTTCACCAAGCTACAGAAGGTATCAGGAAGGCATCAGGCTGTGATTTCAGTGGTGCTGACCTACCTCTGGCTGCGTGAGCATCCCTTAACTCCAAAACATCAGAGCGCAGAGCTGAGAGCTCAAGTTCTTGAATGCGTGAGGATGCCTGTGCATCTCTCTGTGGGCTTGGACTGATGTTATGTCTCTGAGGTCTCTTATCACTTGCACCAGCTCTCTAGTAAATACTAACTACAACTTCTTTCCTATTTTGTTTTCTCCCCAGAATAATCAAACTAAAGCATCCACCACTCCTTGTAATTTTTCTTTCTTCTTTTTTTTTTTTAATTTGGCATTTTCCTGTGGAAAGATATACTTGCTTTGTAATTCCTTTCAGGCTAGAAGAATATCCTTCATCACCTCTGCTGACCACAGTCTTCCTCCTTTTTCAGACTCATATGCTAGTGGTTCCACTACCACAGTGCCTACCCATTTTTAAGGTAATTTTATCCAAGGTAAGCAGGTACCTCCAACCCAGCCTCCACTTTTCCTTCCAACAGTTTGGAGGCATCCCCATGCCTATTCTCAATAAAACAGGATGGCACCCTTCAGTGGCAGCCACAGCTGCCTCATCAATCTCAATCCCAATGAAAACTGCTCCACTCAACCTTGCTAAATGATCATCTTCATCCAGTTAAAAAAAAATAAAAATCTTCATAATTCACATTTCAATGTAAATTTAATGTGGTTCCCTGACCATTGGGTTTCAGCCCAAAACAGACCCTTAGCACTATCCATAGAAAATGGATTCTTATGTTATGCTTCTGTTGGCTTTATTCTCTCTTCCATTCCTCATCTACTGCAGCTGAAGTTGTCCGAGTCTCTGTTAGCACTGGGCAGAACCACATCTTCTGAAAGTTACAGTTATCTGGGAGCACAGCCAGTTTTTCTCATTTCCTATTTCTTTATTCCTTATGAATATTTGCCTTTTTAATAGAAAGAATTATCAGTGTGAAGGGCACAGTTGTTATGTTTCTAGCTTCATAATTACACTGGAAATATGAATAAAGTTTGGGTTTCAGGGTGACTGCATTGCCCTGAATATTGCCTTCGATGTGGGTCAGTTTTAATAGCTGGGACCTCACAGAGCTACTTTTCTTCTGTAAAGAAAAAAAATCATAACATTGTGCCTGTCATCAGACTGAGTACACGGCTGAGAAATGAAGTCTTTATGTGTCAGCTCTGCTTCTGTCAGTCAAAAACTATTAAGCTCACCTGTCACTTAGCATGTGATCTCATTCCACTCCTGTATTTCCTGTACAGCCAATTTCATCACTAGCATGAGCTTTTCATGACAGATAATGACATTCAGAGACATTTAATTTCAACCTTTATAAAATGGTTTAACTGAAGGTATCACTCTCAGCTCTCAAGATATCTAAATGAGAATCTCTTTGAAACTCAGAAGAATTAAATTCACCCCACTTGAGATGATTTACACCCACACTATCTCAGCACCAAGCAGGCCCTGGCTAGCACAGCACTCTATGTCGCAGTCTGTGTGCCACCAAAGGGCCTCTGTCCCTGCTCCGCAGAGGTGAGCATAGGAGGAAGATCACGCAGGTGCCATGGGACATTTGCTAACAGGGACTCAATTGCATGGAGGCTCTCAGGGAGAGATGAGCATTCCCAAGGTGGAGGCACGTAATGGGGGTGCACTGGGTGGGAAGGGCAGAAAAGCACTAATCCCTCCCACAAATCACTGTTTACATATTACACTGAATCATAGAATGGTTTGCATTGGAAGGAACCTTAAAGCTTATCTAGTTCCAACCCTCCTGCCATGGGCAGGGACACCTTCCACCAGACCAGGGTGCTCCAAGTCCCGTCCAACCTGGCCTTGAACACTGCCAGGGATGAGGCAGCCACAGCTTCTCTGGGCACCCTCACAGTGAAGAACTTTTTCCTAATATATAACCTAAACTTAACATCTTTCAGTTTAAAGCCATTGCACTTGTCCTATCACCACATGCCCTTGTAAAAAGTATCTCTCCAACATTTTTGTTGGCACCTTTAGGTAATGGAAGCCTACTATAAGGTTTCCCTGAAGACCTTATATATTTATATTATACTTGTATTACACATTTTGTTACAGGTTCTTCATTTTTCAGTCTTGGCATGGGCTGCTGCATGACTGATGAGTCTCAGGAGGCCATTAGAATTGGTCAGGGAGGAAGCTATTTATACTCAGCTTAAATGCCAAAGTCCTCATGCAGATTTAGGGTTTTTAAACCCATCAGCACGTCATCAACAACCAATCAAAACTATTTAATCAACAGCACAAGAAACAAGATAAATTTTAAACAGCAGGATATACAGATATACACACACATCAATCACATCATAAAACCTGTATGGAACAGGATGCCCTACAATGCAGCATTTACCAGACAGTGCCTAACTTCAGGAACATATCTAAATGATTCCTTTAATTACAAATGCTCTAGAATTATTTTTTATTTATATATACACATAATATATCTATACACCTACTCATATACATTGTCAAAGATTTCTTCTCATTTTAGAAAAGCACTCATTAGTATCTAGAAACAGATACTTTCTAACTTTACTATGGGCCTTAAAACTAATCAAGGGAGGACACAAAAAAAATCTGAATTTTATTTTGAAGTAAAAAGGTCTTAGAAGCTGGTATACAAAAGCTATAAAAATCCCTAATTAAAACCCCAGAGACCCCAGAAATCTCCAGAAAGCACTTATCTGCTCAGAAGGTATATCTTTGTTCCCAGTATATCTGTGCTCATAAACTGAAATAGGTGAACATACTTTCAGCTGTATAAATTATTGTCTAATACCCCATGCAACATGTACAGATACATCCTGTTACAAAGCATTTTTTTTTTCTTTTTTTCAAACGTAAGAAACATTTCCTGGCTTTTGAAAGACAAATTTTAAATGTTATCTCTTTTACAAGCATAAATATTTCCTGGATGCAGTATGTTTAGTGGTGGCAAAATAGTTTTGTTTTTTTTTCTACCTGTTTATTGCACTTTCTTTGAAACTAAATTAGTTGCAAATTCAATAAATAAAGTTACAGGTGAGAAACAAAAAAAAAGAAAAAGAACTTCTACTAACTAAAAAATCACAGCTTCTTATTTTCTGTGCTGATGCTAATCTCCCTCTGCATCACAAGGACTTTGAACTATGTTTTTATGGATGCTGGTAGGAAGCCAGTTTATTTCTCATGTGTATTAAAGAGAATAATTTCCTTCCAAGGAAAAACAAAAAGCACATATGCAAATATTTATTCCAAATAAAAACATTCTATTAAAATTCACATTTGTGAGTAAGGTAAATGTTGTGTAGCATGCAGTTGACAGCATTTGTACAAGCAAAATGTAGAATAACATGTTCCAAATTATCATTACATTAATTCAATTTTGCCTTTCCTAGGATGGTAGCACAATGACATTAGGTATTTTTCTCAAATATGTGTATTTTTATGATTGTTTTATCTACTGTCACTTCAGGGTATACCAATTTCATCATCTGTTTCTTCTGAATTTTAGAGACAAGATTTAACAGATTTATTTATGCAAAATCCTGCTTTCCCTTTTACGTCCTTCAAAGGCTACAGATGTTAGCTTAAATAGAAAATGAAGATATGGTTTAATTCAGACATTTGTGTATAACTTTTAAGTTGGATTTATTTATTTATTTTGCTTGTTACTACAGAAATGGTGCTTGGCAATTCATCTCCATCCTTGGAGGTTTTCATGATTCAACAATCAAGAGCACAGGTGACCTGATCTATTGACAGTTCAAGCAGTGTTCAGGCAGCCCAATGAGGTAGTTGACTCAGAGGTCCCTTTCAATCAGTATTTCCACAATCTATCTTAACCTGGATAACTGTAACATGATTATCACTAAAAACCTTGAATTTCTAGACTTCATATTGCAAATGGCTGCACAACTAAAATGAAGATCCAGTCCCTACTGACCACAGTTCTGGGAATTCTGAGAGGTTTTCTGAAGTTATATTTCATCAGTGGTACTTCATCTCAGAGCCCACATCCATGAAGAAGCACTTGGTGCATCACTGAAATCTAACCATTTCTCAGTGCCTCAGGCATTGGGTGTCCCATTCCTAAACCAGGAAGATGTGCTGCACACAAACTGGCCTGCAGATGAGAGCGGGAGTTTTGGATTACAGGAAATTGTTTTGCTAAAAGCAGAAAACCACCATCAAAAAATTTGTAACAACACAGTTAATAGCTAAGCCTGCTTAATGATGTGCCTAATTTACTTTTCTAACTACAGACTACACATATTTGTATATCTGGACTTGAAAAAAAAGGTCAAGTTAAGATATGCACTGACTATGCAATATTATTTCAGCATTCCCCTTTATAGCATCTACTGGAACTGTTTGTCCAGAGAGAAGCCATAACAAATATACAGAAGCAGATCTGAGGTGAATATGCAATTGCTGGCATTCATGAGTCAGAATTTTGAATACTGATGCAGGTGTGTGCCAGCATCCCTAAAGCATTAACTGTAGCTATATCTAAGTCCTATACATAGTACCTGATGGCAGTGTTTTCAAGGAATCAAAGATGGTGACATTTAGGAGTCAAGACTGGTTAGTGTCATCTAATTCAATCCTAACAACAATCCTTTATGCAAATTACAATGAGCACAAACAACAGCTGAAGTTTACAATAGATCTGCTGAAATAAATACAGAAGTCCAGAGGCTTAGAAAAGTAATGCTGAAACCAAAAGGCAAACTTGGTTAAATACTGAAACTCCATTCAGTCCTTCATGTGTAATCATACAGGTATTAAATTTTCACATTTACATACAATATTTAACTTTTCAAACTGTAAATTATAGATGGGGCCTGAAGCCTCGTTCTGTGAATTGTTTTTTCAGATAACACTGAAAATAAAATTTTGAATGATAAATAATATGAAAGTTCATCTTTAACTCCCATTTCCAGTTGGGTAAAAGTACTTTTACTAATATCCTTTTGGTAGATCTTTTCTTTTGCCACCACAGGAGACTGTAACATTTATGTCACTAAAGAACGAAGACAGCTACCAGGATTATTAAGGACTTTCTTTCAGCCAAATTTATTAATTATCACAGAACTTATTGTTATTTTACATGAAAATTAGAGAGCCATAAACTTTTAAGATGCTCAAAATCCAATTTTACACTTGTGTTAATCACTGCAAATCAGTTCATCACACATACAAATTGCCATCTGCTCATCCATTTATCAGATTTCCAAACATACACTCATTTTGCTACTTATGTACAGATACAGAGTGCCATGTGTGTAAGTGATTCACACATAACCAGTATTCAGTCCTTTTCCTGAGAAACCAAATACTGCAGATGTACTGGGATACCTCAGCTATCATAAACAACAGTGACACAGCAGTAATTGCATTACAAACAACGGGGACAAACAATGGTGACAGTGATGTCACACATTCTAGTTACACAACAGTCCCTAGAAACCATCTCAGTTCTTATTAATACAAGACTTTTATTATATTTTTTTACCTATCACTAATCATCTCTACAACCCAAGAAAGGGATCGAAATGACTGGCACTTAAATCCATATTAAATTACCACTTCTCTAAGTGTCAGAAATACTCACTGACTTGAATGAACTAATGGACTTGAACATCAGTTCACATATTCAGGGCATAAGAAGGTATGACAGGACATCAAACAAGGCATGCATTTATGCTAAATGATACAAAATATGCAAATTTATAAATGGCTGATTTTTAAGTATAGGGAAGGTCCTATCACAGCTACACATCAATTTTAAAACTGGTAAGAGATAACGATTATATTAATTAGAAATTCTTAAAATATGCCTTCTTAAAAAAAAAGACTTCATTATAGTTAAAAATGAAGCTGTTTACATGTTTATGATATTTCTGCATAGAAGAAAGAAAATGGAAGTATCAGGCTAATTTATCTTTTGTTTCTTCTTTGTAAGTAGATATTGAGACACAAGTGTCATGAATCTTCTCACAACATCTCAAGCCAAGTGTTGTCTTTGAGTATAAATCCACTTACCTTTGCTTGGTGAGTTTCTGGTTTAGGGTTAAGAAATGGTTTGTTTCCATTGCAGAAGTATGAAACAGTGAAATAGAAAAATTAATTTCAGCACTCTGTTAAGTATATTTAAATAACCCAAATTAGGTACTGACCAGTGAAATTAAGAAGGAAAACTAAGATTTTTTTCAATCAAGTATCTGCATAAAGTAATAGGTTAATGTATATTTCGTCTGTATTTTAAATTTGTAACATGATTTTACCACTATCAGTCTTGCTTTTTGAATGAAATAAATGTTATTCAGTCACCCCTGTGAGGACATATATCTCTGCACCCATGCTAATTCAGTTTCCTAAAATGATACTATGATTAAGCTTTCACTTTTCTTTTTCATTCATATTCTTCTTTGGATACTAAGTATTAAATTATAATGATTGACTAAAATGCGATACTACCTAAAAATGCCCAATTTATCTGTATGTTAATACTGATCAGTGTTATACTCATCTCAACTTCTGTTATGACAGGACCAAAACTGTTTAGAGTACATTTACCATTTTAGTCTTCCTTCTGACTCTTGAAATATAAGCTATTTTCAGAGGTTTAGAAAATGGGAAATGTGAGGACAAAAATACAGTAATGGCTATAGATGCTCTTGTCATTAGCTGGAAGTCTATTGGTATAGTGATTCAAATAATCTTACCTAAAACATGACCAAAGCTAAACATATAGATGACCAGCCTCTACAAACAGTTGCTGAAGGCACTTGACTTCAGTCTATCCCAAATGCTAATAAATAGCTACAAGGTTCAGAAATCCATAAAGAACTTTACTGGAGTTGTATGACCAAACCTCTACTAATTTGCTCTTCAAGCCAGAAAACAACTGTGCTAAAAGTCTTCCTGCTAAATAAGAAAATATGTAGAAATTAAACAATTTAACAAAAGAAAAAGAAGATGCAGAAGGTCATACAAGACGTCAAACACCCACCACAGCATGCATCTGCTACGTAACCCAGTGCTTTGGACTCTTGGGGTGCTGTGTAGGGCTAGTACAGAATATTTCTGTGAGGCTTATTCTACTTAAATACTACAACCCTTACACTTGTGGAAAACATTCTGAACACCTGTAAATGGGGTTTACGGTACATGTAAACCCCTAACAAATGAAAGAAAAAGAAAGCTTTTTAAATAGCAGCAAGCTCATAATGCTGTGACACATTTTTGTGATGGCCCTCTTTTTCGACAAATTGTTATTTGTGACTCAAAATTCTGTTTTTAAAACCTTTATATAAGACATTTTATCAGGGAAGTGAACAATTGAAACTGATCTGTTTTAGGTTTCAGAACATTTTTTCAGAATGTATTATTTTCCAGAAAGTAAATTCAGTACAGCTACCTGGACTTTTTGATTTAGTAATAAGCAATTTTAGCATACGCATGTGAGAATACACACAATGAGAAACAGAGAAAAAGGAAATACCCCTTAGTTATTATAAAAGGGTTTAAAAAAAAGATAATTGATGCCTCATCATAAAAATGAGTTAATGGGGGTAATGAATTTAATTTGTAAAAATTCAAATTGTAAACATACTCTCACAGTTAAAAAAACCTCCATCCAGATGATTTTCCACCCGGTAACAAACTGAAAGCCAGAGATTCTCTCTCACAAGAACCCCATTAATACCCTGCTGAAACAAATCTGAATTTAATTCAAACTCGGTGGGTAACAATGCTGTTTTCTTTCCTCTCTAATGATATGCTATAAAAACCCAGGAATTAGATTTAGGACTAGCCACCTGCTTTCACAACAGACTGCCAAAACCTGAAAGCATTCTCTTTGCTTTTTTATTATCCTTTCTTAGATTTATTATTGTTGCAGATAAAATTTCATGAAATTTTGCTGCTTTCTTAATAGGCAATGAGTAGTAGGCAAAACTCTACATATCATTTTCTTCAATCACAGGATACTCCTTAATTTGTCCCCCCAAAATCACTTTTCTCTTTATCAGACCTATATTACTTAGTCAGTGAAAACAAAAGTTGCTAAGAATAAACACTGATGTCCAAACTTTCCAGTCTCATTAGCAGGTGAGGAAACAATGCAAACTAGACTCAGAAAGAAATTAGAGAGGGCATTTGCATTGCTCCTAATTATTCTGTGGGTTCCAATGCCACCATCAGTGCTGTCTCATCAAACCCATCATACTCTCTGTTGCTGCCTGCTTGTGCCATTATCATTTCCTAACCATGCTGCCCTTAACACAGAGCAGAAGAAGCAGGTGAAAGTAATTCCAATTGTGCTGAGGGTAGCTTTTGTTAACAGATAAACAATGCTGTAATTAGCCCAGAAAGGAAAATTTAATCTGCTAGATAAAAACTTAAATTCATCACCCTAAATAATGTAGCTTTAGTACTTTTACCACTAAAGTCAAATTAAATTGTTTTTGAAAACTTCCATGAGTCTGAAAGGCTTCTGTTAAGCCTACCTTTTAATTACTATTACAAAATACTAATAATGCGTGCAAGCAGGATAAATGATGATACTGAGATTAGAGATACATTCTAACATTCCAAATGCAGGAACAGAAAGCACTGATACATCTGCTGATAATCTGCAAGTCTTTAGATACCCTGCATTTCAGTAGTCTAAAGCATAATCTTTAACAAAAGTGCCAAGATTTTTAGTGACTTTCTCTCTGCAATGTTATAAAATTGCTCAGTGGGAAACCTACGCAAGAAAACGCTGCAGATTTTCAGAATAAGTCAAAGTTAAACTGAAACACAGTAAACTGAAGTACCACCAGAAGCATGACATCTAACAACATGGAATATATTTTCAAACACCAAAAGGCCATTGACACAGAAATATGAAAGACACAAGTTTTAAAAAATAACTATGCCTAATTTTGTAGAACACCACTTAATAAACCTTGCTTTAACCTTTATTACCTATCACATTCAATTACAACTTTGTCCTAGGAAAAAAAATGCATAAAAAAACTGAGACTGAAGAGTGATGTAAGCTAAACATAAGTGGGGGAAAAAAAAAAAAATCAACTGAGTCTGGTAAGCATGTTAAAAAACGAACCACTGTATTTGCTGGAATGTATTAAAAGGTCCCTCCATCAAAAATGCAAAACAAAGGAATAGCAGCCCAGCCAAACTCCATTTGAGATCTGATTATTCCAGAAATCGTTCTGCTGAACAGAGATGTACATTGCCTTTGGCTGGCCCCACTTCCTCAGACCGATTAATCCCCAAGTATCACAAATATTCATTTCAGGCCAGGCATTTATGCAAAACCTCCGACCACTGAAAAGCAGCCCCAGATGCTCATCTCATCTTAATAGCTAAACACACCAGCCAGAAGGCTCATGTGTTTGCTTTGGTGACTTGATCTGTCTCACACCAACATCTTGCTGGTCAGGGCATGCCCAGGTTGCTCATAGGGAGGCTGTGAGCACAAATCTGAATCAGCAGCCAAATCTAGATTGTTTGACCAAAGCTATATAAAGGAAGAAAAAAATGTTAGTATCGCTTTCTCCCACTTCATCTAATGGTGCTGGCATGTGCAGCATCTTCACACCACAGGGGTGACTTACCATTCCTCACATCTTAGAAGTGAGCCCCAGGTAACATTTTTCAGAAGTTGAACCTCAGTGTGCCAAAGACATTTTCCTTGGAGTCAACAGGACTGAGTAATGAATTTATAAATGAATTTGCCAGTTTCTGGTGAATCCCCACAGCATTCAAACATATACAAACTGCAGCTCTGTTGACTCTCATTTCAGGAAAATTTTTATGACTGTCGTGGGTTCAGCAGTAGCAGTCATTTTTTCTCCTTCTTGGTAGCTGGTGCAGTGCAGTGTTTTGACTTTCGTCCTGGGAACAGAGCTGATAACAATGATGTTTTGGTTTGGCCAAGGACTTTGTGAGCCTCATGCTCTGCCAGGGGGGAGGGGAAGCCAGGAGGAAGCAGAGACAGGACACCTGACCCAAACTGACCAAAGAGGTATTCCATACCACAGCACGTCATGCCCAGGATGTAACTGGGAGTGAGCCAGAAGGGCTGGGAGACTGCAGGGTTGGAGGAGGTATCGGTCGGTGCTTGGTCGGGCTGAGGGGGGCAAGTTATCGGTCAGCTGGTGCTGAGGTCTTGTATTCTCTTCCCTTGTTATTTCCTTTATCATTATTATCATTGGTGGTAGCAGTAGTGATTTGTGTTATACCTTAGTTACTAAACTGTTCTTATCTCAACCCGTGGGAGTTGCATTCTTTTTGATTCTCCTCTCCGTCCCTCTGGGAGCAGGGGGAGGGAAAGAAGGGGGGGAGTGAGTGAACGAGTTACCTGACTGGGTTTAAACCACGACAATGACCTTATCACTTCAGAAAGATACAACAATAGGAACAACAATGTTGACACTAACTTTCAAGTCTAACAGCACAGATTTCTCTACTTCTTCACCTTAAATCTAAAGTATTTAGTATTTTTGTCAAACTACTTGCAGACTTCTAAAACAACCTTTTGTAGGGGGAAATAAAGTTACTTTTCAAGGTAAGCAGACAACCACTGGTAGTCATTTAATGACTAGTTTCCCTTTCCCTCCTCCCCCTCTTTCCTTAAACAGCCTACACTGAAGGCAGGCTGTAAAATGTTGACTACAAAACAGCAAACAAATGGCTTGGCTTGGCTGTGAAACTCTTTCAACAGTTTCTACTCAGATAAAAAGCTGCAATTCTATCATGGCTATCTCCACTATGATTTCTATTGAAATAAAATTTGGCTCAGAATTGCAAGCAAGTCATTTTTGCAGGCAAGCAGAATTCATGCAAACAAAACTGAAATGATAATTGAGAGGTTTTGAATAAATGCTATATTTGTCCTAGTCAGTACCCCTCTGTGATTCCAATTCAGCTTGTCAAAAAGAAGGATTATTTCCTGCATGTTTAGATTACGCCGAATGTGAATGCTCACATAGGCACTTACACAGAGAATCCCCTCACCTGGAATTGTTTCTTTATTACAGACTATGTGGAGTCAAACTTTCGGTTCTAAAAATGCTCCTTACTAAAGCACAGATTGCTTGTATGGGCCACACAAGACTACTGGTAGTTTCACGCATACTGCTCCCTCCAGCAAAGCCACATGAAGTAGGAAGGCAACCTGTAATTCAATGACCCAGCCAGTTTGCAGTAACCAGGGATGTACAAATGTACACTTTACATTACTGAAATGTAAATACAGCCAAAATATAATTTTAAAGCACCTTGAATTGTAAATGCTATTCCATAAAATATTCTGTGAATTTAATGGTGTTACACTGCAGTGTGTGACTGGCATATAGGGGGAAGCGCTGTCATTGTCTCCTTGCAGTGTGAAAAACAGGATACTGGACCAGGTTCACCCATCACTCTAAAAGAATGCTTAGATATTGATATCAAATCAGCCCACATAATTTTACTGATTCCAAAATTAAAATTGATACTATGACAGATTTGGTTCAGCTTTCTTAATTCACATCAACCAAACTCTGTTTTACCTATTTACTAAGTTCCGTGATTTTTAAGAATCAGCTCCAGGTACAATGGAGCCTCCCACTATCTACCACACCAGGTCTATTTCATCTGGTTTAGAGGTTATTGGTTCAGAGAAATGCGATAAAGCAAAATAAACTGCCAAAGGACCATCACTGCCTTCTTTACAGTCTCTATAACATTTCTGTGATGGAGAATTTAAATCAGTCATTAGCAACGTGCCAGCAACCTCAGGAAAAATGAGAAAGGAAATAAAAATAAAATGTAGCTGCCAAAATGGAGTCACTATCTGAATCTGGTCTTGCATTGGTTTCAATGTGTTTCTCTTTATGTTTGAAATGATTCATACTGTCAGAGGTATATACTGCTGCCAAAGGCTTTTGGCTGCTAAATAGTTTGAGCATTTTCTTATGGCATTCCTGGTATATATATTTTAAAATAAGTTGACCATCACCTTTTGTTTTCAACTTGTATTTAAAAACAGCAGGACAAGAGAGGGAATATTTCAATCTCTATAAACAAAATCCTAAACAAACCATCAATCTCTTTTCAGTAAAGCTGGAGAAAGCCTGATGCAGTAAAAGGATGAGAGAGACAAAGAGAGAAAAGGACTCAAAGCAGTCACAAGTTTTATATCACTGCCTGCAATCCCCTCGGCAGGGCAGCTCCTGCCCACTACCACGTGGGTGCCTTTGGGTGTGAGCAGCCTTGTCACCTGCTAGTGGAGCAATTCTGTTACTTCTGCTGTACTACAATTTGCTATTCCTTTCATCATATTCACAGCACTGTCCCTCTCCTCACGTACTGAAGGAAATAGCTATCTTTATGCTGCACTTACATGGAAAGATGCAGAAATCCAGGTGTACGTTTCTTCCCCGTGCAGAAAAAGATGAGTCTTTTACATAGAGGACCACACATACCTCCTTCCAGAGGAGCTCTCACAGGCTAGCATGAAAGTCAGTATTCTGAAAATGTACTTGATAGTTAGAAAGATATGAAAATAACTTTCTACAGGCCATAGATGCGCTGTGCTTCTGTAGCAGGCCCCAGCCATCATGTGAAGGACACTGTGAGGTGTTTCTGAAGGAGCTGTTGCAAACACATCATGCAAAATAATCTTTGTACTAACCAAACCAATACTTGTAAAGTGTTTACATGTAATTGCAGAATATTGGAGTTTTCCTGGTCATAGAAAATAAGATTCGTATTCTGGGCTTACAGAAGTCTGTATCCAGAGAAGGCAACTTTTTATATTGAACAGCTTTATAACAGATGCCAAACCATAAGACCTGAAAGACCTTCACACAATATTTTCTGTACTTTGACATTAGCCTGTTGCAGGAATACACAAACAGGTGGAGAAAAGAAGCCCAGCAGCAGAAACTGAACCTCTGAAGTCTCAAAATACTGACAGAGCTCTGAGTTGGGTCCTAAGCTATCTGTGCAGCTTCACCCATTTCTATACAGAAAGTTAGGAGATAAATTAAAAAAAAAAAAAGTATTTTTGAAGGCTGCTCACAAGCCTAAGGGAGAAAGCAAGCTTCCACAAGACTGGGAATGTGTAAACCTCTGATACCGCTCAGCGGGAAACGTGTATCTTCTGAACACTTTGGAAAAACTGAGTTTTCCAGTCCAAAATAAAGACTAATCATTTTGTCTCATTTTCACCCCAGTATGCCTTCAGAGAGTAAACACAGAAGGAAAACTTGTGCTGTCCTAAAGATGTATTTAGGTATTTTATGTTTCAATGCTGCAAACAATTAAACAAGGCTTCTAAAAACTGCAAGCATTTTGTAATTTAACGAACTCTACAGTCGTTGCAAGATTGGACCATTATTCAGTAAAATAAAGGGCACAGAACTGGTAAATATACATAAACATACAAGCAAGTTCATCTTCTTATATATTTGTTAAGAACAGCAGTGTTCCTGAAAGCCACTGAATCTTTCTGTGATTAGATAAAAAAAACACAGCAGGTAGCCAAGAAGCATAAAAGATGTGCACTCACAATTAAACAAAACCAGGAAAAAATGTGTCAACAAGATAACACAGAGCAATATAAAACACAAGCTAATGCATCACCTTTGGAATCAGGGAAATATAGTGATAAGATTCAAGTGAAAAAACTGGGAACTCTCTCAAAAAAAAGTAATATGTGATCCATTTATTTTACAATCAAGGGTGGCAAAATCTTTTCCCTTCACTCTGAGACAAAAAGCTTTCATTATCTGAGGTTTCTAGGAGTTCCTTAGCTGGAAATCTGACCAGTCTTGAAGAGGCTGTTAAATGAAGATTACAGTCAGCTGTGTTTCAAACTGTATGAAATCATAGAAGGTAATCAAAGCATTGCTTTCAGCAGAAAGAAATTCCACAGAGATGCTTTGCTGTAATGGGGAGTACAGAGAGAAGAAGCAGGATCTGCTGCTTCAGCACGAAGCAAACCATTGATTCCTAAACATCTGCTCCAACCCAAACACACTACTACCAAAGACTGGATCCAGGTCATAATACTCATTTTTAATTGGGACGGTAAACCATGTGCAATACCCACAGATCCGGCTGCAGCCTTGAAGCCAGCAGGACCGTACTGCTAAGTCCAGGGTGATGGGATCAGGCCAGCCCCAGCAAGGCTGGATTTTGGAGATGTTACGTCACTGATGATAGTTTTGTGTAATATTAAAATATTATTACCCATTATTATCAATATGACAGATTTAGAACTAGTCCTTGTAAGGAGAAGGAAATTTAGCTATTGACAACATAATATTTACCACAGGATTTAGATATATTATTCCATTTACTCAACAAAATCAGAACAAACTCAGTATCTTTCATAGCAATCTAGAAAAAAATCTAATCAGGAGGATGAACACTCTGAAATCATAGAGCACAAAAATCTTTCAGGAGAACTTATAGCGCAGGAAAATAGCAGAATAATGTTATTGAACACAAGCTTTTATTTTGAACAGTAACCAATAATGTTTGTCTTTTTTTTTTTTTGTTTCAATTATAAGCCTAATACAGTCACATCTTTTTTTATGTATTTAGCTTTCGGTATGAATTGTAGGTAATTACTAGATTGGATTAAGTGATAAACTCCGTAACACTCTGTGCTACTGAGTATTCTACTAGTCTTCAATCTCCAATAACAAAAATCAAATTAAAAATCTTTAACTACACTGCGATTACCACTGAAATTTAACTTTTTTGGTTCTTCGACTTAATCTTAATATTGAAATAGTAAATCAGGTTATATTTTAAATATACTAGACCAAGTATTAAAGTGGACAGTAAATGTAAGAACTAACATAAAACACTCTGCAAGTGGACCATCATATTATATTGCACAATGGAGTCATAACTTGCAAGTTACAGCAAATACAGATGCGTCTAAAATTAAATTTATACCTTAACAGTTCTAATTTATTTTGATTATCTAGTAATAATAAAGTCTTTCTCATTAATAGCAGCTTTTTATATTTTTAACTGGTAATAGAGAGCACTTCCTTTTTTCATATGCTGTGTTATGAGTTTCCTTACTGACATTTAACACCATCGCTTTATCAGTTTAATGTCTTTTCTACTTATGCTTTTGGCAATGTACGTTAGGCTTTTCTACAACAGGGCTTAGGAAGATGGATAACATTTTACTTCAAGGAAACAGTATCTTTATACAAGTGCCATGTATTCAATTCCCTCCTTCATATTGCAGTATCTTAACTGTATGCAGAATACAAAATTATTTGTATGCAAACGACATGCTAAGTTATACATTCTTTCTGCCCTTGAGCCTCTCTAGAAGAGCTAAGGTAAAACATCTTTACCTCCAGGTTTTGCATTACCTTCTTCCAAAAATTCTTATCAGATTTTGGGGTGTTTTATATCATTGATTAAAATTCATTTGAACAGCTTAATGCTGAAATTTATTTTTTCCCACATATATGATCATAGTTTGTCAATACAGATATAAGTGGTTATAAATTTTCCAATTCCCATGTTACTATCTTTTAATGCAGTACTTCACACAGAACTACTTTTCTGGAAAACAATAAACAAGGGGCATTCTTTAGTAGAAATTCCTGACAGCAAATGATAGCTTGCAGTCTGAAATTTGATCCTGTGTGAAAATTGCTTCCCTACCCCAGTATCTACAGTGGTTGAGCCTAGAATATTGGCATCCTAACTAGCATCTACATGTCAACATATTGTAGTAAATAAATAAATAAAATGTGAATCATCACTTAGCTTGCATAGGCTATCGGATATGCTTAGCATAATGATTTTAAAGTCATAGTGGCTCTCCAATTTTATTCTGCCCACCTCGGGGATAGATTTTCTGAGAAAAAACACCATATATATTAAATCAGAAGCACTGCAGTTTGAGCTAGTTGTGCACTGAATGATGTGCATCCCTATGAAAAGAAAAAGTTACAAGCTACACTGCAAAGCACCATCTCTCTGATATCCTGCATCATTAATGGTAAGCAGAGATAAGCAGGTTTGACTACAGAAATCAAACATTTAATGTGTCTTTTTATTTTTTGGGGGGAGGGAGGTGTGAGAGGGAGAGGAGGGGGAATCTATTGATATATTTAAAGTAAATTCTGAAGCCTCGTGAAAAACACCTGAGTTTTATTTTTACCCACGGAGATAATCTTGCCTACTTGCCTCTCTTGGAACTAAACTTCTAAGAGAAAGCCCATTTTTCTGCATGCTGCCTTTTGCTTTGTTCCCAGCAAGCACTCACCTATATTTCCTTCTTGAATCTGCTGAAAAACTTTTAAGACTACTCACATCTTAACTGCTCAAAATTCATCCTCTGTAACCCTTAAGAGATGTTGACAGTCTGAATCTCTTTGGATTTCAAAGAAACTGGAGTAATTTCAATCGCATTTAGTAATGTTTACATTCACTGACCTTTAGCTACTCCTGGGAAAATCAACGGGAGAAGAAATAATCATTTCACTGATTTTGAAAAATGAAGGGCCTCTGTGAGTTCCTGTTAGTTACCTAAAAATTCCTGGGAGGGGCTGAATCTGCAAGTTGCTCAGCAACACATGGACTTTCTCTCCCAACTCAGCCTCATGTGCAGCTCCTTTTCACATTGCTCACCACTGTCAGGAGGGTAACAGGACTTACGAGAAGCAAGGACAACCTAAGATAGGGGCTATGAGAGTGAGAAGGAGGCAATGAAGGAGGAAGCCCCCACTTAACATGAGAGCTGAGCATACGAGTGCCACTATTGATAACATAAGCCCTGTTACAACACTCTATGGAGTACAGCAAGGTTTGTGTTCATTACACTACTGATGTCTTATTTCTTTCTGATTTGATGTCTATCAAAATGATAGATCAAAATAAGAGGAATGTGTTCTATTATACAGTACAGTTTAATTATATGGTTGGATTCTGATAACACTGAAAGATTCAAAGAGAGAAAACTATTGAATTTTCGGGTTTCTTTGTAAAATAAGTTGTAAGATGGTAATTATATACACACATAATATCTTTATCCTTAAAATTAATTAGAAAGATCAGTGTGATGACCAAGAATGAGAGGTATAAATCCTCCATTATCCTGTTTAATTTTCAACAAGAATCTGTGAAATTATGAAAACATTCACGGCTTCCTTGGGATTTCTCACATCATTCAAGTGGCCACTAAATATACTAGAGGAAAGAAATTATTTGGGTCAAAGATCCTAATGCATTTGGCCAAAACATGCAAGAAGGGAAAAGATTATTTTACTTAGCCTTCAGTGATAAAGAGCTAAGAGTACTCTAGTAATCAAAGTTTTTAACTGCACATTTTAAAAGGTAGTATTTGCGGGGCAGTGCACCACAGTTGCATGCTTCAGAACAGAAATTTGCTATCAATATTCTTTACAAGTTGAGCTCAATTCTGCCTCCTGTTAAGAGCTAGACTAGCTTAGTTTTTATTAAGGATTTTAGAAGATAAAAAGTACAGTGACAGTGCAAGCCTTCCTTTTACTGGGACAAAAGGATGCCTTAGCTGTTGATTGGGGGGGGGGGGAAGGGATGTACCCATTTGTATGCAAAACAGAGCTAGAACATCCTTTTCCTTTTCTAGTTTTGTGAGGTTTAATGTTGATAAAACTTATGTCTAACAAAACATTTAAAATTAAGAAACATGGGAAAAAATGCATTGATAGAGGAAATCCGAACTTTCACCCCAGCCATGTGATAAGAAGTTAGAATAAAAAAATATGCTTAAATAAATGAATTAAATATAACCTTGGGTTTTGGCAAGAAAGAGCTGGAAAGTAAGGAAATAAGGAATATCCTGATACTCATCCTACACATTTGCCCTGTGACCTGTGGAATAAATTAACACTAGGATAACTTCTTGAGCAATTAGGGTATTGATGGACCAGATACCATACCTAGACTCTCGGGCAATCCACCTCTGCTAGATGAGCTGCTGTTCAGTTTCCCATAATAGTGAAAGGAACCAGAACTCCTAACTGCAATAGAGGGTGCAGTCAGAGCATAGCATTGAAAAGTAGGTGAGCAGAAAGTAACATGCATCCCAACGAGGAAAAAAACAACACTTTGTGCAATTGGAAGACAAAGTTCATAAGCCTTCCATGCCTGTGAATCTCCTTAAAAAGAGCAGGATTTTATTTGCTGATTAGGCAGGACTAACAATGACTGAATATATTTTAGGGGACTGTTTTTGTTTCAAATAAAAAAAAAAAACCAAACAAATTAAAAACCTCAAGCTCCTAGCAAAAGAATCTAAGGAGCCAACAGAGCCAGAAATTCACTTAATGTACTACTGGCGAAAGTGGGATTGTTTATCTGCCTGAAAACCTCAGGGAAATGCTGTTGCTCCTCCTCACCTTCCTCCTACATATATCCTTGCTTTCTGTCAGGGGGATTATAACTTCTAAGAAAGTTAGAATCAGAGTTACTGAGGATTGTAATCAGTTAGAATCCCCAGAGTTACTGAGGATTTGTCCTGATTTGCATTATTGCTTTTTTGAACTTTCTTCTCTTTAGTTTAAATCGCTACAGAAAATAAACTAGTTGGAAAGCAGCTGCATTTTACAGCTAACAAAGCATTTTACGCCCCTTTGACACTGTATCCTTAATGCCTAAAATTTCTGCAAAGCGTTGCAAGCTCACAGGTCCTTAGAAAAGGAGAAAAAAGTAAGTCAGAGAGAACAAACTATGTGATAGACTAACTAACAGGTAAGAGGAGCAGCTTGCTTTTTTGATACAAAATGTCCTTAAACCTTCATGTGAAAGCCCTGCTCCACACTGTTTATGCCCACAGGCAATTGATCTGACGAAAAAGCGAGAACAGTAACTATAAAGCACTTTAGCTGGTCACATCCTAAAGAGCAGATACACTCAAAAATTTAGTGTAAGTAAAGAAAAGGTTACAGTCCTCTTCTCCTGCTTACAGGGCCCACAGAAGGATTCATTTCTGTTTGGGTTGTACTTTGCCTAGGGATGCTGGCTGACAAACAGTAAGCAATGAGATTGACTGTAATAATACAGTGCATGCAGAAATAATTCACATAGCTGACAATGAAAAAGCAAAAAAGGGGAAAAAAAAAAAATCACCCAAAAGGCACCGAGGTGAGAATGGAAATCAGCAGCATATGTTTATTCCAACTTAATACTTCAGGATTGATAATGAAGGCTTCAACCACACACAGCCTCCATCTTGCCTACCTTGTCAGCTTATTTAATGCAATGTGGTGCAAATTGCCTGAGGTTATAGGTTAGGCTTGGTACCTTACTCAAGCTCCGATAATTTTTTTTTGTTGTTTATTGAAGATGACACTTTATGAAAGGAAACACAACTGGTGTCAGTAATATATTTAACCAGTCTGCAACACAACGATACAATGAGGGAAAGGACAAAGGGAACATCAGCTTGCTGGAAGCCACTGATCACATAAAATCTTGTGTTCTAAAGTTTTTGGTCTGCCAATAATCTCAAATCAGAAAATATCCCAAGTTGGAAGGGACCCATGTTGCCTTTCTAATATCAAATGCATGAATATGTCAATCCATGTACTAGAAACATATATGGCATCAAATTGGTAACAGTGAACACACCAAGCTTCCTACCACTCCTCTCTATGATTACATTTCACAAACAAAGACAATCTAAATGGACGCTGCTTGGAGTGAATCTTCTGGGTCACTTTGTGGATGTGAACACCTCAAACACTTCGTTTTACACAGACTACCTGGCAGCTGACCAGATGTAAGATAGCAGTACACCCCTGATATCTTCCCCTCAATTTATTTTCCTCTTCCCATCAAAATACAATTTCCATATTTATGCATAGAATTTCTCTTGACAATTTTATCCAACTGAATCTGAGGCATGGAAGTGAGCACATTACAGATGCACAGATAAAAAGAGATATACTGCTGTGGGGACACAGACCTTGGTTCAACCAGTCTGGTCTTAAAAAGCCTAATTCCCAACCACAATCTCTCTATCTCACTCTAAGAAGCCATTTCCATTATGGGGTAATACAGACCATAAAAACTTTTGTCTGCTTGTTTGGCTTCTTTGTTTTTAATACATCAGTAACTTTTGTGAAATCTACAGAGGGTGGAAGCAAGGACAGGAATCAGGTCAGGAAGGCTAAAGCTGTGATAGAATTAAATCTGTCCAGGAACATCAAGGGCAACAAGAAAAACATCTACAGGTACGTCACTGATAAAATAAAGACTAAGGAAAATGTGGGACCTCTCTGGAAGGAAATAGGAGATCTGGTTACCCAGGTCATGGGGAAGGCTGAGGTACTCAACAACCTTTTGTCCTTGGTCTTCTCCAGTAAGTGCTCCAGCCACACTGCCCATATCCAAGAAAGCATTCTGGGAGAATGAAGAACTGCCCACTACAGAAGACCAGGATCAAGAACATCTAAGTCAGCTGGAGGTACACCTGATGAGATGCATCAACAGGTCCTGAGGGAACTGGCAGATGATGTTTCCAAGGTGCTATCCACTATGGTTTAGTATTGTGGCAGTCTGGTGAAGTTCTCTCTGACTGAAAAAGGGGAAATAAAAACAAAGACCCAAGGAACTACAGGCTGCTCAGTCTTACCTTGGTGCTCAGAAAGATCATGGAGCAGATACTCCTGGAAACTGTGATAAAGCACATGGAAAATAAGGAGATGACTGGTGACAGCCAACATGGCTTCACTAAGGGAAAATCACGCCTTACAACTTTGGTGGCCTTCTATGATGGGGTTAGTGTTGGTCAGTAAGAGAAAAGCAATTGACATCACTTACATGGACTTATGCAAAGTGTTTGAAAGTGTCTCATATGACAACCAGTCTCTAAATTGGAAAGGCGTGGATTTGATGGTGGATAAGGGATTGGCTGGATGGTTGCATTCAAAGTGTTGCAGTTAACATCTTGATGTCCAAGTGGAGAAGAATGACAAGTTGTGGCCCTCGGGGGGCAGTATTGGGACTAGTGCTATTCAACATTGTCAGAGATTGAAGGCACCCTCAGCAAGTTTGCTTACGACATCAAGCTATGTGGTGTGGTCAACACTCTGGAGGGAAGGGATGCCATCTAGAGGGACTGTGACAGGCTTGAGAGGTGGGCCTGTGCAAACCTCATGAAGTTCAACAAGATCAAGTGCAATCACAAATACAGGCTGGGCATAGAATGCACTAAGAGCAGGCCTGAGGAGAAGGACATGGGTGTGCTGATTGACAAGAAGCTCAACACAAACCAGCAGTGTGCGCTTGCAGGGCAGAAAACCAATTGTGCACTGAGTTGAATCAAGAGAAATATGTCTAGCCAGTTGAGAGAGTTGATTCTCCTCTTCTACTCTGTTCTCATGAGAACCCACCTGGAGTGCTGCATTCAGATTTGGGACCCCCAATATAAGAAGGGCGTGGGCCTGTTGGAGTGCGTTCAGATGAGGCCACGAAGATGCTCAGAGGACTGGAGCACGTCTTCTATGAAGACAGGTTGAGAGAGCTGGTGTTCAGCCTGGACAAGAGAATGTCCCAGGGAGACCTTAGAGCAGCCTCCCAGTACCTAACAGGGACAAGAAATCTGGAGAGGGACTTTTCATAAATACAAGTACTGATAGGACAAGGGACAATAGCTTTAAACTAAGAGATGATAGGTTTAGATCAGATATGAGGAAGAAATTCTTCACTGTGTGGGTCGTAAGACACTGGAACAGCTTACCCAGCGAAGCTGTGGCTGCCCCATCCCTGGCAGTGTTCAAGGCCAGGTTGGATGTGACTTTGAGCAACCTGATCTACTGAAAGGTGTCCCTGCCCTCCTGCATGGCAGTTGGAAATAGATGATCTGCAAAGGCTCCTTCCAATCTAAACCATTTTATGAATCTCTTTGAAAATCTTATTTTGTAAAGATAATACAAGTGCTGTTACATTCAAATTTCAAGTCACATTGCCTTCACCATACCTTTCTGCATTAGTAAGGAAGAGATAAATTTTTAATTGTTTTTTTTTTAATGAAAATTAAAGAACAAGTTCTGCTTGGCTTGCCTTGCCACACCATACATTCTAATGTATATTGATTTGTATAAATATCTCATTTAGATTGTATTTTTGTTAGTATTAATGGGTCTTGGACAGGTAAGATTATACCTCCTGTAATTTTTCCAGTCTCACTGGTCAAAGTTGAAGAACACATTGCTTTGTTCTGAGATGAAAAATGAAGCCAGAGACAGCTCCTGAGACAGGAATATCAAAGGATCAATGTCCTCAGCAGGAAGAGGTAGCTGTGGTCTGCAGGAGGCAGCACATAATTCTGCCTTGTACTGACTACAAGTGGGGATTTTCTGTTGATTCTTGCTAATCATTTATTTCCATTTTTCCATTTATTTCCATGGAATTCTGAATTGATTTTATCATAAAAGCCATTTATGAAGCACTGTTGAAGGTGAGCTGGAATCCAAAGGATTTTATTACTATGCAGATATATGGACTCTGTTAGGCTACCTTTTGCAATAAAGAATATATGAACAAGGAAGGTAGCAGTTCACATTTTCAATGTGAGATTTAAAAATACTTCTTAAACCCCCATTCTTGTAATAAAATAGCAACAAAATATGATAATAACAAAAATGCGATATATCTGCTTGTGTGTATTTTTTTCTTCCTACAGGCTACTTACATAATATCCATTCAGACTTTAATGCGTTGTAATGTCCCGCACATGGAAATCTAAATCATGTAAATACGTGTTCTTTCATGTAATCTAAATATAACCCAGAAACTTCTAGTAAGTTAAACTACACCCTTTCTCTATAGTCTAATAAGAGAAGGAAAAAAAAATCAAAATAAAACACCGACTCCAGATCAAACCATCTGCCTCTGGCTACTCTCTAGCTGCCATCTTAGGTGATTTCCTACTTTTTTTCTTTTCTTCAGACAACATCTTTTAACTCATGATAGCAAACAAATATGTTTCAACAACAGCTTAATAAGATTACAAAATCCTGCCTACCATGGGTATCATCTTCCAGCAGACTGACACTTTTGAAAACGGTGATTGATATTTCCCCAATATTTACAGTTGCTGTGAAAGCAGAAGGTTTTCCTTGTGGAGCAAGAAGAATCTTGCTTTCATTTCAGATTACAAAGTCCTCAGCATATGATGGGGAATCCCAGATCCAGATATCTTACAAGCTTTGTGAATGCTAGATAAATTCCTCTGTTTCTCCAGCCGATGAAACCCCAAAACCCTTTCAGATTCACATGAACTTCTCTAGGGATTTTACTACTTGCAAATAAAACTGGTCAACCCCTGTTTTCAAAAACTATCTTCATAGAACTACCCTTGCCTACCATAAAGATTCAAAAACATTCACGCTAAAGCAAATAAATCCTGAACCATCTAGTACTGTCTGGGTCTGTTACCACTGTGAAATCATTTCATGGACAAATTGCCCATTTGCAACTTGATCTGTGTCTTTTGTTTCACCCATGCAATACAATTATAAATCAATTATGTTCTTTTTCTAGACCTCAGTCCTTTACAAAATGGTCATGACCATCCATATACTTAACGGCTGTCTCTGGAAAGGCATCATTTCTTCTTTTATAACAACGAAGGGAGATCAGGACCACAGGATGTAGAAGTACAAGTAGAGGACAAACAAGTACAAGTGGAATACAATGTTCTGGAAAGAAGAAAGAAAATCAGAGAAACTGGGATGTGGCAACATTGTAATTTTCAAAGCATAAAGAACTCAAAATCAGATCAACAATGAGAACACAGGAAATTATTCAGCTACAATACGAAAGGGAACAAAAAAAGCTTAGTAATTTTAAGACAGACTTCTTATTTCACAAATTCCCCTTGTAACTCCCCTCAGTCACAGAATCACAGAATCATAGAATAGTTAGGGTTGGAAAGGGCCTTAAGGTCATCTAGAACATCTAGTCCCCTGCCATGGGCAGGGACACCTCACACTAAACCATGTCACCCAAGGCTCTGTCCAACCTGGTCTTGAACACTGCAAGGGATGGAGCATTCACAACGTCCCTGGGCAACCCATTCCAGTGCCTCACCACCCTCACAGTAAAGAATTTCCTCCTTATATCCAATCTAAACTTCCCCTGTTTAAGTTTGAACCCATTACCCCTTGTCCTATCACTACAGTCCCTAATGAAGAGTCCCTCCCCAGCATCCCTGTAGGCCCCCTTCAGATACTGGAAGGTTGCTATGAGGTCTCCACGCAGCCTTCTCTTCTCCAGGCTGAACAGCCCCAACTTTCTCAGCCTGTCTTCATACGGGAGGTGCTCCAGTCCCTGATCATCCTTGTGGCCCTCCTCTGGACTTGTTCCAACAGTTCCATGTCCTTTTTATGTTGAGGACACCAGAACTGCACACAATACTCTAGGTGAGGTCTCACAAGAGCAGAGTAAAGGGGCAGGATCACCTCCTTTGACCTGCTGGTCACACTCCTCTTGATGCAGTCCAGGATACGGTTGGCTTTCTGGGCTGCAAGCGCGCACTGCCGGCTCATGTTCATTTTCTGATGGACCAACACCCCCAGGTTCTTCTCCGCAGGGTTGCTCTGAGTCTCTTTGCCCAACCTGCAGCTGTGCCTGGGATTGCCCCAGCCCAGGTGTAGGACCCTGCACTTGGCATGATTAAACTTCACAAGTGTGTCGTGGTCCCTCTGGATGGCATTCCTTCCCTCCAGTGTATCGACCGAACCACACAGCTTGGTGTCATCGGCAAACTTGCTGAGGGTGCACTCAATTCTCCTGTCCATGTCAGTGACAAAGATGTTGAACAAGACCGGTCCCAACACCGATCCCTGAGGGACACCACTCGTTATGGTCTCCAGCCAGACATTGAGCCATTGACAACAACTCTTTGCGTGCTAACATCCTGCCAGTTCTTTATCCACCGAGTGGTCCATCCATCAAATTGTTGTCTCTCCAATTTAGAGACAAGGATGTCATGTGGGACAGTGTCGAACGCTTTACACAAGTCCAGGTAGATGGCATCAACTGCTCTACCCCTGTCCATCAGTTCTGTAGCCTCATCATAGAAGGCTACCAAATTGGTCAGGCAGGATTTCCCCTTAGTGAAGCCGTGCTGGCTGTCACCAAGCACCTTGTTGATTTTCATGTGCCTTAGCATGCCTTCCAGGAGAATCTGCTCCAAGATTTTGCCAGGCACAGAGGTAAGACTGACTGGTCTGTACTTCCCTGGGTCATCCATTTTCCCCTTCTTGAAAATGGGGGTTATATTTCCCTTTTTCCAGTCATCGGGAACTTCACCTGACTGCCATGATTTCTCAAATGTGATGGCGTGTCCTGGGGAATGTCCTCAGCCTGAGCCTCTGCAAACACTAAGGAAAGCCCTGCCACTTGGAGCCACCCTGAAGGAGGGAGATAGTCACGGTTCTGGTCATTGTGTAGTAAAGCTGCACACTCTGACCTCCCTTTTTTGCTTGGGCCAGTGCCCTGCAAAGACTGGTTCAGGAGACCTCAGGCTAATGCTTCACCACAGACAATACTACTCACACTCAACACTGAGACAGTTCCCCCTTTCAATGTACAAATATATTCTATTTTTCCTATTTTTTTAAATTCATTACAAAATTCAGCAGACAGGACAGGCATTACTCGCATTTGTGGACATTCCACTGGCCAGAGGAGCACTACCACTGGCAGAGCCAATGTCAGAGTTGGTACTAGGCAGAGCTCTAGGCGGGGTGGGGGAGGACAGAGGAAGGAATCAAACAAACAAACATAACACAAACAAAACAAAATCAAGTTTATGCTTTGTTTTACAGAAGGCATTTCACACTGTAAACTAATTTGTGGTTTTCTACCATGATTATGCCACTTCACCTTGTTGTTGGGTAATTGGTTTCTTTAAGCTCTGCCACTCCTAAATTTATCACCTCCAACAGCAGGTTGCTTTGCTTCAGGTCACAAAGCCAGTTTGTTTAGCCCTAGCTAAAGCATCATACTGCACAGTATTGTACTATGAGACAAACAACTAAAAGCCTGCCCTGCTCCAGTGCATTTCTTCAATGGGCTTCTGAAGAAGCATGACCCACCAAAGGGATTGAAAAATATGTATGAAACTGACCACAGATTTTAGGCTTGATTTTTTAGTCTATGATTTTTATCTGCCTATTTCAGATGTCTTTTGAAATACTGGCAAATCAAATGTAATTAAGGAGGTAAAAAAAAAAGAGGTAATTATAATAGGTGTAAAAACCTACTGGTGAAGCAAAGACTCGCATGTGAAGAATATAATGCATGAGGTTTGTCTGCTGGATTATGGAAAAGAAACATAACTATTTTAATATATTTACTACAAGGAAGAAAGATTTAAAAAACTTTGCCTTCTAAAAACAGGAAAACACAATTCTTAGGGTAATGCATAATATATTAATATGAATGACACCTGGATAGCCAAAGGATACAAGGGAAGCAAGATTTTTAGGAAAACCATCCTTTCAATCACATGAAATCATATGATATAGTATTAAAAAAAAAAACAACACAAAAACAAACAAACAAATCTACCTCATCCTAGAAAACATGACAACATTTAATTTGTGGATGAAAAAAGAGAATTTGTTATTTTTAATCCTTAGTGATAAGAAACAAAAAAATGTTCACTGGTATAAATCACATACATAAAGGTCAGCTTGGCTTTGGGGAACAGTGGTCCGTCCAGTCAAGCACAGCATTGGAACATATGCCTAATTCTAAGTATAATTGACTAAAGTGGCTAAAATTGAGCACCTGCTTAAGTGCTTTCATGGCTTCATGCCTAATGAAAGATTAATTACAAATGGCAGAGAGCCATTACACCAAGAAAGTGTTATTTATAATGAATTGAATTCTATAATAATTGAGGTGTATATATTTATATATAATTAGCCATAGTAGTAAGTCTGTCAGTGTTCTCATCTGAATCAGCACATTTCAAGAGTGCTAAACCTACAGTGAAATATTCCCATTTCTATTTAACTTTGCTAGTGATTTTATTTTGTAAAGAAACTTGCAAAACATGCATACTAGCACAGCAACTGCCATGCAGCAGCAATGCACGCCCAAGACTAAGCTCACTGTCTTGGCTCACAGTGCCAATCCGCAGGATCAGCAGTATATTAACAAAAGAAAAACAGGAATAACTTAAAAACCTCAAAATGATAGAAGTATCAATTATGCCATAGATGGGACTGGCAGTAAAGATATACACTAAGCGTGTTTTTTACCCTCTCCAATCCTTTCTGTTGCTTAGTGAGATTCAAGGGGTGTAGAAATGGTTTTCAAGCCTAATTCGTACTTATACCCTAAGATCATGGAAATTATTTGCTCAATTGACAACTGCCGCACTAGTCTCCTTTCAAGTCTGTCTAGTCTTCCCATTACTCGAGATAGAGGATGCAAGAAAGTTCTACAAATTGTAAAGCTACTACTAATTTTTCTCTTTGAAAAAGAGCTATTTGGTCAAGACTTTGCCTGTGCATTCTTCAAAATGGTTTGTAAAATAAAGTCAAGGTGTTAACTGCTTTATAGAGGTGAATTGTTAGTGTGATGAGCAACAACAAAATCAGAAATATATTTTTCTCACAATATCAGTTTCACAAGACAAGTGTAAAATGATATACTACTCACCCTTTTCAAGTTCTCAAATATAAATAATTTTCAAAAGAATTTTCCCTACATTTCCTAGAGATTAAAAAAAAAAATCATAAAACCTACGAGATAAGAACAGAAACTACACTCAGACCTTTTTTTTAAAAATCCTTCTTTATTCAGTATGGTATCAATTACTGCTCCTACAGAACCAGATTAAAATGGGGGTAGTTATGCTGGGTTCTTGCTTTATCAGATCACAACTAAAGGAGTCATGTTTTCCGTGAGATTTTAATAAGTCAAAAATATATTTAACTAGGTTGGAGCATCTTGAAAAAAAAATATTGCATTACAGTCAGATCAAGCCAAATGAATGTTTGTCAAATGCCATTTGGCATTTCCTACCAAATAAGGACAGTTTTGCTCCATATTATTTTAGATGTGTGTAACAACTGCCTGCCAAAGTAAAGACTGATAAGAACATGTATGATTGTTGTATTTTGAATAATCTACTCATTCATCTTATTTGGGTAGATCATTCTAGTTTAAACAGCTGAGAGTCTGGGCAATATAACCTTATTAAAATAAGCTTTCACTACGCTACAAAAACCCAAACTCTTCCTAAGGATAACTGTCGATGTTACTGTTTTCAAGTGTTGATTGTTTTAGAAAAGGAAGCAATTCAGGACTAGGACCTGCATTTAATCACATTCCCACAGTAAACAACATCTTAAGGCAGAAGTGGTTGCATTTACATAATGTGATACAGGTGCCCTGGGCTCTTTGTACAATAAATCCACCCTGAGCAGACAATGATGTGGATCTGATGAACCAGCTGTGTCAAGCATCGACCAGTCAGGCCCAACTATGCTTCTGGGGGTGGACTGGGTACAGTGAGACCTGGTGCAGAATACCAATGTGCGGGGCACTGCCTGACTAGTGAATGGAAAATTTCCAGCTGGATTCAACAGCGATTTGTAACAGATGAGCCAAATCCAAGAAACACCTGTTAACTTTAGGAAGAAGAAAAAGTTGGCACCATAATGCTCCACCAAATGAGTCATCAGAATGTAAAAGAAGAAAGAGCATTAAAGGAAAAGAATGAATTTTACTTTCATATCTGCAAGCTACATAGGACTATTAAATATTTGTCATACTCTTTCTGTTGGGACAGTGACTCACTTAGATCAGGATTCTTTCATAATTCAGCTTCAACTAAACTACAAAAGGAGCTCTCAAAGAAAGAAAGCATTAAAGAAGATAAAGCTCTAAAGGAGTAGTGCATACTTTCTCACACAGTGTCAGTCTGTGTATAAATATAACTTATAATGAGATGTAATTGGTGTAGTTTTGGCAACTGTAAGCGAGAATACCTTTGAGTTTAAAGGTATCATTTCCAGACAGAAAAGTGGGCTTCTGCGGTGTGGACCACAAAGCTGGCAGATGACCTTGTCCAGGCAGCCCAGGGCCAGCAAGAGTGGGAGAAAGGTCTGCAGTGGAAAGGGTTCTTGTGGTGGATTTGAACGTTACAGGCTTCACAGGTAAAGTACAAGATATCTAAAAGGAGTTTTCACTTAGTAAATTTATTTTGTCTAAAATAATGATATTTCAAGCCAAGGGAAGGCTTTGAGATACAAGTTCTTAACGAATCTTATTTCTAATTACCCTAACAGTTTGTACCATAAACACTGGTTAAAACTACATAATCTTAAAAATCTATAATATTTAAAGTTGAGAGTCAGATTTTTGTTTTAATTTGCAACAAAGAAAGTTAAAATATTTGCTTTATAAACACTGATAGCATTTGGATTTTATATTACCCAAGGAGTAACAAAATTTTGCAGTACAAGTAATACAAGGAGTACTACAAGTTTAGACATCCAGCTGTGGGGAAGCTCCTGACCTACCTTAGATCATATCTGTCACATTTCAGAGCTTTCAGGTATCATCTAGAATGAAACAAGTCATAAATAAATGGTCAGGGAAACATTTAAGATTGCTGCAAAATCAGTTGAGCATGAAAGAGAAGCCTTTTGGGAGGCCTAGCATTGCTGACATGGATTTCCTGCTTTTATTCAAAACAAAAATGATGATCAACCTAAATAGTTTTCTCACACACTAGGTTAATGAAAACCATCAATGCAAGGGTCAAAATACTTTGGACTCCTTTTGGCAGAAATCCTGGAAAAGGTAATGAATGAAATAGAAGCAGCAATCCACCTCCAACCTACCATATGTCTGCTACATTTCCACAACATCTGTGTTTATTGCAAACAAGTCCCTGCATGCACTGGATAGAGAGCTTTCAAGAATCTAGTTTGGATAATATTACTATTAGCAAAGGGGAAAATAGGCTTAATAATAACGTCATGTAGGTCATTGAAATACCTTGGTCTCCAGAGCATTGACAGAGATCCCTGACAAGAAAAGCAAATATGGATTATTTTAGGAACTCTATGAACTGTGGACAACTTATGCTTGTAGAAATTATGTTATTACAGGATTTAAAATATTAGCACCTCAAAAAAACTCAATACACTAAAACATTGGATGGAGAAAACAGCATGAACAGTGAGTGATTCAGTACCAGTAACATTGCCACCATACAGTTCCGGCCACAGCATGTCTCATCTGACTTGAAAAATTAATCTGGTTCTCAAACATGAATTATATTTACTTATTACAGATTTCTTTAGGAATGCTGTGATAAGAACAGTACACAATAGCAACAATCAGTTTGCTCGGCATTAATTTTCCCTGATGTTAAAACCACTGTTCTTCAGCCCAGCTGTGGTAAAATAAGTGGACAACGGTATGCCATTTTCACATCACTTCTTCACAGTGAAATCTCCTTCATAAGTAAATGAAACAGTCACATTTACCTAAGTGAAATGAACAGTTATTGAAGGGTTGCTCCCTACCTCAGTCATTTTCTTCTGCACTGTGTCAGCTTTGCCTTGCTGCTGCCATTTGCCTGATGGTTTATACACTTCATCTCCCTGTCACTGGCTTCAGCAGGAGCTGCAGTCCCACATTCCCTTTATACTTCTCACATCATCCAATACAACTACAGATGTTTCCATTATCCTTTCTGAACCCCACTAAGCTCTTGCCTTCACTGAACTCTCATGCGAATTAATTCCACAGGTTAATTATGCATTTGTGTAAATACTTATTTTCTTTAATGGTTTTAATTTTGCTGCCTTTTGGTTTCATTATAAGTCCCCTGCTTCCTGTATTATAAGAAAAGATAAGTGAAAGTGCCAGATTTACTTTCTGTATATGCAATTCATTATTTGTATATCTCCATTGCGTGCCCCCTTTATGTCCCCTTTCTGCACTAAACCATCCCAGAGTTTTAATTCTTTCTTCACACAGAAGCCATTCAAGCCATTTGCCATAATTAAAACAATTAATTTCAAGAAAAATTCAGACTGCTACACAGAGAATTCAGGAAGGAATGAGGAGTAAGTTGAAAGAATGACTAAACTCCCTCCATCTACTGGGGCTTTTTGCAAGCCTTACCCTACACACATTTCCATACAGAAGCCCGCTGCTCTTAGGCTATCTAGCTAATAAAATTTAAGTGATTTAATAAGCCAGTAAAGTGAAATTAATGTGTTTAATTTATTGTGAGTTTCTTCAGCAGCACTGCTGAGTTTAAATTCATGATTACTAGAATTTAAATTCATGACAACAGTGAGTACTTACACTCTGCCTAAACTTAAAAGCTTGCTTTTCTCATTAGCAGTAAGCTGAGAAGAAGAAAATTAAAAGTAAAATTTTCTTTATAAAAAGAAAATTTTATCCAAAAGTAATCTTTTGGACACACATAGTATTAAAAAAACATATTGTTACAGATACTGAGATAAAGACTTTATGTAGCCAAAATTTAGTCCATTAATACTTAACAACATCAATATCTAATTAACATTTAAGCAGAGATGACCTTTCCAAGAAAAAGATACGGTCTTATATGTTTGGCTGATGATAAGATGGCATGAGTGGATTCTTTCCTTTTAAGAGAGACTTAACTAGAAGGAAATTTTTTAGGCCTTACAGTTTGTGGGTATGAGTTCCTTACTAGGTTGTAAACTACTGAGGTAGAATAAAAATTACATGTCAGTCAGTTCATTCTCTTCTCTCACAAAAAAACTTGGGAGAAAATTGGAATTTCTAAAAGCGCATTTTACAGTAAATTTCCTCGGTGCATCTGCTGATATGTGTATGTTGCAACTCTGGATTCATCCCAGTCAATTCAGTAAAGCCACTAGACAATCTGCTTAAGAAGCTGAAGCCATGATGGCTTACGGTGACTATTTAGTTATGCTGCCCATTACAATAAAATAAAGAGTTACTGCAGCATTGTACAGCCTGTATGCCTCAGCCTGTTCAAACTGAGGATAGCGTCTGTCTGAAGACCTAATTAATGTTAGGTTTTTAATAAGAAAATGTGGTATTATAGAGATTTTCCATAAAGTGTGGCCTTTCTTGAAAACCTACTCATACATGATTTTTTCTTTTGATCTCAGGGGAAGCAAGGTTGTGACACAATACGGCTGTTCAACTCTTTCAGTGAGAAGCGATCATGGCAGGTCAACCTTCAGTCCTTTTCCTACTATAATTATGCCTCCCTTACTCTTTCTGTTTATTAAGAACAGACATGTATTTCTGAAGTTACAGTCATGTAACTATTTCTTTTTTGCTTTTTTTTTAAGTTGTATAGAATAGTATTTAGCAAGATTAGTGAAAATAAACAGTGGATTATGAGGGTGAGTACCAGAGGGGCTGCAGAATTTATATCCCTGCATATAAAAGGAAGCAGACCACTCAAACTAGAATGTCTAATTTCCCTCTCACTAAATTTGCTAAGTGAAAAGCCCAAAATAAAATACAGAAAACCCCTTGCTGATCTTCCTTGATAAATATGATCAGTAAAGTCTACAGTCATGATACAAAGAGTTCTATTCTGGTTAATTAGTCTGGTAGCCAGGGGAAATTCCCAGCAGAATGCTTTGATACTTTTCTTTGATTACAGTGAAAGGAAAGCAAGATGTTATTCTGTAAACCACATCTAAAGGACAAGTAATACATGTTTATTAGGCTCAGAGCCACCTACCACACTGCAGTATCCTGATGATTCCTTTTATTAAGCCAAGCTCTTATCCAAAGCTCTGCAGAGGGGTTGGATGCACTTTCCAATTTAAGCTCCTGAGAAGTCCTAAAGCTTCTAAATAAAGATCTGCTTCAGCTGAATGATGTTATTTATTTGTCTTTCATTTTTTACTTATTTTTACAAAACAGAAGTCTTTGGTTTACCCTTTGTTTAGATAAACTAAAGTGGATTAATTATTCTCTACCTTGGTCTGAAAACAACTAATTACTCTACGTGAACCTAAGAGAAGGAGCACTTTGCTCTTGCAATGGCAACAAAACTACACACTAAACAGCCAAGCATCCTTTTGAAATGCTTAACATGTAACAAGAAGAATGTGTTCCATAATTCACTTTACACACAGTTGCCCAAGGAGCAGTGGCACTAAACAATCACTGTAGAAACCCATCTCTTTTGGTGGGCAACAAGAACACTCTTCAGGCTGTTCAAAGAAGACGTGAAACAGTTATAACTGCATCCTGTCTTCAAAGTATGTTTCATTTTAATAAGCTTTCTTTAAAAGACACAATTGTGGCACAGAAAAGCAAAAAAACCCAAATAGCCTCCAAAAGCAAGTCTGCATAATTCATGTATTATCTAAGGTCTCTGTCACTGAAGTCAGATAAGAAATGAAAAATCTGTATTTTATAAAAAGGATTTGATTTAATTACATGCAGCAACAATGTGTTCCTTTCCCTTTTTTTTCCTGGGCTTTTTTGTTGTTTTTTTTTTTTTTTTTAGAATGTAGCATAATTGAACAAAACATTTTACATGATTGAATAAAAATTATATACCATGTCTGCACTTTCATCTCTTTGGCACAGGCTGTATCCTAAGCTGTGAAAGCAGGTTCCTCCACTCCCCACGCAGGGTAAGATCAGGAAAACCACCTAAAGCAGAAGCCAGACTGAAGTATCTCACTGATAGGTCAGCACTTGATCTTGCACTTCACTGAAAAGTCAACTTTTCTCTTGTATGTTTTGATGACAGTAGTTGGTTGGCTGCTCAGACTCTCAATTCAAGTTATAATAACCTTCTGGACAAAATTTTTAATACCATTGTTCTTGCCAAAAAATTTAATTACATCCATTGATGCATCAGAGACAAAAGCGTTACCTGATGAATTTCTCCTTAACAGTGCCTTTATCTTTCCTTCTTCACTAATAGATCAAGGTTATTGGACTGCAGATCCTACTGCCTGCTGTATCAGCACCTGTGTTTTAAGTCAGCAATACCTTGACTATTCTTTTTTAATACTGGAGCTCCTGATCTAGGCAATAATGAAGCTCTTCCGGTTGCTTTCTGATTTGTTTTGGGTTTGTTGTTTTTTTTTGGATGACTATTAAATGTTTAAGATAGTTCACACACAAAGTCAGACACCAGCCTAAGTTTCAGACTGACCAAAGAGAAGGAAGCAGTCTACAACTGAACATCAGAGAGCTGCATGAAGATAAGCATATGCTTTCTTGAAATATTAAAACCGATGAAGTGTAACAACTCTGATGGCAGCTGGGCAGCTGCCCAAATTTAACAACATCAGCATACCTAAAGTTAGAAATACAGTTAATTATCTTCTTAAAGAAAATATTTCTTTTTTCTACCAAATTGAGCACCAGTGTAAAGTGCTGGCCTAATTGCTCTTGTGAATATAACTGTTAAGTCTTGGTTAAACCAAATACGTCTTTCTGGTATTGTTGAACTATGCATTCTGGTTTGACACTAAAATGAAATGTTGTCCTGGGGGGAGGGAAATGCAGTGATAGGCTCAATAATGCCTTGAGTTCTAAAAGTCAATGGTTCAAGTCAAAGAAAGGAACTTGTCTGTTCTTCCCTGGAAGATGCGAAGTTAAACTATATTTGCTGCTCGAGATTCTGAGTTAAATGGTGTACTCAGTGGAGCTACATAAGTGTGCTAGGGTTGAAGTCTTAGTCCACAAAACATCCCTAAATGAAGCACAAAGCCATCAGATGTCACTCACACTATCCACCAGGGGAGACTACCTTGTGAACAGGAGTCTACCTTGTGAATAGTTTTTATCTGTTTGGTTAACAGAAGCACTGACACTGACAGTAATGACCCCAACCATCATCATTTCCACTCAACAGTTTCAAAATGAGGATGAAGTTTTCTTTATTCTGCTAATCCTTTACCACACTACTTGAGTTCCCATATTCTTGCAAACAATTCAATAGATACATCCTGAAACAGTAAAGCTTATTTTCTTATAAGAATCCAACAGAAATACATATAATTTCAGTTTAAAAGATAGTTCAACACATTCACTGTAAGATCATTTTTCTAAGTTAATACATTAGTAATTTTCTGTTCTTCCTATATTTTTTTAGGCCATTTACTTTTTTTTTTTTAAATAACAATTAACCTTTTTAACTTTTTACTCCTTTTTCTGTATTCTGACTAAAGGAAATCCCAAAACTCCCTACTTATAATCTGCATTTATTTAAATTGTTCATTGCCTATTTCTCAACCCAATTATTCAAATGACTGCCAAACTCCATTTATCTTCTACTATCATTCTAGAATCAACTTTGTTGTCAACGTTATCAGTGCCGGTAATAATTACATTACTCCTTCAAAACGTACCCTTGAACTCAGGCAAACAGGTACATTAGGAACCACTGTAAGCCAGTTTTTAATACTTTTTTTTTTGTTTCAGTTTCCTTAAGATACTATTACAATCTGTTTCGTGCTTTAACAAATTGCAATCACCTGGATATCAGAATATCATGACAAAACCACAACAGGAAAAAGTGGTAACATTTTGTCTAAGACTAATTCATGCTAATAACTGATATAATTTACTTGCTTTATTAATGCTCTTGGCTGTGATTTTTACCCTGCTATATTCCAACAGGCAGTTGTCACAAACGAGTATCCGTATTAGCTGAGGTACCAGCTAAACCACTGAAACAATTTCACTTGTCCAGTCCTTGTTCTACAGAGTCTTTTCTCATTTCAAAGTCTAATTCACTGCTCCTGAGCTTTTTCCTCACTAAATACTGCAATCTCAGACATGCATGTACACACATGCACACACGGTGTGATGCAAGTAGAGATGCATGCCATTACCATAGTCCTCATACTTACCTTTCTGTGGTTCCTAGGCAGAATCTTTCATTTAAGATTACAGGCCTCCACTTTCATCTTCTGCACTTTCTAGATAAAAGTGTAGGCTCTGTGATCTCAGCAATTTTATGTTCTTTCAGGACCCAAAAGTCTGATTCCGACAATGACAAACTTCACTTTTGTATGCTAGGCAGCGCTCATGAGGCAAAGTACCTTAACTGGGGGGGGGGGGGGGGGGAAGCCCTGAAATTTAATCCAAAAGTAGGAAACAATTTATTAGGGTGCCTCAAGTATTAAGTGGTAACTCATTTTGTGCATGAGGTAATTAGCTTCTGTGAAATATTTCTTCCCTACCACAGAATCTATTTTTCCTTGGCCTTTCTAGTGCCTATCTAGTGTAATTTAAGGCAGTTTCTAATATTTTGTGACCTGGAGCTACAGAGCTAAGCTGAACAGCAGCCTGCCCCTGCTTTGTATGACTCAAAAGGCTTGCTAACCTTACAGTTTCAATATAGAGTATTTACATTCATTACCCCTTTGTTCCTTAACTTTGTAGAATACCTTTAACAAAAATACACTTCACATTAGCCAGTAGTCAGCTTGTGTGGTACCCACAGAAGCGTATGTATGTTTGTAACATTAGAAAATCAGTTTCTGCCTGTTCTCAATTTCATCACACCTGTCACAGTCACATCCTGGTTGTCACTGAGCATTCGCAGGGAGACTTGAAACACTACTGAGTGATTTCCTTTTTTGGCAGATAAACAAACAAACCACACACATTCATTTTAATGAGTACCTCAAGGTTTTTTTATAGAAGAAATCTTGAGAATATTTAATAGCTGAGATAAACTAAGGTAAGAAGGTTGTAAAAGTATTCAGATTTCTTGAATACTGTCCTGGTGGACAGCACATTGATTGTTTAAAAATAGGCACCCACAGAAAGGAAAGGAAAGAAAGAAAAAACTGACAGTACAGATGGTGGGGAAAAAAAGATGTGGGCAAAGTGAAAGATTTCTGTGGGGGCAACTGAGGACAAGCTAGAACTTCTTTGTAGGCACATGGGGAAAACCAGGTATATTTTTTTTAGAATCTCCAGCCTATATATTGCTCCAGCCACAGGACCCCTCTGAACTTTGGCCAGCAGCTGCTTACCTACAATCACAGCAAAAGAGAAGGGTCTCTTTGGTATACAGTTGGAGACGAAGACTTGCAGCTGAAGACTTCTCAGAAAAAAAGGGAGTTGTAACCTATTTTTAAGCTTAATCTCTACAGAAGTTAAGAGTGATCTTTGGTGTGATTATTGGTGCCAAATCTATCCATGTTTCTAGTATTAATACAGCGTCTACACTGAGAAAATCTAACATTCAGGTCAAAGCATTAAAAAAACATTTGACGAATCTCAAAGAACAGTGAAACTTTCAGAGCAACCAATGCTGTGGAAAAGCCCTTCATCTGTGGCTGTGATCTTTATTGTATGAGCTGTGAAAGCATGAAGATAACTTACAAGTTTTTTTAAACTCCCTTACTTCAATTGGTAACAAAAACTAACTAACTGGCACGGAAGACAACTATGACCATATTACACTGGTTAGTATGTTTTGAGACAAAAATATTTTCAAGGAAAAAATACCATCACAGCTTTTTTAAGGCAAGTGACTTTCATTAAAGGAAAAAAAGAAATCCTAAGTTAAAATAGTCATTTCATCAGAAATTTCAGCTTAAATTTTAATTCTGTATATTTACTTCTCAGGATCAACTTTCACTTTTGAAGTTGTCTGGCCACCTACACAAAATAAACCATGCATCATTAGGAGTTTTAAAAAGTTGAGAACACTCAGAATGCCTGATTTTATATGATACACAATGATGCAAGTGAGGCAAAATGCCAAAACAGGAATGTCACAAAAATAGCCAACAATATTTTTAATCTACAAAGCTTTTTATCTCCATTACCAGCTGAGCCATCTGTTCTGCAGTTGTTCAGGTCTGCAAAAATATGAGTGTATAAACTAAAATGAGTTGTGTCTTTTAGCTTAGACAATCTGCTGGGTAAAGGAGTTTCTTTCAATATTTAAAAATAATAATCAACTTTTAGTTTTTAACAGTGTGGCCAAAATAAACTTGCAAAACGAATTTAAGATTAACATAAAAAATTTGATGGCTGAATATACCTTCAAAAGGAAGTTTGAACTTTCTCCAGTCTCAAAGTATGTGACCAAAGGGATGTATTGCTGATGCTGCCCTGTACATCCTTTTACATCCCTCTGCACCAGCCCACTGCTAGGTCCTCAAATCACTTGCTGTCCCTTACTCCACAGCTACTCCTCACAAGAGAGAAAAGACAGAGCAGTGACTGCAGCACTAATCTTGCATTTTGAGACTTTGTTTTTGCACTTCCCCAACATAAACTTCATAATCTTCCAAAAGCCATTTACGCCTTCTGTGCCTTTGTCACCTCAAACTGAGAGGACAAAGGCACTGATAACTGCGGGCCCTAAGCCAGTGTGGATGACAACCAGGGAAGTACGACAGACAGATTATGTCCTCTGAGAGTATGCAGTTGAGTAGAAAGTTCACAAGACTGGGTAAGACCACATTCACCCTCAAAATAGTAATTTTACTAGATCAGTAGAACCACTTTATAATCAAAAGCAGCGCTCAGTGAAATGTCACACCCAGCCATTGGCTGGTGCAGTGTTAGAGCAATGCAGAGACACAGCAGATGCTACTACCCAGATCTAGGAAGATATTTCACCTGAACACAGGTAACCACACAAATCAGCCCATGCAGTTGTTACCAGGGCTTTGCACAGACCTACTCACATACACCTCTAGTGGGGTTTTATGCCAAGCCCCTGAACTAGCTGCCATGGACTCCAGTGTGAGCACAGAGATCACACTTTGAAAAATTATTTTACATACTTACTGACACCTTTAGGCTTTTGATTACTAGACCAAATCTGGCCTGTAAGACTTCCCATTCAAAATTCCTGTTGACAGAACAGACTAAATGTTCAATAAAAACATTAGGATCTTGTAAACCATGAAGAAAAGTTGGGCTTGATCTGCAGAGTACATCTGATAATGTGTTCAAATCCCACTAAATGGGTTTAAATACATATCATGCTTTAAGAAATTGGCTCAGTGACCTGAAACCAAGAGATTCTGTAACAAAATATATTTATTTTCTTGACCTAGCACACTTAGCATAACTTATTGTTTTAATAGCTTTGCTAAAGATCTTGGGCTATGTACTTTACGGTTTCAAAGATGACATAAATGGGACATTTGTACATATTTCTTTCTGTTTTCCAGATAAAGCCAAAGGTACATCTCTAAACTTCAGGGAAAATGGAAAAGCCTTACTAAGCAAGAGCACAAAGTACTGAAGGCTGAAGTCCAACTGGTACGTCACTTTAACTGCCATCTTTTACATCAGATTCCATATTTCTGACCTATTTTCCTGTATCATGTCATAAAAACAGAAAAAAAAATATACAGCTGTCCACCCTTAACAGAACAAACTGCTGAGTTTTTGCATCAATCTGACAAGCAACCCAAATGTTTGCCAGTCCTGCACTGGTTTTCTTCCCCTTCCTTTGTCTTTCAGCAGTGTATATCCGTGAGCCCACGGGCAACACTTGTTGCAGGGACAACTGAAGGCACCATATTCCACTTGGGACCCTTCATCACTGTGACACAAACAGTAACATCCACTGAGTCAAATCAGTTTTCAAACAGGACTCTAAAATTCTCAAAGCCAAGTGAGTTAAACAGGTAAACCACGTTCATGATATATGATTTGATTTTGTCCATTTATTATTCTCTAACTCTGCAAGACAGTTACTCTCCAGTTCCTAAATTTATCTTTCTTAGATTTAACTTAATACTAATAATATACATTAACAATGCATATTTTGCTTTCCTTGTGAGATGCTGCTCCACAATTCATTCACTATTTGTGTTCGTTTAATATGCTGTAGACAGCTGTTATGCAATACACTGGTTTCACCACTCCAAAACATCTTCAAAAGGCATGATGGAACCTCTGATTTCCCTTTAAGGGATTTTGGGTAGAATTAATAGTACATATTAATAATTCAAATTTTCCTTTTGCCTGTTGGTGAATAAGTAGTTTTCACAGTGGCTGAACTGTTTTAGCACAATATTACCAATCTGCATTATTAATGCTTCCCCACCACCCGCTTCCTAGCTGGTTGATGGGGAGGTTGCTTATGAAACAATATGCTTTGATAATAGGTAGGTTTGATTTGCAGTGACTCAGAACCAGGACAGACTCATGATGTGTTGTAAATATTCACTAAAGATAGTATCTATCAATCTACTACAGTCTTGTCAAGAGGAGCACTGAAAGTACGTATCTACCAAGCACTTCTTTTAAGGCTTTTCAGTACTGTCTAGGTAAACACTGGAAATGCTCCTTGTGATCAGTGGTCGGAATTTCTACCCCCATCTACTGGTAGAAATGCAATTTAATATCATTTCACACTCATAAGAGAGAAGGGGTGTGTGTGTGTGTGTGTGTGTGTGTGAATCAGTGATAATCATTACATCGCTCTAATTTGTTACCAACTTAACAGGATCTAAAGGTTACAAAAAGACCCCCAGAGGATCTGCAAGGACGGAATTTACATTAAACCCAAGGGCACTCTGAGCCTTAAGATTTTTTCTTTGGAATTCTATTACCAATCCCTTTCCATTCTTCCTCCCCCTGACAATTTTTTCTGGTTTACAAGAAACCTGCTTAGAAGTATTACCTGTACTTAATGGTTTCCTGTTTTTTTTGTGTGGTGTTATAGGGCAGCATGTTGTAACAAAAGCATATGATAGATTTAGGTATTGATTCTCTTTAAAGCTGGTTTATCAGATGGGAGACAGATTTTTTTATTTCCCAGCCACCTTGGGGCCAGAGCTCTTTTAGTACATTAATGATTATGAGTTTGAAACTGTCCACTTAAAAAAGATATGAATATATCATCCTATATTTATAAAATACATTAAACTTAAATGCTGCTTAATTGCTTAATCTTTACAGCTGCTGGAAATGTTCAAAACATTTGAATACATAAGTGCACTCATTCCAGAAAGACAAAACAAGAATAAACAAGGAAGAGAAGGGAAGAGTTTTATCTGCCTTTGCAGTTTAACTTGAATTTATTTTTAGTTAATGATAATAGACTCAAAAAAATCCAAGCACTGAGCAATACCAGAAGTGTCATTCGGAACAGAGTTAAACACACCTTTACTATCATTAATCATACAAAAGTGACAGAAGAAAAATGAGCTGACTTGGTATATCTAATATATTAACTCTCCCTGCAGATTTGATCAATGCATGAGCAACTAAAAGCAGGTAAACCTTTGGAAAACTAGAACGTCAGTATGAGGCTTTCTGTTAGTAAGAAATAGTATGATCTTTTCCTCAAAGAAAGCCGCAAGTGTTAAAATATCCAAAGACACTGCTTTTAAATATGAGTGAATAATTACAATGAAAGAAATAGCTAAACCGAAACAGCTTAACCCCATTTTCAGAGTGGCTGAGCACATCCTCCTCCCCCCAGCTCCCATGTTTCCTGCAAAGCAGGATTCATATTAGTTTGCTGGAGATCTGGATGACTTCCTTCCTTACAGCTACCCCAAAGCTGTGACTTTGTGAATTCTCCTCCACATTATTTCATTTTATTCCTGCTTCTTAGTTATATTTACATAAACAAATCTTATTTGATGCTTTTTATTTTCCCCAATTTTAATAAAATTACAGACATTTGAGATGATCTTTGCCTGCTTTTGAAACACATGCAAGGTAAGCAGAGGAAACAATAGGTAATTTTTTTTTCTTTAATTCAGGTGAAATTCAAAGGTGGTAATTTCAGATCTGAACTTAAAATTCCTCTTTATTTCCTGATATGTTTTAGCAGATATAGTGCACATATGGAGCTTTTTCTAAAATTATAAAATGGAGACCTACTTGCAGAACTGGTGACTTTGCTGACATGATGAAGAAACATTACTGTACAACTTCTGAAATCCAAAAATAATGAATTAGAATTCAAGGTTGACCCAAAGGCACAACGGAAACAAGAGCAAAATGGGGAAGTTAAATACATTATAAGGATCGTTTTCTCTCTGCTGGAAACATAAATTTCTTACTCATTTTACCGAAGTTTTTATACACATTTATTTTACTGCATCACATCATTGAATGATGAGCTCCTGGCAAAATCAAGAGCTGGATAACTTTGTAAGATTCACAGACTGTTCTCTCCAAGGTATTAGTGTAATCCACCTGCAGCTCAGATTTTCCTTTCCTGGCCTGCTTTTCAGTCTGTAGGTTATAGAAAATATTTTACTAATAAACAAAAAGTGCTAAAAGCAGGATGACGAAAACAGGCACAGTACTGTAAGATATAAACCCACAAACAATAAAAGCATTTCAATTAGGAAAACTATAAAAGGCTTAGGGAAAAGTTCTGTCTGCACCTCCAGATTTGTGTGTCCTGTGCTATATTGATGCTGTCATCTTCTGGCATTGTTAAATAGCAGACAATTTACTGATCGATTTTTGGACAGCATCTGTTTGCTACTCAGACATGGCAATGACAACAACTATTTGGTGGAAGCAAAGCTGAATCAAAAATGCTTCAGATAAAGACAGGAGGTACACACTGCATTCACGCACCTCAACAGAAGTGGTGACAGGAACGTTCTGAGTGAAATATTCAGCAAACTACATAGAATCACATTCTTAGTTATTAGGAAAACCAAATTAAGTCACATTGAAATCAGAAAGAGTGATGTAAAAAGTAATAACAAAATGATGGCAAAAATGGGAAGGATGCACTGTGGATGTCATATGATTCCATTTTACAACCAAACAAGTTGAAACAGCTACTTTAAGGTTGATTTACAGCAAGCCTACAGCCCATCTGCTTTGTAGAGCCAAGATTCTAAAGATAATTTCAAAATTAAACAAAGATAAACACTGATCAGGAACAAAGTTTTCTTTTTTAATCTGATAAACTTTTTTTGCATCTCATCTACTAAAGGGTAAATAAAGTGGAGAAAAGTAGATTAAAAGAATTTGTTGATTTAGTTTAAAAATTAATTAAGCAATTAAGCTATCACTTCAGTAATCAATAAAAGAAAAACTCAGCTTTACAACAATTATTATTATTATTGGGTGGAACCCTGTAGTGGTTGTTTCGGGTGAGAGGGAAAACATGTCAATAGCTGCATTGTGGACCCCTGTAGTGGTTGTTTGGAGTGAGAGGGAAAAAATATGTCAGTAGCTGCATTAGGCTCTTTTTTTTTTTTTTTAAAGACCTATGTAAGTAGAGAACTACTGTCCTCAGGGATAGCTTTAGAACTACTTTATCTCAAAAACACCTCTCTGAATCCTAATTTTCTGTCAGCTTGATACTGAGGGAAAACATTAATAAATCTGGTGTCAGAATTTTTTTGTTTCTACAAATAATTTGAGTCAGAAAATGCTGACATTATCAAGCCAAAACTTTTTTCCAAGAAAGACAGTTCTGACAGATTTCTCACACTTTTTCTGTAAAATAGCATTTCAATTTGGGAATCACACTATTTATAGCAACGGAAGCAAGCCACTTGAGGAGATTTATTTCATTTTCAAATTTCCCTCACTCCCTATGAATTCAGTCTTTCATTCTGATTTGAGGAATTGTTTGAGTTTTATTGCTGACTTCTATATCCAGGAGGTGGTAATTCCAGGAAATTCAAGGCAAGTACGATATAGCGAACGAGAAAGTGAGATCAGCTCCAGTGGGCTGAAGTAGATTCTCAGACCATAGCAATCAATCACAAAGGTGAAAGTCCACTTGACTTGCCATAAGTGGGTTTGCAGTGTGAACATACGTTCTATGTGTTGTAGTATACTAGCTAGAAAATATGCAAAGTGAAACTACTTTTATCATGATTTTTATCAGATTATGCAGTTTCATATCTTTCTTGAACCTCCTTATAGGCAGAGGTGAGTCCTGGTTTTCTTTATTCCCATGTAATGCAAAGGACTGTGCCAGCTGCACAGAATATATACAAAACTTATAAGCTTTTAAGGTTCAACCTTCAATTTCACCACAGAAATTTATTCTTTCTGTTTCTTCTTGACTAAATAAATTCATTGAAATTGCAGACTGACTTGACATAGGTAAACAAACGTGTCTTCAATCAACAGCAGAACCCAATTTATTCTAGATGCCTGGATAAAATATTTGATATTAGGTCTCAGAAATAGAATAGCTGCATAATTTTGAGCCATTTTCAACTTTAAAATTATTTTAAAGGCAGGTGGAAGTTGCAATTTAGCTCTGGATCTAACATTTCCTATCTGAAAAGGTTGTTGTGGATCCTGGATATAGGTTCATATAGTGAAGAACAGATATACAAAAATTGGTTTGAAGAAAATTACATACCTGCATATAACAGGTTTTAGTTCTTGAGCCTAAAACCTGTTACATGCAACTCTGAGGTCTTAACAGTGTAAAATAAATATGCAGATATAGTTAACACTTTTTTCAATTATTTAACATTATGAGGGTCAAAATATAGTGTGGAAGTTCGTTTTCATGCTCTTTAATCTGAGAGACAAAATACAGAAACTTTACACCACTGTCCCCAGACTATGAACCTTGCAGTTTTGGACGTCACTCAATGTATGAACACTAAGATAGCTACCAGTGGGTGTTGGAAAACAACCAAATCGCAAAAGGACCTCTGCATTACAAAATGCTTAACATGAAGAAAAGTTTATAAATCTTCATTCATAGTTATCAAATCACTGCAAAAACATTGGGTTAAAAAGTCACAAATAAATGCTAGTTTAACCTTCTGGCACTTGACAAATACTTATCTTCTTAGTTCCCCATTTGTTCACTAGCTATTACACAACTTAACAAAAAAATACTTATACAAAAAGCCATATATATGTCTTTGCCAATTAGGAACCATATTTGAAAAACTGCTCACTAGAAAATATTGTTGCCTAAAATGAGATTCATCATGTACTAAGTTATTTATTTGCCTTCATAACCATAGAGGAACAATCATTTTACTTAAATCAATCTTACTTAAATGGAGTTTCTTTAAGGAGCATTTTGTTTCAATAAGATCATTATGTTTATTAAATAATTTGAATAACAAAGGCTAAATTCTTACTTGATGTAGTAAAAAGTATTTTTGTCCATCCTTGAAAAATAGATAAAGTACAAATGTAGGTTTGAAGAATAGTGAACAAAACACATTTATATACTTTTTGACACTTTCAATTGTTCACTCATATTTCACATTGACACCACTCAACAAGAGGTAAGGACTTTTTTAAATTAAGCCCCATTTATGCCTTTCAATTTGTTTCAAATAGATGCATCTATAGGTATGGCAATTGCCTAGATAAATAACACAGCCTTGACACACCCTGTCCTGAGTTCAGCAGTAGCAGTCATTTTTCTCCTTCTTAGTAGCTGGTGCAGTGCTGTGTTTTTGACTTTCATTCTGTGAACAGCGCTGATAACACCGATGTTTTTAGTTACTGCTCAAATGTTTAATCTGGCCAAGGACTTTCTGAGCCTCATGCTCTGCCAGGGAGGAGGGGAAGCTGGGAGGAAGCAGAGACAGGACGCCTGACCCAAACTAGTCAAAGAGATATTCCATACCACAGCATGTCCTGCCCAGGATGTAACTGAGAGTTACCTGGAAGGGCTAGTTCACTGCTCAGTCAGACTGGGTATTGATGGGTGGTATTGTATTCTCTTCCCTTGTTATTTCCCTTATCATTATTATTGGTGGTAGCAGCAGTGATTTGTGTTATACCTTAGTTACTCTGCTGTTCTTATCTCAACCCCTGCGAGGTACATTCTTTTGATTCTCCTCCCTGTCCCTCTGGGAGTTGGGGGGGGGGGGGGGGGGAGAAGGCGGGGAGAAAGGGTGGGGAGAGGTCATACTAAACATCGGTGTTATCAGCGCTATTCCCAAGTCAAAACACAGCGCTGCACCAGCTGCTAAGAAGGAGAAAAAATGACTGCTACTGCTGCACCCAGGACAGTATGGACCAGTCCTGCACTTAAACCATGACATACCCTAATATCAGCATATGATGTTAACTGGAGGTGATTTCACAAGTCACCTGGTATATAAACTTTTACACACAGAAAGATAACATAAGAACATAAGCTGTCCATATCTTCCTTTTACAGTACACTTATAAATAACTTTTAAAGTAAGATTTTTGAGTTTTACTTCTCAAAATATTTCCCTCTTTGGGACTGTTATTGACTAATATATCAAAGAATACAGTTCCCTTAATGATGCATCAATTCAATACATCATTATAAATGCACTACTATCCCGATGATGTATCACTCAATAACACGGTAGCAGCTGGCAAGGACTTCCACTGAATTGGATGATGCTAGTTTTAGCCCATTTAATTTACATAGTTAAGAATAAGGATGAAGAGTTGTTAACAAGAAGAGAAAGCAAGTTCAGATACAAAAAGTTACTAACTGGCTTAATAGAAGCTGACAGCTGTGGTATCGTAGTTTGGAAAAGCAGATGTTTTCAACTTTCCACCAGTTTCTTAAAAAAAAAAAAAAAAGCTCCCCCACGAAACAACCAAAAAAAACCCCACTGTATCATAACCCCATATCATTCCTCTTTCTGATCTACTACTACTACTACACTTTCAGTTTTTCAGTTTAGCACCTTAAACAGGGCTGCAAGTGATGAGCTAGCCCCATGCTTACCACTGGCATTTGCAGCTTTTATTTCAGACTGCTGTGTTGAAAGCAGCAGCACGTTCTTTAAGCAGCTCCTACTGTTCTATCAGCCTGCTCCTGGCTATTCATTCATTTCTATTTCCTTTGCCAGGCCTAGGGTCCTTTAACAGTTTAAAAACTCTTTGATGTTTGTGTCCATCTAGGAAAGATTAAACAATAAACTTAATCTGGTGGGAGCAGAGTGAAGTCTCTACTCATCAGCCTGCCCTGTTCTGCTCTCATCTCTGCCACTGTACTTGAGCTTTCTATTTCCGTGTTCGCTGTCTACATTTACCAAGGTGACATTATTTGATCTAACAACATGAAGTCTGAAAGTGTAATCTAAAATGAAAACTATACCTTATTTCCACATACTGATCACTCTTCCTGTTAGTTTTGAAGAAAAGCTTAACTAACTGGAATTAGTGCTTAACATCAAAGCAAAGCAGCTCTGTCTGGATGCTATAGCACATTTTGCAATTGGGAAAAAGGCACTTCCACAGCCCACACTGTCAGATTGAATACCACTTGGATTACTGCATATCTCCGAAAAGATAAAATGATTACACAGGTTACAAAGAAGAGAGAAAGAAGCAAAGGAATAAAAAGGCTGATAAATCAAAAAGAGGTTTGTGGTTCAGCCAGAATAGGAGTTAGGAACAGCTACTGAAATTTTCCAGGGAGAAATATGGCATATTCATGAAGGAAGCTGAAGATGTAAGAAGCCATCAAAAATAGTAGACAGAATGGACAATTTGGAGAGACCACAGATGTTACTGTGCAACACTTTTAGTCTGAAGTGGTGATCAGCTATATAAAAGCAGACCCCAGAGGCAGCTGAAGTTGCAAGCTAGGTATACTGGGGGAAAAAAAGGATATAAAGATACCTAAGATCTGCGGATTCAGACGGACTTCTTATTGAGGCACTTAATAGCTAGAAGAGCTTCTGATGGCAAAGGAGAAACAAAAGGTTAGGCAGCATTACAGTGGCTCTTTTGAAGCAGATTGTTTTGATGTGATCCAGACCTGACTACATGGGATGATGTTTATAGAAAAATCCATTTGTAACAGCAATACCTTCATGGTTGAATGAATGAAAAGATATTTTCTGCACTTAAATGAAACTCAGATGTACAATGTAGCTGGGAAGCTAAGTTCTACGAATGCCTTTAAAATAGAAAAACAAAAGAACTAAAAAGAGCACAAGGGTCAACAGCCTTTGCCTATAAGACTTTTTAATTTCTGGATTTTCATTTTGTTTACTGCTATGGAAAATTATCCTGTGCCAATTTTTTTGCTGTGGTATCCATGAATTGGAAATGTAGGCTTATGGAAACTGTCAAGTGCTGCACAGAGGACTTGGATTTCATTCAAAAAGCAATCTAATCATAGTGCTCAGATAAAAAGGCAAAAACATGAGATCAAAAGACAGGCACATCCAAGGATGAACACAAGTTAACTAACTGGATGTCTCAATTGAAAATAAAGACCTGAAATCATATTCTGGAGCTAGAGATAGAACAGGCCAGAAACGCTTCACAGAATATTCACACCACACAGGAAACCAAAGGGGGGAAAAAATAGCTAAAATATACTTCTCTCTGTACCATGAAGACATCAGCTGATACATGTCTCTGCAGATGAATCAACAAACCAAGTTTGGAGACAGCACAACTAGTGACTGCAAGTGTATCATAAAGAAGAAAAAAGCTAAACCACAGTGGCCTGGTATCATACAACATGCTTCACAGTTCTGTTCATGTGTTCCATCACTTATTGCTAGTGAATAGCATGGTCAGAGCAGAACAGAAATATGAGCCTTGCAGTCCCAAAGCAAGAATCACCTTTCAGGACTTTATTTCTCATGCTGAAAAACAGTTGGTGTACAAGCTTTTCATATGGCACAAAATCACAAAGAAAGATAATTCAATTGCAAGAGCTCACCTTTCTTTTCCCTTACCCAATCTCTACCATGCCTTTGGGTCTTTCCTTCTCACATTGCAGCACTCCTACTACTGCTGATCATTGCTGACACTTCAGCAAGGGCTGCTGAATCGCTCAGGAAAACACACTGATCTCCTGTAATTTGTATGGATTAGAATTCTTTAAATTTTTAAAGGCACATCAAGATTACTAATTGGAACAGTGTATTTATGAAATCAATTCCAAAGTGACTGCAAGTGCATCATGGCCTCAGTTCAAGCATGTACTGGTATTTAGTGAGGATGTATTTTCCAATTGATGAAGAATAATAATTTTAGGGGAACACTCTGAGAAGAACTTTATTCAAGTCATTGCAAATACTTATTAAATAAAGACTTTGCAGTTTGACAAAACAAAGAAATGGAGGTTCTTAGCACAAAAATCAAACATATAAAATAGAGAAATAAAACAGATCTATTTACTTTCTTTCACCATTTCTAGTGATAGCACATTTTGATGTTAATCCTACCTCTTTCTCAATGACTAGTAGTTTCTAGATTACTTACAAAACAACTTGTGGCCTTTCTGTTGAAAGATTGATTTTCAAGAGACTATTTAGAAGACAAGTGATGGATACCTATTCTTCAAGCAAAAGTCATTTCCATTCCACACAGAAGACAACAGAGGCAACAATGTTAATCAGATCTTGCTTAAATTTATTTTTGAGGATAACAGGACTCATAACTGCTAACAGAGATTTTTCAGAGAATTTGCAGGCGCAAACAAGCATTTTATAGTTATGTTTATTTGATAAACCACAGCCACTGCATGGGAACTGCTATCCTAGCCTCAGTACGTGGGTCAGCATTGCTGCAAAAATAAATACTCTCTACCTTTGCACCACAAAGATTGAATTTTGCCCAGGCTAAAAATGTTTTGCAACCAAGGTACAACTAAATCACATTTTAACCAAGTTCCCTACTCATCCCTATTTTTATGTCTAAAATGTAACTTGACTCAGGGGCAGTGTTATAACATGGTACCCATCTACGCTAAATAGACTAAATCACATTATCCATATCAAGTGATGACAGTGGTCTAACTGGATTTCATACTACAGAGGAAGCCCAAATGTTAAAGAGAAAAATCAGTATCAAAAGTGTTTGTGTGAAGACAAGTATAGAACCACATCACCTGATGAATGGCAGAGATTTATGGTAGAGGGAGTGGAGGGGCTAAGAAAAGCAGGGAGAGGGGGGAAAGGAAATATTTTCTCTAGTCCCTCTAACTAGTTTATTAGGAAAAAAGATGGTGGGCCATCAGATGAGTCCTATTTTTACTGTTAAAAAATCTGTATATGCTATGCAAGTATAAAGGAAAAGAACATGAATTTCCAAGGATTAATTGAAATATTCTTGTATGTAGGTGAGGCCAGAGGTACTGGCAAACAACAATGTGTTACAGGGAAAATAAGCATCTAAAGGAAATCTATTGGGTCAGCATGTTGGAATTACCTGGTAGACAAATGAGACAGAAGTGTTCAGTTTCCAGAACGACTACTTCTAACAAAACCACAAAAACTGTAAAATACCACAGACCTACCAGATACACAGTGATTGAGTAGATTTGCTTCATGGGTGGATAGAGACAACCCAGTGTTGGCAAAAGCAAGGCAATCATCTAGGTACCAAAAATAAACATGGAAATCATTGCTGAATACAGAAATCATATGGGAGATCTTGTGGTGATTGCAAATAATAAAACCATCTGTCCAGTAGTAAGAAGCCCTACACTGGGCAAACAAGAGAACAAAGCATAAATCACAGAAAGGTACCCTGGCAGTGGGAAAGTTGCTACTGAAAGCTCATTTGGAAAATTATGTGCAATTCTCATCACCACATAAAGTCATTGCAGAAATGAAGCAGGTGCACGTCAGAGCTATCAATTCACACAGAATTTTGGGGAGTTTTAGCTATGCAGATGAATTTGCCAGGCTAATTCTCTCAATCTTAGAACAATGGAACCAAAGTGGGATTTTTTGCCAGTGTTTATGAGACCTTGATGCTAGTATGAGTTTTTAAAAGCAACCAATTCAGCCTATGCATCCCAAGGGGTGAAGGAAAAGAGCAGAAAGGAACAGTATTCACAAATTCACCGAAATTAACAGGTGTCCATACACAAAGGTTGATCTTAGTCTTATGCAGAGATCTTTCTCCTATTTTATTTAGGCTTCAAGTAGGCATTTCCAACAGTATTCTCATACCAAAAATGTGCGGGACTATACATAGAATCATAGAATGGTTAGGGTTGGAAAGGACCTTAAGATCATCTAGTTCCAACCCCCTTGCCATGGGCAGGGGACACCTCACACTAAACCATGTCACCCAAGGCTCTGTCCAACCTGGCCTTGAACACTGCCAGGGATGGAGCATTCACAACTTCCCTGGACAACTCATTCCAGTGCCTCACCACCCTCACAGTGAAGAATTTCTTCCTTATAGCCAATCTAAACCTCCCTTGTTTAAGTTTTAACTCGTTACCCCTTGTCCTATCACTACAGTTCCTAATGAAGAGTCCCTCCCCAGCATCCCTATAGGCCCCCTTCAGATACTGGAAGACTGCTATGAGGTCTCCACGCAGCCTTCTCTTCTCCAGGCTGAACAACCCCAACTTTCTCAACCTGTCTTCATACAGGAGGTGCTCCAGTCCCCTCATCATCCTCATGGTCCTCCTCTGGACTTGTTCCAACAGTTCCATGTCCTTTTTATGTTGAGGACACCAGAACTGCACACAATACTCCAGGTGAGGTCTCACACGAGCAGAGTAGAGGGGCAGGATCACCTCCTTTGACCTGCTGGTCACACTCCTTTTGATGCAGCCCAGGATACAGTTGGCTTTCTGGGCTGCGAGCTCACACTGCCAGCTCATGTTCATTTTCTCATCAACCAGCATCCCCAGGTCCTTCTCCGCAGGGTTGCTCTGAATCTCTTCTCTGCCCAACCTGTAGCTGTGCCTGGGATTTCTCTTTCCCAGGTGTAGAACCTTGCACTTGGCATGGTTAAACTTCATAAGGTTGGCATCAGCCCACCTCACGAGTGTGTCAAGGTCCCTCTGGATGGCATTCCTTCCCTCCAGCTTATCAACCAAACCACACAGCTTGGTGTCATCAGCAAACTTGCTGAGGGCTCACTGAATCCCACTGTCCATGTCTCTAACAAAGACAGGCATATAGACAGATGGATTACCAGAGACAGGTTTCCAGCTTATTTTATTCTATTTCTAAAAAGCAGCTCAAATGGACAGACAATCCAGAACTGGATCTTCCTCTACTGACTACATACTGCTCCTGGTTTGATTAACTTACCAAGAGTTGTACCTGGGTCCCACTCCCTGATGTCCTCTTGCTTACTGGCCAATGGTGGGCAAAGATGGAAGAATACAGATCACTGCATGGTATATTCTGTGGTTTACACAGTAGATCCACAGATGATAGGATCAGGATGAATTTTGACAAAGAGAAGGAATACAGTGTCTGCACTCTGAACAGGATGTATTTTATATAAGAAGGGATCCAAATATTCTTAAACTATAATTCAAAAAAGGAACTTCTGTGCACATACTACTACTGCAACTTAAAGTACATTTCAGGTTTCTGGGAATTTAAGGTTGAATCATTGGTTTCTTTCAATTTATTGCTGTATTCTATTTCCAGAAAGGGTTGTAGCCTTGGAACAATCAGAGACCTGGGAACTTATTATCTCTGGTAAGAATACTTAAACAATTTTACCCATTACATTTAAAATTTTGTTTCATCCACATGCTTAGTGTGACTTCACAGTTTCAATAATACATTCAAAATAAAAAGCAGGATGCACAACTGTAAAAAGGAACCATAAAACAAATTAGGTGAGAAGAAAAAGAAAGTGTTGTTTATTTTTCTTTCATATTTATGTTTCACTTAGATGATGGCAGTGATTGCTGAGAAGATGGAGCAGCTGGAAGTACGTTAAAGGATATAGCTGATAATGGAAAGATATACCTTTTCTTAATTTCTGCTAGTGTTTGTACTTCAATGTTAGCCCTGTAAAAGCACACAGATGCTACCTAAAGCATTAAGAACAATCTAATCATCATGCTATGATAAATAATTCTTTTAAAATCTGCATAGTTAAATAAAATAAAAATACATAATCTTCCTATTATACTTAACTAAATTATAGATTTATTTTCAAAAAACTGACTTTTGCCAGTGTAAAGAGGTTATTCAAACCTCATCTCACCTTTCTAACAAAATAGATGTAAGAATACAAGAAAAAAAAGAGAAGATACTCAAAGTAGCCTGAGCACCTAACAACAGAACACAGCACTGCTGGGGCTGACAAGTTATGAAGCAGTCTAATGGGGGAGATGTCAGTTTTTACATGCTCTCCATCTCTCCTGAAGTGCAGTACGTACGTATACAAATATATAAATGGTGATCTTCTTTTGATAATGTTTTTTAATACAAGTAGCATCAGTTTGCATATACCAAAATAACAGTATTACAAGGTAAGTTTCTACTTCCGTTCATATATTCCTGCATTTCTTTCAAAATGTTAACGCAGACATTGTTCTTTTAATGATTCAGGATAAGTCACACATTACATAGGAAGTGATAACACTTAACTCTGCAGAAGGCTTCATTATTCCTATTCATTTCATAGTAAAGTATGAACCTTTAAAATTTTCCATTTTGCCTGCTTTTTATCTGTGAACAATCCTGGATAAGATTTACACATCTGTCAACTAAACTAAGAGCAACCTAGAAACTGAATCTTTCAGAGAAGCCCACAAGATTTATGCCCTGCAGTAAAATAAAAAAAATAATGTGGGAGTCAAATTGCCTAACAGTCACAGCTTCAAAACACAATTGTTGACATGAAAGTTAAGAACAAATCTTTATAAAAGGATCATGCTACTTGTAAGGAAAACAGTTCTCAATATTTCTTGCTTGACTATAAAGCAGTGGAAAACCAAGACACTATCTCTTTAAATGACATGCAACAGTGGAGTATTTCCAGAGTAGAAAGTACAAGTAAATTCACTGCTTTGAAGTATATGAGAAGAGAGTAAGCTCTATTGTCCACATAAAAAGAGGATCTCTTCATTCTTTAGAGACAGACTGGAACTCCATGGGACACTTTTGTAATCTGGCTGGCAGGAAATGATACATTAATGAAAATTATAGTGCAACTTCAAAAAAGTTGGTAAAAAAAATATTAAGTAACCTACCTACTATTTTTGAAGTGGGAAATACAGAACAATTACACCTCTTCTCTCTAAAAGGGCCATTTTCAATAACAAAGGTGTACAGAATTCCTCCACTCTCATTCCACAGTATTCTTCCAAACAGTTTAACTAAATGAAAAATTCACATATTTCACAATGGTATACGTGTATTTCCACAGTTTGGCAAAGAAAGAAAGAAATCAAGCAAAAACACAAGCTACAATCTGTCAAATGACAGTAACCTATATAGATGGAACCCTTCAAGTGATGCACAGAGCCCAAGTCAGAGTCCCAGCTGCATCTACAGTCATACGAACTGTGATCTTATTTTTAGAAAATAATGAACTACCATTCTCTGCCTAAGTTCAGCATGCCATAACTTTCTTATCTGTACTCACAAGGCAGTGTCTTTGGGCCAAGCACTGTCTGTCTGGGCAAAGTTATGTCAAGAAATGCTGGCACAGTGGGACTCCCACTATAGCTGAGTCTGTGGGCTTTCTAAAAGACATAATAATTGAAAATATATCCAACATTTTAGAAATATATACAGATATTTCATATTACTGTAAAAATAGCTTTAAAGCAAATTAGCTGATGAGAGGAGCAAAGGCAATGAAATAACACTGCTGTGTCATAACATTATATCATAGAATCATAGAACAGTTAGGGTTGGAAAGGACCCTGAGATCGCCTTATTCTAACCTCTGTCATGCACAGGAACACCTCATCATACACCATGTTGCCTGAGGCTCTGTCCATTAGAATTTTGCTTCAGAACCAGGTAGCCTCAAAAAAGCAAATTAAACTGAGATTTACAAAGTCTGGTAAGAAAAGACAAGGGTAGGTATAGAAGGGACAAGACAGAGTGGGTTAGAGAGGAAAACGTATCATAAAGGAAGTGGCAGAAGGTGCTTAACCCAACCGACTGAGGCATCCTAAAGATGTTAAAACAGAGCTGCTAAAATAAAGCTTGCAAATTTATAAAATGTATCATATTGTTATGAATGGACAGAGGCATGAACAATGTAAGTGCCGTGTCAACCCTTCTTTTTCATTTCTTTATTCTCCTTTTCCTTTCTAATGGAAAGAGGGTTTCTTTGGGGATGGTCTTGAGGCATACTCCTCAAGTACTTAATCTAATACCTGTTCCAGAACTCCTCCAATCCCACATCTCTCTAAAGAACAAGGTGGACTTAACTGATACAGAAAGATTAAAGGGAAAGCAAAGACCAAACTCTAGTCTTCTACAATCCCTTAAAATATTTAAAAAAATAAAAGCTATGAATCCAAGTCCTAACTTTGTAATCTATGACCTCCTCAACTGTACACCTAAGCTATAGCATAACCTTGCATTAATAACATTTTCAGATGATTTTATACCTTTTTAATAATGTATGTCACTTATATATGGGTTTAGGAAGGATAGTATTCATTTATCGATCATGGTGCATTATCTCAAAACTGGAAATTTCTAAGCAGACATCATCTCCTGTGCAATTCTAAATAATTCAGAATGTAATTTTAGTCAGGTTATTATGTTTGTATTTTTTCTTATTAAATTTGAATTTTTTAATCAGAATAAAAGCTGACAGACGTATAGCAAAGGGTCAAATGTCCAGCTCATATTACCCAAATAGTCCCTGAGAAATCATCTTGAAAAGTCCCATGAGTGAGGATACTGCTATTTAATTCTTTGGTTTTAGAACACTGACCTCTGTACCCACTGGATTTGTACTGTATTACATGCATATTTAATAATGCTTATAATAACAGTAACAAGTAACTTTTGAGCTCTCGTTAAAAGGACATACATTATCATTTCTTAAAAGCTTTTGGTCATTTTGCCTTAAGATTGAAACAATTCATCCCTGCCAACTCTCAGTATGAAAACAGAAATTCTGTTCAGGTTTCTAAGTTGAAAAGTAAACCTAAATATGCAATAAATGTTTACTAATTTGTACTGCAGACCTTCATTCACTCCAAAGGTGAATTCCTGAGCAAGATACTGAAAACTACGCACCTTAGAGATTTACAGGCTTATCTGGGGAATAGTTTAATATTAATGAATTCCCAGCAAAGCAGATTTCTTTCCCTTCATATAATTAGCAGAGAAGAAAAGTTGAGAGTAAAGAGATACCACAGTGACACTAAAAAATAAAAGAAAAAAAAAAAAAGGCAAATGGAATAAACAGTGTCTCAGAGAAGTTAATTAGGAGCACTCTGCAGTTCCAAAGGCCTTTGAATGGTCAGTTCAAGAGATAATATTATCATAAAGGGATTACTGTAGGATTTTACAAATCAATGGTCAAGGATTACACAAGATTTTAGGGAGAAAAGTTGTGCTATGTGAAACTAAGAAGAGTATGTTTTCATCATTACAATCAGAGAAGGCACAGGAACAAATCCCAGAGTCATACATCAGTGGATGCAAATTAATCACCTTACAATAACTAATATTCTCCTTCAAGATTTCTCAGATCATCAACTAAAGTGATGTTCTGAGTGCTTCTGTGATAAGAGAAGATTTAACAAGATGTAAAGTCATAAAACAATAATCTAAGAAGTTATTTGATTAGATGGCTGTGCAATTAGAAACCCTGTTATTTTCTAATTTATGCCCACTCTCACTTAACTGGTGTCCCTTTCATCTTCCCAGAAAGTCACTTGCACCAATTTTGACCACTATACATCAGGGCATTTGATGTGATTAAGCATAAAGAAATTTAATTAAATATTTATGTCATCATTCAACTGCACATCTATATATGGACTGTTATGACAACAGGAGAATGCAGATATTCCCTGGATAGTTTTAAACTTCTTGGTTAGGCACTGACAGAAGCACATATGCAGCACCCTGGAGCTCAGTGCATGCTGCAAAGTTGAGCGAAGCACCCGGGTTATAAAAATGCCCTACACACCCCTGCTAGGAACAAATAACACAGTGTTCTTGTTTCCTATTTTGGAATCATCACAATTTCTTCTAAAACTGCTAAAAAGCTAAAACAATTCTGTTGTGTTCAACTATCCCTGAATTAAACTTTCCCGTCTTTCATACTATTTTCACACTTTGGACTCTTTCTTTGGCGAACTGACATGGCTAAAAGGCATTGCTGCTCCTACAAGGAATTCAAAAGCATCTATGAACTTCCACAATCTTCAGAATTGCCTGGCTACCTTAAATCAGCTGGAGATGAAGCAGGCTCTGGGAGTGGTTGTTACATTTATACAATGATGGAAAACCTGCAAATATCCAATTCCCATCTTCCTAAGCATCAGAGTGAGCAGGAAGTTCAGATATAAACATACAGATATTCCAAAAAGAGAGTGTAACTCTGGAGAGGTAAAATCCATGGTACAATTCAGTCTATCTGAAAGAGGAGCTTGGACACTTGCTAAAGCTGAGCTCTTCAGTTTCTTTCTTACTAAAGACAAACCCCAAGTGGTCACATTTTCAACATAACCTGGTTATGTTGGGGCTGTGTGAAGGTCCAAAATCAAAGACAGAACTGACAACCCCTTGTCATGAACAACATCCAAACCCACGCACATAGAGAAACTCGAGTGTTTTTACAACTCCAAACAGCATCAGCAGCACTCAAATGTAATTGCTGAGGTTTGGGTTTCACAAGGCAGTACCTCTAGTCATAATGCTGCAAGGAAATTAGATTAGAAACAGTTGAAATCATGCTTGTTCTGTTCTTGATTGTGTCTGGGAGCTCCAGAACATCAGTGAAGACCTATTAACAAAGTTTCTGTCCTGGAAATTCAATTATCAGTCCTGCTTCCATGTTCTACAGCAAAAGTCTGCTTATAGAATATCTTAATTGCTACACAAATCTAGGGAAAGCTTAAGCTGTCATTATCTCTCTAGCAGTGCAGTGAAATCCTCAGGGCAGAAATAACTTCTCATTGGCAATAAAGCCAGATGACCTGTATGTGTTGACCACCTACCATCCTACAACTTCCAGGAGATGCTTTTGCAAGGCCACAGAAAACCCTGGAGGCAGAGGAAACCCACAGGCCCCTCACCAAGCACCACTTGCATAGTAACACTTAACATCCCCTTCTGCTGACAGCATGACACTGAAGCACTTCCTGCACCTACGTGGCCCTGACGTCCCTCAGCATAGAGGAGATCTATAGGATACAGATTTTTTTTGAGATGCAAAAGGTACCTGTGCCCGTTGCAGACTTTTCAGATCCCACGCTGTTTGCTAAGGTGAGTGACAAGAGGGAGGTAAGCACGAAAGACTCTCCAACATTCCAGTCTGAGAGAGAGACAGCTCCAGAATTAAGACTGAGGCATTTCAGGGGCTTTGCAACAGCTGAGCCCTTGCCATATGTAACCTCAAGGGCCAAAGGAAACTATCAGAAAAGTACCTGATGTTGACCATAAGTTAAGGCAATGGACTTCAATTTATGCCGCTATTCAAGTCAAGTTTAGGGCTTAACTTTCACTTGGATTTATGTTTAGATGGAACAGATAAAAGGATAATCTCTGATTTTCTACCTGCAGTCCATGTTTCCAGAAAGTAGTAAGGAACTTTGGTCCTACCAGGTATAAATATTTTCACAGCTAAAAGCTTTCCATAACTTACATTGGCTTTAGTAGTACATCTGAAGACAGACCTTGCAGGATCAATGTCACTGCAAAGCATGAGTCACAGAAAATATGTATCATAATTCAGACTGGTTATGCCCAATCAAATTGGAAGAAATTGAGAGCAAAGACATGGAGATGTGAACTATGAAGCAGAGATTTAGCATAGCACAGATAATAACCAACTGAAGAAACTAGTAAGTAGTGCAAATCTACATGTAGTCTACACAAAACCATTCCACAGGACAAACAGATGCATGCAGGGTCCAGCAGGCATCAGCTAATGCTGAATGTCAGGATCATCCTTGTGAATGTGTATTTGGAGTTTTCTCTTTAATATATCTGAAGGCCTTCTTGCCCACAAGTATTTGATGCTTTACTGGATTTATACAGCTTCGGTTTCTCCCTCATTCTCTTCTCTTTCTTTCAAGCAACAGAGTAGATGGGAACACAAGCTGCGCAATCATAGGGAGAACAGGAAGCTGAAGAGAAAAATAAAAGGAAAAGAAAAATGCTGGTCCATGAAATCTGGCAGGTGGCAAGTACACAGTAGATTTCAGTAACTATTTTGCTATAGTACAATACAAAAGGAAGTAATCATTATATGCAATGTTGCTGTACAATACAATACAATAAGCAGGAAGACTTACTTTAATAAAAACACATTGTGATTTGTGATATAATGAACTAAGCAGAACATCCTCAGATGTAATCATCTTTTAAGATGTTATTTCTTCAGAAGAAACTATGAATTATTTAGAAAGAATCATAAACACACCATAAAAGTCAGATTTTAAATTGCCCATGCTTATGCCATCTGTCAAAATAATTTTTAAAAACAAGTTGAAGTTTGTAAATTTATTTCACTGCTTATGGCATACGGAAGAGGACTGGGATCAGTATGGTGATAGCCTATATACAAAAAAACACTCAATTTAATTTCTCACTCAGAGCCTGGCCATCACAGACAGAAGATGAATGAAGTAATCATCCTTAAAGAGCTTTGGATCTAAAAGAAAATGATTTAAATGGCAAAAATTAGCAGTTACAAAAAATAAAACTGTTTTACTCTACTGTGTCTGTTTAAAACACTTTTAAAAACTACCAAGGATTTTTAAAGTGGATCACAGAATTTCTTTCTGGAAGCTCAAGTTCTCTAAGTGCAGTTCTTATTGCTTCAGTTATTAAAATGTAAGGAATCCAAAACCAATATACTTCTGGACTTTACAAAATGAAGAAACAGGAGCTATGAGCATTGAATTAAAAAAAAAAAAAAAAAAAAAAAAGAAAAAGACATCTGGGCTTCAATACAGACATCAAAAAGATCCTTCTGCTTCCCCACACTGCCTTCATGGGCATAGTGATTTCCATTTCTTGTCTTCTGATCTTCACAGCATTCAGATGCTCTGCCCAGACTCAAAGTTAGTTCAGGACCTTCTTTCTCAATGATAATCCAGATTCTAATTTAGGCTTTTATTTTCATATTAAGATGTACAAGCTAATAGTAATTTCCTTTCAATATTTAATACCCATGAAGCCAGTCTACTCACAGCCCAAGACAGCCCTCTCTGATGGGGAAGATGAGACAGGCAAAATGATTATGTAATTACTTGAGGTGGAAATGCATTTATTTAGGGAAAAGGGATTTAGGAATGGAATTCCAGTCTTCACAAACACTCCACTGTCTCTCATCCTAGTTGTACCTCCAACCAGCTGCCAAGGAGTTCTCCCCCATGTCCATGGACTTGCATTACTTTTGGGACACTATTTTCGTTTTTCCATGCCTTGGTTAATATACATTGAAGTTTACACCAGAAGCTATGATAATCTACAAACAAGCAAATATAACCTACAAAAATTATAAAGGAAAGTTCCAGCAGGAACTCAGAATAATGAAACATTCTCCATTTAATTCATAAACAGGCATAATAAAGCATATTATTGCTTTATAATTAATATTGCTCCATTCATTTATTAAAAGCTGCAGTGCAAAACAACTGTGAATTCCTTCCTCACTAGTAAATAAAGTGGCTCCATTTTATGCCCGAGTATAAAAACCCAATGCCATAAACTTTAAAAATTAAACTATATACATTTAAAATAGTAGAGAAATGGGATCAAGTAGAAGGTGAAGATATTTCTGTGAATTGATTATCACACTAATTTTAACTTGTGAATTTAGTTTCTAAATTTTAGTTAATTAATAGAAGCAGGTTGTTATATACACAAACACAATTCACGTACAGATGACAGATTAGGGAGAACACTGAGCAGTGAACAGTTAAAGAATCTCAGTTCATTTTATGCCAAAGGAAATTTTGCTCCCAGTCTCTGTATAACAAGGTTTCCACATGCAGAAACTACAGATCTCATTCTTATGTATGTCTTGTGATTAGCTTCACTGGAAGAGGAAACAAAGGAAATTGCCAAAAATACACACTTTTCTTTACTATTTTCCCATATAAGCACAGGACAACATACGAAAGCATATGTCACAGATCATCTGAAAGACTGCCTGTTCAACGAAGGAGGCATAAGCCTTCATTCACATGCAGCAGAAACATAGCTTAGGTAAACCTGCAGTCCATCTCCCAAGACTCACCTCCCTTTGCACAGACTTGAGAGCACAACCACAATCTCAGACTTTCAATTCCTTATTTTGTATTTATGGAGCAATATTTTCTGTTTCAGTTCTGTTCTAGATGCAGAAGACTGTTTATAGGTAGAGTACCTGTGATGAGCAGATAGATTGCAGAGGTGCTACTTGCTGCTCCTATGCCAAGTTTTAAAACAAACATGCACACACAAAACAAAAAAACCTAGTAAGAAACCAAGAAAATCACAAATCACATACATGCTCCCTGGGTCTCCCCACTTTCAGGGTTTAATACTGATGCTTTCCATAATCCCATGAGTGCTCTCACTGACGGCTAAACACATACCTCCCACAGAATACAAATCTTTACATATTATATATAATGTTATATAATGTTATATATAATATTATACATATTATAGATATGTAATAAATTATATTGTTATTTCAGTGATTTAATATCAATTCTATCCATCACATGACATGAATGGAAATCCTACATAGTATGACTGAGCTGGGATTTTATTTTTTTTTCCTTACTACACTATTAACTATTCTAGAATCACTACATTTAATTTTTATTTGCATATACAATCCATGTTTCTCTCGAGGTGTCATTAGAAATTCCATTGCACTTGTTTTAAAATATGTATTTTATTCAAACTATCTAAATAAGTAATAAAAAGAAAATCATCAATAATTCTTAATGAAGTCATATATCAGCTGGTTACATTAAGAAGAACTTGCATTTATTGCTCATCTTGCACTATGGACATGGTGGAAACTACTAAGCAGCTTCCGCCTCCTGTCAATACTCTAAATAATTCAGAAAGGAATCTTGATTGACTTTTCATCCATGCATATCCCATTTAAAATGTGTGTACATATTTTTTCAGTATAATAGTATCAAAACTATTCAAGTAGTTTCCTCAAATTTTCAACTTACTTTCCCGAATCACAGAATAAACACTATATTATGATTCTGGGAAGTTTTTGTATGCTGTATCCCTTAAAATTCATGTTAAATAAGGGCATCTCAATTACACTGGCAACTATAACTTTCCTCTGTGACACCTTTATGATTCTCCTCCCCATAACTCTAATTTGTGAGAGTGCAGGAGACATCTCTTGTTCCTGATGAACAACTTCTCAGATGAACTTTTAACTTACAGTTCTTGAAGCTCTCTTTTGATGACTTTCTGTGCCAGCCACAAAGCATATGCAGAAGAGAACCCAACTCTGCCTCATTTCAGCTGTGCTCTCAACCTCCAAAACAGCATTTTCCTTAATAACATAAACCAATTAAGGGCACATTCTTGAAATGCTAAACATACAGTCAGGCAATATAAAATTTTAAATACAAAATTCATTAAGACTTGATTTGGTATGTTTAAGCATATGGGCAAGCTGAAATTGGGATCCTTGCCACCCTCCTTCCCGGTATTACAGTAGGAACGCTGCTCTAGAGACAGAAAAAAAGTAAAGACCCTTGCAAATAATTAAACACTGCAGTTCAGTATAATAATTTATTAATGAAGACAAAGTACACTAGTGCTAGGACTTTTAAAACCTGTATTACTGTTATGACATAGTTGATCTTTCCATGCATCAACTAAAGATTGTCTCCTTTAGCTACTAGCAATACTTAACTACCTTCCCCTGCAAAACTTTGACGAGGTCTTTGCAGATCAACATTCCAGTTTCAGCAAGGTTCTTTTAGACCTTGTTGTTAATATTAGAAAGGGGGAGTTAGTCCTGTGTAACTGGGCTGAAGTGCAGCTAAAGTGGTATAACTAATTTAGCAGTATTTTATCAACACAGGGGTGTCAGTATACAGCAGTGATGAATTTCCCTGGTATGGTCTGTGCCAGCAGAGCAGGTCTTGGCACTTCAGAAGAGCCTGAGTTCAGGTTAATTCCCTATTGTGCAGGCTTTAGGGCTACTTAAAGTGCAGGGAGACCATCCAAAATGTCTTGCACACAACCCACAGAAAGCACTGCCTGGCTTCACTGAGGAAGAGGGAGATATTTGCTCCCAGGGGATGACAATACTTGCAGCAAAAGCAGGGAACACTACAAGCAAACTGGTTTCAGGACCAGTTTACTTTTCTTACTTGTTTTCTTTGATTTATGTATTTGGCTGCCAGAAACAATACGGATCTGTTCCTTGTTTCAACATAACAGTAGTACAGCACTAATGGTTGCTTAATAGCATTACTACAAAAACAAATTACTTTACATTTCAAGCTTTACTTACTAGTTAAATTGTATTTTAGCTACTTATGTTTTCATTATTTAATGTTAGTTTCAATGGAATCCACACACATAGCACCTAACAGTAAATAAGTAAATTAATTTTCAAATCTCAAACACTGTAACACATATACAGTAAAACTTCTTATTAGAATAACTTCGCTATTTTTTGCACAACAGATATTATCTGAGCAAAACTTATACCTATATTCCAGTTAAATGTGTTAGCAGAAATACAGGATAATATTTCTAATTATTTCCTTTGTGGATAAATTTTAACTTTAATTGCCAACTATTTCTCCATGATATAATGAATGAATATGCTCTTCCTGCGGCAAGGGAATTCTTTGAGAATCCTTCAATCTTTGCAACTGAACATGTTCTACATATTTATTTCCAAAGAGCAATAGTCAGCCCATCATCTCCTCTGCAACTGCATACTTGAGCCAAGCTCCAGCACATCCTAAACAGGTTCATGCTCAAAGGAGCTACACCCCAGCGACACGTGGGAAGAAGAAACCCCTTGTAACACAGACAGCACAAGTGTTCATGACAACCAGCTAGCATACTGGAAAGTGCATTGGAAAATTCAAAACCACAGCTGATGTACAGTATTATTAAATCTGAAAGTGTATTTTCAACTTGGCCAATTTAAAATCCACTGAATTGCCAACGTTTTGAAAAACATGGCAGAGCTTTGATTTCTGGTTAAGATGTTTGAGATGAACCAAAGGACAGCCTCAAAGAAGGATCCTGAAATTAAAAGGAAACATATTACAGAAATAAAGAATTTCCTTTATATCCTACAGGATCATTTCTTTATATTACATGATACATGACTGCTGTGGAGACTTTGCTTTCTCTGAAAAAGAGAACCTGAACAAGGATCATGGTGCCAGGAAAAAAGTCTTTTGTAAGTATAAAGCTTCACCATAGTCATCTGCAACTACTGCATCCACAGAAGCTGAAAAACTGCAAGAGAAGTACAGAAGTGGGAAAATTAAGACAAAAAATCATTACACTCTAGCCAAGTTTTCAAGAGAAATAATTGCACTGAGAAAGCACAAGATTGTGCATCTCCAAGGACTTACAAGGACAATTTTTCTGTTTGCTCACTCAGAGACAGATCAAAGACCTTGAAGTCCTGAAACGTTCAATTTGAAGATTCATTTCTAAAACATGCAGGTGGGGGTGTCTGCCTACACAGGTCCCAACAAAACCAGTCATGCTTCCAGAGCTACTAGAAAGTCACAGATACCCCATTGACCTAAGTGTCACTATACACAGTGGTGGTCATCACACCAACTATCATTTCTTTATTTTGGGAGAAATTCATTTTTGTTACCAAGCTGACCTTGGGTTTTCTATTTTAGGTTCTCCATGCAAAAGCAGTTACCATCTGTGGTGCATTACAACACCCACTGTCACTAAATCATGCTACCTAATGGCAATCCTTTTTTCATCCCTTTTATACAGAGGACTCCTTTCAGGCTCAGGTAGTACACTTTGAAAATGTGACATCTTGCTTTTGGCTACATTATATGGACCTGACAGCACTGCAGACAAGTGACATAGCTTCTCCCTGCACATTTCTGCAGGTACAAGTTTGAGGTTTCTACATCTCCCATACCATTTGCAAAAAATCTTATTACATTTTGATAAGCACTTTTCCTGCTTTGTTCAGAGTTTAAGCTGAACACATACCTCATCTTTATAAGGGCTTGTTGCCTCCAATTTTGTTTTATGTTTTTTATAGAAACTCTAAGCTTACTATTAACTGGAAGTTACTCTTCAATGCTGCTTTGAAAAGTATCACAACATCAGTTAGCAGCAAACAGCTAAATGTACTACTGACATCTGTTTGATATCTCTGTATCTGAGGAGCAGCTGAGTTTACAGACATAAAGCCTGCTGCTCAGCTTGCTATCAACTTATCACCAAAGAGCTCTCACTTAGCACATACCTTGCCAATGACTATACAGTATGTATAATCATCAAACTGTAATATACAGCACTGCAGCTCTGTCTGAAATTCATAAATGCAAAAGCAACTAAGATTCAGAACGCCTTGGTAGCACAACTGCTGTGTTTATGCAGGCATATATCAAATAGGTGCTGGATGTGGCTCCTTTTAATGAAACTTTTTCTGTAGTTTGCAACTGATCTAAAGATCTTTTAAGTCTCCCTGTCTATTGTATGGTCTCTTATTTTTGGAAAAGACAATCAGTATTATACTTGTTTGTGACTAAGCACCTATGGTGACTTCTGAATTTGCACCAACACTGAAATTTGCATGTTTTAAAGTCCCTCCAGAATGGTAAAACACAAAATACAAATAGCAAGAAAGCAAGCAAACACAGCTGTGTAAGCAATACCAACAGTATTGTGAGTCATTGGCTCATTTTATACATGTAAGATCTAGAAAATACAAGTTCATTTCAGTACATTGGAGACATCCCTCTGGATTCAGGTGAGCAGAAATTGGCAGCTGTATATACTTTAAAATTCTCTAGCATTTTACATTGCAAAGAATGAGCTCAGATTTTTTTTTTAAGTTTTTGCCTGATCTCCTGTGACAAACACTGTTATTTTAAGAAGCCTGCTGCATTGCATTAAGATAGTCTAAATGTTCATCGAGAAAGACAGCTTCATTTTTTTTAAGTGACCACATCAAAGCTGATAACACGCACAACTATTAAAACCTGATCTTTACAAATTTCAGAAACAAGGGAACCACCTTATTGGTTCCCTTCTTATAACACTCATCCTGGATTTCATAATATCAGTTAAAAGGTTTAGGGCCTAGCATAAAGAAAAGAAATGCAAGAGATCAAAGATGAATTATACATGGAAAAGTTAGAGATTTGCTTTAAGTTTTTAAGAAAGTTTCCAATGTGACCTTCTCAAGAAATGGAGAAGTATCCCTAATAAATCTGAGCTAGTTCTTTCCCCATTTCCTCAGGGGATTGACTCCCTTACATGAAATGTCATGTATGCTAAACACCAAAGGCTCAGTGTTTTGCAATAACAGTAGGCTTTTTTGCCTACCTCTTCTCTTTTGGAATAGTTTAATATGACCTAAATAGAACAATGCAGCCCAGTATTATTTTACTTCAGAAATCAATGCCATCCAATTATTTTCCTTCTTGCATTCCACCCATTAATTTATTTTTCCTAAGACACCATTTTGTAAAATAAGGATTTTACTGATAAGGTAAGAACCGTTACTTTATTTCAAATGTTGCAGTAAATAATTTCATCAGATCAATTGACTTAAAAAAAAAAAAATCAAACCTGAAATAAGAATTTATTTACTTTTCTAGCAGCTTTTACTTATACCTTCAGCTTGTTATTCACCTGGAGTTTTAAAAAAGTGCAGATTTAGCAATACTTTTACTACTACTGAAGTGAAACAATGCAAATAAATATTTTTCTTTAACTCTTTGGTTATTTTTTGGTTGGTTTTTTTTTTGTTGCTTTTAAGTCAGGGGTAGCAATCTGAGGAGAAATCAGCAATTTACAATAAACAAACTCCTCCTGCTCAGGACTTCAGTGGGAGAAAGTTTTTCAACTTCTTGTTATTGCTAACACAGATTTTTGTTTCAGATTTGCTGACCAAACTGAGGTTCACCATGCCTGAAGTGCAGGAAGCAATAACTGACCAGGCATTAAACTCACCTTTCGGGTTTGTGCTGGTATAGACTGGTGTTTTCCAAATATTTGTTTTTAAACCAAAAATCAATTTAATTGAAAATTAGTTGTTAAGAGAAAGGATGTTATTTTGGGGGTTTATTTAATACATTACTTACACATGTTTCAAACCTTTATTTTAGCAAAGTACCTGTGAGCTTGAAGATCTTCATGTGCAAAATTACATCAAAATCCCTACCAAATCTATGGGTTTGCTGTTCACTTGGGTAAGTTAATAAATTAAACATCTGTTACTCTGAAGGATATGAATAATTTAATCAGGTTCTATAAAATAAGTATAAAAGTACTATTTCAAAATATACTAATGTTGATACTTGAACATTTTAAGTTAGCATGACAAAAAAAAGTATTTGAAAGATCTGGTAAATTAAGTTTGGAAGAGTTATACTTGTGTTATTAACTCAGAAATTGGCATACTAATATCTTATTATTTAAAAGAAGAAATAACTCTGGATAGGAGATAATCTACTCATCTTATATTCCACATCTCCCACCAGAATTTTCTTGCTCATGCATAGACAGGGTCTTATCTAGTCCTTACTGAAGTCAATAGCAGGCTGCTTGTTTGGTTTTTAAATAGCAGCTGCATTGCGTATCTACAGGGAATGAAAAAGTGAAAGGATTACAGTTTTGACCTGTTAAAATTGATTTATAAGAGATTTTTTTTTTTTCCCCTCCTATTATGTCCAAGTGATAAATTAGTCTTTCAGTCAAGGCTGTGTGAAAAACTGATCTGTCAATTGCAGCCTCACCAAAAAAATAGAAAATTACCTACTTCAATTAAAATATGTAAGGATTTTGTGGTTTGTTCCTTCTCCACAGACATGAAAAAAAAAAAGAAATATTTTTGGAATGTTTAATGGTGGGAAACAACAATAGAAAGACTGAAGGAGGCACCATTTACAAAGGGAAGGATGAACAGAGGACAGACACCCAGACAGGATTGCTGGCAACATCTCACCTTCTGCTTCAGAGGAACGGAACAACTCCAGCAGTCTCTCAGGACTGCTGGAACCAGTACAGCATCAGACCTTTTCATAATCTACTGAAACATGCATTAAAGGGTGGGGAAAAGTAGTTAGGAACTTGCACCACAGGGGGGTTAGTAAATCTGAGGAGCGTTCACACATACTACACCTAAAGTTAGGGCAGTAATTTGAAGCCAAAACCAAATAGGACTCACCTACGTAAGAAGAAACAGGAGGCAGCAAATTCCCAAAACTGAGACATGCATTTCAAAATATGTTTGTGTATATATATATATATGTATCAGATCCACACACAGCAAGACCAAATTGTTCCTAGCAGCAGTATATTCCCACAGCTTTCTAACCCCATCAGATCATGTTTGTACCTAACCATAAATTCCAGGAAGCAGCAAAGCATTCAAAACTTCAGAGGTTAAAAGAAGAGAAAAATATTTGAAAGAATATTTTCTGAGATCCAGACCTACATATTAAAGCACCTAAGTTCCTGTTATTCAAAGAAAACAAATGACACAGTCAAGTTCCGCCTATATTTACTGGTAATAAGAACTGGATGGGAAAAATTCATGCCCATGGCAGGAGGGCTGCAACTAGATGATCTTGAGATCCTTTCCAACCCTAACCATTCTATGATTCTATGATACTATGTCCTGTATGAAGGCAAAACTAAACTTGAAGCCTTTTGGTTCCAGCTCCTGGACCTGCAGCAAGGCATAGCATGTGTAAAGCTGGCATTCATCACTATACCACCTGGAAAATTTTGTCTAGCACTTCTGCTGAAATTTGCAGTGCCACATTACCTAGTGTGGTATAAGAATTAGGTTACAGCCTGGAAAGCTCCCACCGGATGCATATATACCTGCTGAGTACCTGCAGTAAGTAATAAGGGATGGGTGGGAGAATAATAGGATTTTACAAAGGTGTAGCAGTATTACATGAAAGGAATTGAACTGCAGCCTGTACTACAGGAGTTAGGAATGCTTCAGACACCAAGAAAATTTGTCTTTGGGCTGCAGCAGGTAGTGACTTTCAGTCCAGTGTGTGCTCATACATAAGATTCTTGCATACAGTTAATCACAGAGTAAAGCAAATCATTGACAAAAGTAGTTGCAACATAAAAAAATATCATTAAGGAGTCTAAGGAAGAAAAATGAACAGTTTATATTTATCCATTGTTTGGTATGGATGATGACATTCTTCTCAGTAACCCACTGAATGGCAAGTGACAGGACCAACCCTCTGGGTGCCAGAGTGCCACATTGAAAGGCATACATGACCCATGCGAGTCTGATTACCAGTGTGTAAGAGCAGTCCAAAGATAACAGCAAATAATACAGCTTACTTTATGAAGCTAGAATTTATTTGCTGTCTAGTAGTATAACATTGTGAAATTTGTGTCTATGCAGTGCATTAATAAGAAGTGACTTGCAGTATTCCCACCCAACCCATTTGACCCTCTCTAACCAAAGACCAGCATCACAAGCGAGATGTGCCTGCTAATGGCTCCAGTGATCATGGGACCACTCTACCTCAGCACTCACCTTTGGGGTTGCTACCAAACACTTGGCATGTTCAAATGAAGGGGCAACAGCCTTGCTGCTTCTGAATAATAGAGGAGTGTGAAGTCAAAAATGGGTTATGAAGTAACAGATCTGATTTCATACCCCCCCAAAAAAAAATAATTTAAAATAAAAATAAGCTTAGAATATTGGCTGCAAAAGCTATCAGTAGCGTTTAATCAGAGCAACACTGAGAATGACACAGATGAGATGCTAACACTGAAAATCAGCGCAGTCCCAGGCTTGCAAAGCCAGAGCACTATCAGCGCAGGCCATAGGTGACTCCAGGCATGCAGCACCCAAGGATGCACACAGGAGCCTGCCCTTACCATAGAGCTTAGACTCACATTTTCACTGCTACTGTTTCCAGCAAAACCTGGGCCCTCTTCACTTGGGCTTTTCAGACCCTCTGCTCTGTTGAAATGATGGAAGAGCCACACAAGTCTTTTCTAACCAGACCCAACAGGCAGTTCACAGCTGTTTGCCTGGTGGGTGGGTTAATGGTCCATTCTACCAGGCAGAGAGGGGAGGGTAAACACAGGTTTGGAGACACCAAACAAAGAGTCCTGCAGCTGGCCTGCATAACACAAGCACCCTGTTGGAAATCTGACTGCTGTCTCCTCTCCTGCACCCCACCCAGGTGCACGCAGGCACCCCTTTGCCCTCCTGAGCCACAGACCCACTGGGGCAGCAAAGGGTTTATAAACACACTCAAACAATTTTCACTCCTGACTTGTGCAGACTTCAGTTCAGTAGAACTGGGATTTTGCTTGCTGCATTTTATTTTTTTCTTCCTCTTGTGATATATTTCATTTCAATAAATATGAATAATCTGAAATTAGTTCTCTCATCTTTAACAACAACAACTACTTAGAGGCACATTGAGAGGATTAATTCTGAAGTACTCTGAAATGTCAAGTGCTTATTAATTGTAAGTTAATTGGAGTTAGAATTACACTATGGTAAACAATAAGAAATTAACATAGCTGATGGGCAAGAGGAAAGGAACAGATTTTGAATAGTATTGTTAAGATGCACTCTTTAACAAGCCTTTTGAAGAAGCAAAGTCTGACTGTTCAATAAATTTACCTCTATAGAGTAGTCTTAAATATGTGGAGAAACTAAAATTATTTCTTCTCATATGTCAGCTTTGATGCACTCTCTGATCCATGGCTAAGCAAAAGGCCTCCATGACTTTTAGGAAAAGTACAAGCTTTAGCATCCATTCATCTCAGCTGAGAGCCTTTTAGAGAGTGCTAAATGGCTCACGAAGGATAAAGCATATATGGAAATCATCTTTATTCTTCAGTGGGAATAATAATAGCCATAGCAATCGTGAGGGTAGCATGGGTGTAATAAACCAGTTGAGTGCCTAGAGGTGACTGGAATTGAAAAAATGAAACTGAAATCTTTCCTCCGCAACCAAATCCCCATCTCAAGTTTTATCTGTGCTTAAAGGCTCCAGACAGGCGTCATCTACATGCTCAAAATAACAAACAATCACAGAATCAACCAGGTTGGACAAGACCTTTAAGATCATCAAGTCCAACCGTTACCCCAGCACTGCCAAGGCCACCACTAAACCATGTCACTGAGGGCCTCGTCTACAAGGTGTGTGAACACTTGCAGGGACAGTGAACCCACTGCTGCCCCAGGCAGCCTGTTCCAAAACCTGAGTATCCTCTGGGGAAGGAACTGTTCCTTCTTGAGGATGCTTCCTCTTGTCCTGTCCATTGTTCCTTGGGAGCAGAGACCAGTCCCCTCTTGGCTCCATCCTCCTGTAAGGCAGGACATATAAATGTGTTTATCCTCCAACAAACTACTTGTAGTCAGGTACAGCCAAGATCAGATGGTGCAAATAACTCCTTATCTTCTTCCATCTCCTCCATCCTCCTCTCCTACATTCCTTCACTGGGGCATTTCAGAGGTACCTCTAAAACCAGAAGATTTCATTCAGTGCGTAATCACATTCATGCTAGAAAAGGACTGGGCATGGAGCAAAGGAAATCTGAGGGACCTTGAGCTCAAGCAAAGGCTTCAAGAAGTCTCTTTTGCTCAGATCATTTTTCCTGCTTGAAAACAAAACACACCTCCCTTGTGGTGCTCAGAAAAGCTTTAGTGGAAGAACATGTAATGAGATGAATAGCTGCTTCAGTAACTGCTTCCCATCTGCAAGGATAAACACAGCTTATGGTACTACACCATTTCCTTTTCTCCCCTCCCTCTCTATGGTCATACAAACTACTCACTGCTGGGGAGGTAAACCCAGGAACCCCCCAACTTGGGAAGTAAAACAGAAGCTCTTGGGCTTTCCTATCAGTGAATCCCTGAAAGCAAAGTGAAAAGGAGCTTCCTTGACTAGTATTGTCATAATCAATTCATTGACTAGATTATGCATGAGGTTTTACCACCAGTTACCATTTCTCTTTTTCACATGAGACTGTTTTTTGTTGTTTCCTCACAGCAGTCAAAGGGCCAGTGAATATTAAATGCGACACACACTTTCCTGACAAAAATGAAGCTGTCAGCCAAGGAGTTACTTCCATATCCAAAGCTGCTTTGACCTCCCTCAACTAAGCTTTTTCTAGATGCATCCAGGGGACTGTGCATCCCTCATCTGCAGCCTAGGGAATGATGAAATTCTTCACGGAAGTTTTATTGCTGAAGGGGGGGGGGAGGGTGTGCTAAAAAGCTGACAAAGTTATCGGTAATAGTCTCCAAGCCGCCATGTCAAAGAAAAACAGAGGGCTTCCATACTAGAAAAACCTCTATCCCTCCTTATTTTGGCTCATCGCCTTGAGGATGCTGACATAGTATTTTTCTGAACTGGGCCTTAACATTATTTCAGGGAACCTTTACTGAAACATTAAATTATTTCAAATACATCTTGTCATTTTAGATTGAGCATTAAACACTTCAACGTATTACAGACCTGTTTTACCCTTAATGGTATTAATGAACTGACAGTATTAAGCTTGAAAGTCATAGAATCATTTAGGTTGGAAAAGACCTTTAAGATCATTGAGTTCAACCACTAACCTAGCACTGCCAAGTCCACCACTAAGCCATGTCCCTAAGTGCCACATCTGCATGTCTTTTAAAACCTCCAAGGGCGGTAACTCCACCACTTCACCGGGCAGTCTGTTCTGGTGCTTGACAATACTTTCGCTGAGGATAATTTTTCCCAATATCCAATCTAAACCTCCCTTGGTGCAACTTCAGGCCATTTCAACTTGTCCTATTGCTTGGTACTTGGGAGACCAACCCCACCTCTCTACAACCTCCTTTCAGGTAATTGTAGAGAGTGATAAGCTCTCCCCTTGAGCCTTCTCTTCTCCAGACTAAACAACCCAGTTCCCTCAGCCATTCTTCTTAAGACTTATTCTCCAGACCCTTCACCAGCTTTGTTGCCCTTCTCTGGACACACTTGAGCACATCAATGTCTTTCTTGTAGTGAGGGACCCAGAACTGAACATAAGATTAGAAATGCAGCCTCAGTAGTTCTGAGTTCAGGGGGACAGTCACCGCCACAGTCCTGCTGGCCACACTATCTCTGATACAAGCCAGGATGCTGTTGGCTTTTTTGGCTGCCTGGGCATGAGCAGGCTCAGGTTCAGCTGGCAACCAGCACCCTCAGGTCCTTTTCCTCAAGCCTGTAGCATTTCTTGGGGTTGTTGTGACTCAAGTCCATTAATCCACTAAGTGGATGACCTTGTCATAGAAGGATATCACGTTAGTCAAGAAGGACCTGCCTTTCCTAACTTGTGCTGACTGTGCCTGATCACTTGGTTATCCTGTACATGCTGCACAATGGCACTCAAGGTAATCTGCTCCATCACCTTGCCCAACACTGCGGTCAGACTGACAGGCCTGTAGTTCTCCAGATCCTCCCTTCCATCTCTTCTTGTAGATGGGAGTCACATTTGCTCACTTCCAGTCAAACAAGATTCCCTAGTGAGCCAGGACTTATGGTAATTGATGGGAAGTGGCTTGTTGAGCATTTCCCATAAGCTCCCTCAGTACCCTTTGGTGGGCCCATCTAGCCCCATAGACTTGTGTGTGTCTAACTGATGTAGCAGGTAACTGACCTTGCATTATGGGGGCTTCATTCTGCTCCCTGTCTTCCAGCTCAGGGAGCTCGGTACCTTGAGAATAACTAGTCTTACTACTTACTAGTTATACTACTACTTACTACTAAGGGAAAGAATACATTAAGTACCTCAGCCTTTTCCTCATCTTGTGTCACTGTGTTTCCTCTCACATCCAATAAATGATGGAGATTCTTCTTAGCTCTCTTTTTTGCTAATGTATTTCCAGGAACATTTTTTATTGTCTTTTACAGCAGTAGTCAGATTAAGTTTTAGTTGGGCTTCTAGTATTCTCCCTGTGTAACCTCATGATATCTTCACAGTTCTCCTAGTGATGTATTTTCAGGTCAAAGTTAGAATGAGAAACCTTCATGTTTTTACTAGACTTTTTCAAAGAAAGATAGCATGAGTGCTAGGCTTCATATCTATCACAAATTGGTATTCACTGTTTCATAATCCATGTAGATGTCAAAAGATTATACGGTTATAATTTTGGGGTAATACAGATTGAGTTTATTTTTCTTTATAAATGAGCACATGAGAAACTATTTCATTCAATGGGCTACCATCATTCCAGAGGAAAACAACTTTTTAAATCATTTGGCCTTAAAAATCATACTTTAGTAAGAGATATTTTTGTATATTCTTTGTTGCCAGAGGTTTGTATCTTTAACTTGCCAATATTTAAGCCTCTTAACTAAAACAAAAGACCTTTTAAATCAGAAAGGTTATTGGCATCAATAGTCTAAATCACTTTTTAAGACCATATGAACTAAGTAAATGTTGGGACTGAGCCTGCCAGTGCATTTACATACAATATTATGAGAGGAACTACTGTGCTTACATTTTACAAGCTGTTACTATTTTGTAAAACTATTCTGAATAAGTCCTTAGATGACTAAAATGTTCAGCTTTTTAAAATATAATTAAACAGAATGTATCAATAACATTCAAGGATTTTCTTTTCCTTTTGTTTAAGACTGCAATAGAAAGAGCCTTTCATTCTAATTCTTTCAGTTGTTAAAATAATCCCCCTGTTTATAAAGCATTACTAGCAGATTAATTCTAAATGTCTTTAAAGGACCAAAACAAACAGTGCTGAAGTGAAAGGGAAAAAAATTCCCTCAGGAGCACAGTCATCGTCTGCATTCCCCTGACTTTATTGCTGGACACAGACCTTTTTTCAAGTATTCCAATGGTTTCTGCTATGGATGAATCACACTTCCACAGTTACAGCTCTAAGGCCTACGGTCAAAGCTTTAAATTATAGTATCTCCTGAAGAGATACTGTAATTTAAAACAAGTAGTATCTCAAATGTTATACTGATTTCCTCGATAAAGATCTTCTGCTTTATTTTTTCAGCATCCTGTCTAAAATCCATGCCTGCTCGATGTAATTAGTGATTTAATCAGAGAAGTAACATGACATAAAAGCCTATTTCATCTGTGACATATAAAAATTACCTTGTGATCTTGTAAAGTATAAATGCAATGGTTTACCAAACCATAAGTGACACAGTAGATTAATGCTTTACTATTAATGCATAATGTATTAATGCCCTCACCCCAGTAGTGTGAAGTCAAAGGCAACTCATGAGAAAGAACCAGAAGCCATTTAACACGAAGGTTATACATGTTGTCATCTAAAACAATGGACATATTAAAACCTGATAATGTTATTTGAAAAGCATACGCAGTAACCTGGGAGAAAACTTACTGACACTTCACAGAGATAGGCAGCTACAACCTAATTTAAAAATTTCTGGACATTAGCTTTCTGAGGTAGGAGGAGGGAAAAATCATTATGCAACCGCCTTTGCAGTTCATCTGTCTCTAGCCTTGAAAGAAATGCCACTAATATGTCAGTGTATTAATTGATTGGTGCTTCATAACTTGCATCAAACCCTTCATAACTTGCATCTGCTCACTGCCTTCATTATTGTAGCTGCATAATTAAAGGCCAAACAGTATAAAGGCTGTTGATAGCACGGAGAGATGTGTATGTCACACAGAGACAAGGTGGATGAGAGCCAGGTGACATTATGAAGTTTCATTATGAGGTGGTTTAAACCCAGCCAGTAACTTAGCACCATACAGCTGTTTGCTCACACCTCCTTTTCCCCCCTCCAGGTGGGATTGGGAAGAGAACTGAAAAAAGGTAGAACACATGGGTTTAGGTAAGAACAGGCCAATCACTAAAGTGCAATATAATAATACTAATAATGATGATGATGAGGGAACAAAGGGGAGAGTATATAAAACTAAAAGGGGAAAGGAAAAAAACTAAACCAAACCAAAACAAAACCAATAAGCACAAGTGGCGCACAGTACAATTGCTCACAACCTGTCATACCGGGCATGACGCACTGTGGTATGGAATACCCCTTTGGCTAGTTTGGGTCAGGTGTCCTGTCTTTGCTTCCTCTCAGCTTCTTGTGCCCCTCTTCACTGGCAGAGCATAAGAAAGTAAAAAGTCCTTGATCAGAGTAAGCATTACTCACCAACAACTGAAACATTGGTGTGTTATCAGCATTGTTCTCAGACTAAAGCCAAAACACAGCACTGCACCAGATTCCAGGAAGGAGAAAAAATAACAGTTACAGCTGAAACCAGGACATGAGATAAAATAAATAATTAGGGCATGATAGCTAAAATAATCCATCAGGAATTTAGCCTAGCCTTCTCAGTACTGCTTACTAGCATACCTGTCCTAATTTTTATTCAAAAGAAGTTCTCGATTTGTGGACCTGAATTCTAATAGTGCTTCTAAATCCTCACAATTGATTAGAACATGTTATAGAAAGCACTACATGGACTGCACAAACCATGGTCCCTATCCCACAGAGTAACTTATAATTTACAGATTAGACAGAATCCAACAGGCAGATGCAGACAGGATTGCATGAGAAACCATGATAATTTGTCTATGGACATCAGTGAGAGCCCTCAGCTCCCTGCTGTAATTACTGGTCATCTGCTATTGGCACCACTGCAACAGCCAGTGCTAACAAGGCAGCTGAAGGATAGCACTGATGCTGACCGAAACCATTTCTGTATAGAAGAATTCAAATTAAAGATGCACCCCCAAAAGCTACAGAGAAACCAAAAACCCCAGTCACTACAAAGAAAATAAATTATTTTTCATTGTAGCAGTTGCTCCCCATGTTTGCTGGCTGTTGCATGGTATTGGAAGCACAATGCTTGACATCATCTTTGGGAAATGCAGATTCATACCAAAACTCTGTGTCACTCCCCAGGTGACACTTTTTACATATGAACTTACTGAATGAAACCTGATGCTACAGTTGCTCAGCATTGGTCTTTTCTACTTCACACTGAAAGTCAAGACTAAAAAAGCACTCTGGAAATTACATTTCAGGTCTGTACTGGTCACACTGCAGAGCTGGGGGAACAAGCACAGGCCGTCTCAGAGTGTACAATATTTGTTTAGCTTCACAAAGCTTTTCACAAGCAACTTTCATTTTCCAGCTGGGTTTACAACCAAGAGCAAATCTGAGGACAGCACCAACACGTACACCACTGAACCATAGGGAAATTATTAGAAGAGCCAAAGCCAGTACAATAAGAAGCCATTCTGAAATGAAGTCACTAAACAGAGATTTTGTTTGAAACATTAACGATGCATGAGGATGTTGCTCTGGAAGTTTAATCTCAACAACAAAGTAAAGCTTTATTTCTGTATACCAAGTCCTAGAAACCTTAAACTGGCTGATATATTCAAAGTATGATTCCATTGTGATCCAGACCATGGTTTGCTTTTACTTCTTAAAATAAAACCAATACTTGATTAGTAGTCTGTAATACAAATCAGCTGAAGGAGTTTTAAGTTGCTGGGTTTTGTTTGTTTTTTGTTGTTCCCCCTCCACCTCCCCAAGTAGATATTAGCCATCCTTTTGCTAAAGTATCATCTCAAAGAAACAATGAAATATTCCAGGAGAAACCATAGGAAATCCCTTGCAGCCCCTCTTCAGCATAGTACTTGTAGTAACTGTTTTGTTGATGTGGAGTACATGCCTCAGTTCAAGGACTGTCTCTAATTTGGACTTTTACAACCAAAATTCTACAATCTGCCTACAGTGTGTTGGCAAAATGAGACATCTAAATGTACTTGGAAGTTATTTGGGGGAATATCCTAGTTGTAGTTTACAACTAGCACAAAAACTGGCCAAGTGCTGGCCAAAACTTTTATTGTAAGATAGTTAGGATCACTTTTCCCTATTGTTCTAGAAAAATTACAGAGGGCACCACTGTTCTTACCTTTCTGAGAAATGAGACACTGGAGGCCTAAGTCCGATTCTGGATATCATCCCCCCCCCCCCCCCCCCCTTTTTTTTTTCCCCCTATTTTTAACTTGATTTCACTAGGCATGGAAAAATACTCTCAATCTTTACAGGCATTCAGCAACAACAACAACAAAAAGTATCAAACTACTTTCCAAAGCTTAAAAGCAACAACAAAAATCAATACTATGCAAACAAATCCACTCAGTAAAACTCTGCAATGCTCTTGAAACACCACAAAGGAGTTACTATAGTCAAGAAGAGACCCATTGCACACGGTGAAGACGCTGAGGAGCAGCAGATTTAGCACAGCCTGCTTTAAGGCAGGCTTGTAGTAAGTATCTCTAAAGAGGCTGACAAGAAAGCTGGAGGGGGCTTTTTACAGAGGCAGGCAGGGAAAGGACAAGCAAGAATGGCTTTAAAGTGACAAGATAAATTTAGATTAGATATTACGAAGAAATTCTTCACTGTGAGGGTGCTGAGACACTGGATCAGGTTACTCAGAGAAGCTCTGGCTGCCCTATCTCTGAAGTGTTCAAGGTCAGGCTGGATAGGGCTTTAAGTAACCAGGTCCAGTGGGAAGTATCCCTATCCATGGCAGGCGGATTGGAATTAGATGATCTTTAAGGTTCCTTCCAACCCAAACCGTTCCATGATACTGACTCAGAAGACTCCATCTCTCTCTCTGACCTACTGCAAAAACACCAGGATCCCCATATCATTATTTTAATCAATGTTTCTTTTCACTGGTTTCTCAAACAAAATTACAGCATCAGTTTGTTCTTCCTGAGCTGACAACATTCTGAATTTTACAACTGGTGGCTTTACATTAGTGCCTGTGAAAAAAAAATTGCCTTACTCATTAGTGCTTTTTGTTTAAAGTGAGTAATCCCATTCATCTTTCCCATCTGTTCAAGGATTTCTCTGAACACAAGAACACACGAGTACAATATGCTGTCTAATCGGTCTGAGGTCTGCTTCACAGTACAGTTGTGGGAACTTCCTGTGTGCCCACTACAAGGCAACTGTGAAAGCCATGACAAAGCAGTGAATCTAACGTTGACACCAGGGTTTGACAAACCTCAAGGTAGCAAATATCTTAGCCTCACAGGCAAAAACTTCATCAGTTTGTGGAATTCAGCTATGAAAAAAGGATATCTTCCAACATATATTTGCAAGTTACACCAGGAAAATAAACAGTATCCATGGGGTATAACTCCCTGTACAAACTGACCACTTGGCCAAAAATGTTCTTGAAGACAAACCAATGTTCCATTTTAAAATACACCTTTTTCTCAAAATACCCAGAATAGTAAAAGACCTTTTCTATTTTGCCACTTTTGAAGAAAATACTTTTCCAACACTTATTTGCTCCCACAGCCATAAAACCAAATACTCTTTGCATTTCTATACACATTTATGTCCTCAAACAGCCTAATGAGTGCCTACATGACATACCAAGTACCTGCTTTACAACTCCTTCTGAAGTCAACAGACACTCTTACACAAATGCTAGTGGCTGGTTACATGGATTTGTAATACTACAGCAGCTGCATGGAATTAAAAAAAAAATAAATAAAATTACTCACCGACAGACGAAGAAGAAAAACTGCTGAAGTGGGTTTATTTGTTGATTGGGGTTTTTCTGCTTAGGCAGATGTTTTTTATGGGAAGATAAGGTTTCTTGAGGTTACTGCCTTACAGCTACCATTTCCAGTGGCTAAACACCTCCATCCCAGGAGCTTGTCTGAATACTACTTGGGAAATGGTGTCCCTACCCATGGCAGGGGGGTTGAAACTATATAATCTTTAATGTCTTTTCCAACCCAAACCATTCTATGACTTACCTTCTATGAAGGTATGTTTTCATTCAAATGAGAATGAGGGACAAAGAGGAAGAAGTTTCTTCCTTAGGTAAGATGATACTAAGCCTAACCTACAACTTACAAAATCACCAAACTAAGTGCTGCTGCACTTGTTTTGGGTGATCTGCCCAACTCCAAATGCATCTTTGAATATTTGCTGACTCCAGGCCTTCAACTCACTGACAGCAGTAAAAGTATTAAGTGAACAGGTTCTTGGTGTCTACACTTCCCTGGTCCTTTTCTTTCTACAATAATTTCTATAAATAAAGATGAAATATGTATGAAGTCCAACAGTAGTTTTTTGTTACGTTGGGGGGGTGTTTATAAAATGGTGATTTTTGGTCTGTTTAAAAGATGCTCAAGGAGAAAGAACTTGATGTGAAGAGCTCACATCAGAAGGACAAACAGCTGACACAGCATTTATGTCCTAGCTCCTCTAGACATGGGAAAAAGAAAAACCTAGATTGAGGTGTAAGTCAGTGAAAGGAGTTTAGATACTCCAGTGATTTCCCCAAGCACCTTTGTATTAAACTACAATGATCTTCAGCCAGGGCCCTGACAGTGACTGCCAAATTTCACTCATTTCTGGGAAACTGGAGAAATTGTACCATGAACATGGAAACTATGGATAAATTCTCTATCCTGCTTGCATAATTCAAATTCTTTCTCAAGTAGCAGCTAAGAAATTTGTGTGTGAAAGCCTGAGCAAATGGGATTTACCTATTCAGCAGAAAAACCTGCTTTTCCCAGCTATATTAATTTAACTTATGAGTTCATGATTAATGAATTTTGAGTTCATTTAACTAAAATGACTGTAAAAGAAAGTGATCTCAGAAGGGAGATATCTCTTTTGGACAGGAATTTGAGATACTTAAGAGTTTGCAATATTAAGGTCATCCTAAAAAACAGGCAGCAGCTCTACATAACACAGTCTTTAACAAAATCCACAAGAAAACTGGGTGAGGGGGCAATCTACCTGAAACACTATGGAAAGAACTCTCTTTTTATCTTAAAAAAAAAGAACAAACCCAAACAACAAAACCAAACAAGTTGTATTAGCTTTATTCAATTAAACTAAATAAAAATACAGACCAAAGGATTGTATCAACCCAGAGACATCATAAACCTACACACAGCTGATCAGGCAAAGGCACATATTTGTAGCTTATTGGAACTCAAATGGAAAAGATCTAAACTGAATGACCAGTAATATGTTCTTGGTTTATTTAACTCACAAGATGAGTTAATGCCAGACCACTGTATGATTTATTTTGTGCTCATGACATCAGCTTTGGAAATACGATCCAAGCTCAAAAACTAAGACACATTATGGATAATATTCAAAACGCTATCTGGCATTGACTGAAATACATTATACACCAAGAAATACAGAAAAAAAGAAATTTTGTCTAATATATCTCTTCCATGGTACTTATCTAGACTATTTCTTCTGCATGCTCAAAATTTATCACCCCATGGTTTTGCTTGCAATAGAAAGCAAATGGTACAAGAATTTGGATTCCATTTCAAATTCAATAATTTAGTAACCAAATCTGCTCTGTACTTTCTTAATAATATGTACAACAAAACCAAAGGGCAGAACATGAGGTGGTTAACAATGAATTCACTGTATATAAAATAATTTACAGTGTTGCAATGCTTTTCAGGACGCATAGTTGTTCTTCTCTTGGTGAACAAAGGATACAGAGGCTGGTCCTCCCAAAATCCTGTAGTAGACTCATAAGTGAGAGCTGAAGATAAATAAACCCCTAATCAATCCCAAGACTTGCATCTGAAAACTGTTCCTATTGCTGTTGGGTGGAAAGTATGTAACCGTGAGATGAGGGACAGAGGTACAACAGAAGACCTGGTATGGGCTACACTGTTTTCCCTAAGCAAGCTGTAAATGCTACCAATGGGCATAGATAACTAATGGCAAGGGGGAAGTATGCACAGGTGAAATGAAGGATCATGAATCTTTAAAGCTATTTTAGTAATTACAGCAAGATTCTCCCTCCTAAAGGGAAATAAAAACATGTTGCGAATCAAGAAATTCTTACCAGTTTGTTTTCTTACTGGTAACAGTGTAAGTCACTTATCTAACTACAAGAAACAGCGCATGATGTCACATGCCATGATTCACGATTATTGCAACAAACGAATCATTAAAAGTTTTCCTTGTTTTTGTCACCATTATGACATCAACAGAGACAGGAGGAGACACTGATGGACAAATGATGTGCTTTGAACTTTCAAAAACACTTCAGTTTCCTTTTGTAAATCCTGATTTTTCTACTTGGATTGTCACAATACTTTCAAGTCATGGCCTATTATGCTACATCTCTACAAAAACATTATACTGCTGTACTACATTTTTGTCAGCAAAAAGAACATGCACTCAGTTCTTTCAAATTTATACAGCTGTTAACAGCAACAGTCAACTTTACAGGATGAAGACCAGACCAAATAATCAGACCAAATAATTCTTAACACAGACTACTATTAAGATGCTATGAACCTAGAAAAGCAAAGAAATAAGAGACAACATGCAGACATTTAGAACACCTTAGAATATTTAGAAATTTAAGAGAGAGGTTTGGAATCCTTCATACATAAACGTCTTCCAGGAAAGTCAATGCAAATTCTTCAACAGTGACCTTAGCACTGTGCTTTAGACAGCTATTTGCATGAGAATGATGGTAAAAAAGAAAACCCCACATCATAGTAATAGTACTTTTGTCTTACAATATTTTAAGCTTGCCTTTGTTACTGGACAGACTTGCTCTGCTTGTTGCTTCAGGTATTTCATGTGGACTTTTAACAACCCACTAAGGTCAATTTTGGTAAGTCATAATAACGTTAAAATGATGCCTAAAAATCCCTTATGAAGGCTGATATTCAAAAACATGAACCAAAACTGAGATAATTCTAATTCACTTATAAATGCAAAACTCCTGCAATTCCATATTAGAAGTTATGTAAATTTTTACATTATAGATGGACACACTTAGAGAGCTTCCAATCTACCTCACAAGTTTCGTTCTATTTTTAGACCTGGTGACTTGGTAAAACTATACTGGTAAAGAGACACTTTCTTATTTAGGCCCCAGCTCAAGATTGTCTTGTACATATAAATATATTTGTGCATACTTGACTGACTTCCAACCAAGCCCCATCCTGTTGACAAGCATATTAGATCTTTTGTTAGTTATCATGAGTTTCTGTACCTAGAGACACAAATCTTGTAGACAGATCATTAGGAAAACACAGTAGCCCAAACACAACCAGTACAGGTGTGTGCAGGACCATGAGGTCCCTTAGAAGCTTCACATTCTTTCTGTCCATACCAAACTTGGAATGCAGCATGGCACTGTCATATTTTGGTCCACTATCTCACAGCCTATGTTCCAGATGGCACTGAGCAGTCACATCAGATGATCCATCAGATCAATGCACTGATCATTTAACTTACATGCGGGACATTCATTGCTTTGACTCAGCAAACAGGGTCCTTCTTCCACCAGGAACTTAGGCACACATCCCCAACAAGCAGTTTTTGCAACAAGACAGACCTGAGCCACTGTCTAGCCTCACAGGTGGCAAGATCTTGTTCTGTTGTGAGGAGAAACCTGAACTGGCCAGGTCCTCCATCCTTCAGAAACTAGAGCAAGGTTTGCAAATTGCTGACAAAGAATCAGTTAATCCCACCATATTTTATCCAGTTTCCACACCTTATCAGTCTGTGTGTGAGTGCCCTTCTACAGGGGCAAGGAAGTAACCATCTAACAGTATCATCTTACAGCACTGAAGAAAAATTAACTCCTCAGTGTGATGAGGATGTGAGGTTATTAAGTCCTCCAGTACATCTTCCAAGAAGTAACTGGGTCTAATGTCAAGCAGTTTAAATTTATGTGCTGTACGCATTGTGGAGACTTGATGGGTAGATGGGGCACTCAGGGACGTGATTTAGTGGGAGCCTTGGCAGTATTATGTTTATGGTTGGACTCAACAATCTTAAGCGTCTTTTCCTACCCAAATGATTCTATGATAACTATGTTAATGTATCTTAGCAGCCAACGTTTGAACATGGTTTAAACATGAAGATACACTATCTTCTTATGCTCTTGTTTACAATGTAAGAAAATGAAAAGCAATACATAATATAGTATACTTTCCTCCTTGAACATAATTAATGTTATGTTTGGAGCAGAAATAGGAAAAAGATTCATGCATCACTTGATCAACAATGCGAAGTATGTGTATCAATACCCACTTGAAGTATTTTTCCTAGGCTTAATTTCTACCCACCCTGTCATGATAATCCACTTATCTAGGTTTCTTTAATTCAGTGCTTCAGTAAACACTGTGAAATCTGAGTTTCCTACTAACCACAGAAATCTGCCTACAGCCACAGCTGACATGTCTTGTTTTCTACATTTTAGCATGTAACAAATGTGAGAAAGTCAAATCAAATTCCATGTTATCCACAGAACAACATCCTAAGAGGCTGTTCAGTGTAGGTTTGAGAATATAATCAATGAAACAATCTCCTTTATAAAGCAGACATTTGATTACACTAAGGAGCACTGTAGCTGTGCTGGGTGGCACATCCCCAACTGCTTCCATACACAGCCTGCACAGGAAAGACTGAAAATGTTCACATATGTGGTTCTACTCACTGCAGCAGAAAAACAAAAGCTGATAAAACAAACCCTTTGTTCACAACAAGAGAGCTGATGTCCTCTGCCAGTCCTTTCAATGTATTTGTTTATCACGTCATGAGGAGAAAAACCCTCAAATCTTTACAGCAGTCGGGTACTTGGGAAAGTTCTACAAATTGCCATTGTCACCATGATACTAACTTTCAAATAATCAGTACATCAAATTAATTTCCTATCTTAGCGTTCAAAAATGAAACTCTTTAAAAATTCCAGATGGAAGGAGAACAACTCAGTTTTGTTATTATTTTCTAGAAGCATATAAATAATCAGATAGTTTAACAAAGTCAGGGAGTTCTACTGCAGGAACTTCAAAGGAGAGTAAATCCCCATACCCAGAGATTACTATGGCTTTGATGTTCCTAAAACAATCTGTATCTTTTCCTACAAGTTTAAAAGAACATATTTTAGAGAATAGGCATCCTTTGACAAATAGCAATCTTAAAAACAATTTACTGTATACGTATGTTATATAAATTGTGTGTGATTTTAATAGTGAAAACATTATTATTGTCAGTGCCATATTAAGTAAAAACAATATTTATAATAGAAACACACAAACTGAATTCGCAAATATTCTAGTTAATTGGTACAAGTTATCTTGTGTGACCTCTGATTTTCAAATTAGTTCCAGATGGGCACAGCCTGACAATTATGTGAAGAAAATGCTAATGGTGATATCAAAATGTAAAGCAGAGCTTTAGAAATGTGCTAATGTACAGCCTTGTATGATTTATTGATATTTTCCACCCATCTGTCATTCGGTATGTTTTACTTTACAGTGAGGGAAACTTGTAGAAATAAAACATCTCTACCTGCCTGGTTTGATACATTCTTTTTATTTATAATGCCAGAAAATGCTGTGAACTTTCAGAACCACATAAAGGACAACAAGGTGTTACCAGACACTATGTACTTAACTACTGAGGTGTTTGCATTAAAATATTGTCTTTTTCCCCCGTTTTCCAGGTCAATGCTCCCAAGAATTGTCCCATGCAATAGTGTTAAGTACACCCCTTGGAGACCATTCTGAACAAAAAAAGCAGATTGTGCTGTACCCACTTTCCTGAATAAAGCACTAGAAGCCTCCACTGTGCCATTGTGAGAATTGAAACACATGACAGTTACCTCCCTAGATGTTACAATAAGCACAGCCATTTTAAAATGACCATTAGACTGTTAAATTGGAAACTACATACCTCAGAAATTAAAAGGAAGATTGAAAATACAGAAATAGTGCTGCCACTGCTGTGCAGACTGTTATATCATTATATATATGCACTATTACACATATATATTTTACTTTTATATATTATTTTAAATAAATGTTATAAAGATATTTATCACAGACACATTAAAACATTATAATCCAAGGGGGAGGAGGAAGTGACAAAATTAATGCATTTTTTCAAGCAGCTTTAAGGCACAGCTATTAATCTATTTTTTATGTAATAGAGTTAAACTTAATAGCTGTGCTTTAAAAAAAATGAATTTCCTATCATGTGTCACTAATAAAGCATTAGTCCAACAAAACAATCAAACCTGGGGATTTTTTTTCAACTCTTAATTTATTTCTTATGCATCTATCACAAGCTTGAATAATAAGTAAACTAATTCCTGAATATCCAGTCCTAGTCAATGAAATTCCACAGATTTTCTTTAAAAGGTAATTGTTTTGTTGTGTTGAGCCATTTTTATGTACAGAAGACAAGAAAGCTGTGCTTAAGAGCAGTGAAGTTACACTTCTCTGAACTCACACCACAGAAGAGCAGCAGAGCAGCAGAAGTCCAGCTATGAATTCGGGTTAGATCTCAAAATAACTTAAAACCCTTTTCTTTAAAAAAAAATGCTGTAGATGTTTTATGCTGTTAATGTAATAGTTAAAGCACTCAGCCTGGAATACCTGGACTAAATTCCTCCCAGGGAGGCCCTCACATCTATGTCATTTTTCTCACTGAGAGAAACTGCCCTGATTTTCCAACACAAGAATACACCAACGTACCCTCCTCTCTGCTTTGGAAGCCATGACATCGGACAGAAAAGAATTCAACATGCAGCAAATATCAGAAAAGGAGCATCAGAGGAAAGAAATAGAAAATCTACATCTTTAGGAACCATATTTAAATTATCCTTAATTGATCTTTATTAAGCTAAATCTTCAAGACAAATTTACTAAGAGAATCTATCTAATGACCTAAAACCTACCGCCAGGATGCTGGGAACTTAGTGACTTTGCCACCAAGTGTGTTATAAATGACTCACCAACCCAACCCACCAGTGACAGGTTTGACATCAAACTTTGATCTGTTTGCTACCTTTGAGCTGAGCTGAACAAATTTCCCAACATGAAATACTGTACATGCTGTGAAACTGAATATGGTTCAACTTACACCGCACACAAAATAATTTTCTGGGATGTCTCAGACTCTGAATTACTCTTACAGTCCTACCGATTTCTTTCAAAAGGAGGGACAGCCCCAAACCTGGATCTGTGACAAATCCCAGACAGACCAGCCTGGGCTCTGCTCTGCTTCCCTGCCCATGGCAGAACTACTGCCAACTGGCTAAATGGTGACAAACTCCAACAGATGTGTCTTCATAACCCATTCCTGATGATAAGAGCAGATAGCACTGTTGCGCTAGCCCCTTTAGTATGGTAGATTAAATGTATTGAGATGTGTTCATACTCTTGACCTCCTTACCCCAACAAATGAGTGTCAAGCAGAATGACTTAATGTGCTGCCACAGCCCAGAGATAGATATGACTGTGTTGGTGCAGAGACAATGCTCCAGAGCTCTCAGCTAGTATATGAAGCACCAGCCTTTGCTTCAGGTTGAAGCGCTCTTTAAAATTCCATTTATAAACCTGAATGCCTGAAGTCCAGTTACTTAATTCTCCTTTTAATTTTTATGGAAATGTAAATATATACATACCTACTTTTTATTCACACTATTAAGGAGCTAACTTTCTACTGACTTGCCTAAAAGCTAAACCTGGTTATTCACCCAGTAATGCTGTGAACACTGCAACAACAACCACAGCCTTCTTCATCAATGTGCCCCAAGATGCTTTGCATCTTCTCTCCCAGTAAAGTGTAGTCTTTAGTTCTCTTTTCAAAATGAGCCCCATAGAAACATCAAATTTCATCACGCAAGTTGTCATTCTTTGACTGAAGTTGCAATATCAATTTTCCAATTTTACAGTCTACTGCCTCCCAAACATTATAATTTGTGGTACTCTTTAGCAAGCCAATTCCTGTATACATGCAACTTTCTTCATTCCACTAATACGCTGATACAAACTCCAAATTAAATACCTATTTTAGGATAAAATACAGTTTAAAATTCCAGTACCTGGGCAGTAAACCTTAAAACAGATGGCACTCCATCTTACAGTAAAACACTCCTTAGGGCTCTTTTTCTTCACTATTACTTCTTAAGCTCCATCAGACTTTAAATCCATGGGTTCTGACCACTGCCAAAGTAGTTTAATTTGATGTTTTCAGATTACCTAATCCATCTGTTATTTTTTTATTCTGCTTAAGTCTCATACTTTTATGATATTTAAACATGCATTTTCTTCATGCTCCATTACTGATCCCCAGATTTTATAGAAGAAATTACATTTGACTATTAAGGTTAGATTCTAACTTTCCTGAAATACAGATGCTGCCTTGGAAAAAAGCAATCTTGTTATCACTTCATTTTAATCTGTCAGATGACAATTCTGATAAATAAATCAAAGTGAGTATACCGTGATCTACCTACAAACTAAGTTTCATATTCTGCCCTGACCAGTCTAGCCTTTGTATTTAACGTCAGTTTTAACTCTACAGGAACAGCCCCATTTTAACCAATCCCTGACACATTTCTTTATATTTGTTCAAATATCAATTTAATATATTTAGGTCTTATTTTTTTCATCAAGTTGTTGAGTGTTTTTTTTTAACTGACAAAGTCATCTTATTTCACCTCTCTGCAAAACCTGAAGAACAAATTCCACCTGGTGGTTTGGTTTTGCTTTTATAGAAGCATCATTTTCCCCTGCTCTCTGGCTCATTTTTAGCTTAATGTCTCCTCATCTTTCCTCTCATGACAAATTCCCATGTCTAAAGAAATCTCTGGGCTTTCACCAGTGAAATTACACTAGGATTTTATACCTCCTCATAGAATGTCTCTCATACATCCCTCAGCACAGATACTTGCATTACCAGAACAAATCCCCAGTGAACTCCTTCCCCCTTCCTTCTCTTGTCCTCCAGACTACATGAGAAAAATCAGGAACAAGAAAAAAGAGTAAGGAAACCTGTTGAAGTGCCTTTATTTGTGTTAATGAAATCAACAACTGCTATCATGATGTTTCTTTCCTGCCTTTTTCAGCTTTCTCCAACTCGTACTTCTCCAAAGACCCATTTCTACCTCATTTTTCTAAGAGATGTATTGCCTTTGTCAACATGTTTGAGCTAAGAACGGCGTTAAGCATTTTGAAATGCCTATGCATAAGGATGATGACACCATAACACATGAGACTTTTTGTTTTTTAGAAGTAAACTCCAGAATGCCTGTAAAGGGTGGGCTTCCCTCCAAAGACGCTTACCACCCAACAGTCTAAGTTATTTTCCTGTAAAAACTTGAAATAAGCTGAACACTGCACAAGTTACAACGCATACCCAAATTAATAGCTTTGCACAATGTTCAAGAAATGTACCAACTGCAATCCTTAACAAACTTGTTAATAAAAAGCATTTTGCACCACTCCCCATGTCTCCCTGCCCCCCACTTGAGCGTTATTGCAAAGATCTTATTTTTGCTCAAGCCCCCAGAGGCCCAAATGTCTCTCTCGAACATTTCATAGCACATAAGCAGTGAAATTACTGCTTATTTCCTTCCCTTGTTTCTAACTTATGGTTCCCTAACATTTGCAATCGAGTCTCCTGTTCATTTCCTCCTCTTTTTATCCCCAAACACTGAGCATCCTGATGTCTGAGGAGCAATGAACTTATTTCCCAAATTCACAATGCTATTATAAAGAATGCAATTATTTCTAGAACTGCAGTTGGCTACCTATTTATTTTCTTCCTTTGTGATCTGCACTCAGTCAAAATTCTTTCATCCTATAACTAATTATTTATCTAATTAAGAAGTTTTACTCCCTCCCATAATTATTAGCCATGCAGTTATTACACAGTCCTGTAATAATTTTGTAACATGCAGGTAAACTATGTAAAGGACTTGCCAGATGCAGATATTTCAATAGGTTTGGGTCCTTTTTACAACCCCCATCTCATTTGTTTCAAATACTGTTATCTTCAGAAATTCAGATTTAACAATGTCTTTTGATGCTTGTCCTTAGAAAGACAGACAAAATTTTTTAAATGTTGCTAAAAACATGTTCTACCTTCTCTGAAAAAATGTCACTATTATTAAAAGGTCTGACACTTTTCTTTGCCAATTTGTTTATGGATGTAAAATATAATCTCTTTTAAACTCCCTCTTTGCTTGTATCTTGTAGCTTTATCTTTCCTACCATCTGGCCTGCTAGTTACTCTCCACCCATGCCAGATTTCTGTTCTTCTGTACCTGGATGATGGGTTTGGATTAAAAATCTGTCAGTTGCATAAAAACAAATAGAAGCAAGGAGGGGAGAAAAGCCCTGGAAGATTTTTTGAGTGTTTTGGGTTTGTTTTTTCTTTTTTGTTTATTTTTTCTTCTTAAGGGTTTGGTTATGTAACTTCTCTAAATTATCACATGCACTTTCTTATGAATTTACTTGAATCCTTTTCCTAAATGGTAAACAAGCATTAGACACTCATGCACCTCTGACAAAACCCTTTGTGTTGTGCATGGGAGTTTTGTTTGTTGGGGTTTGCTTTTGTTGAAGTTTTTAATAGACGCACCATCTTATCCCTTTGTACAACAGAGGACTAAAACACCCCATGTGCTTTAAGTTTGCCATCCAGTCTCCAACCTGTGCCTTTGACAGACAGGTAGCAGAAGCCATAGAGCAGAGTTAATTCATTTCAGCCTAGTGATTTGTCTTCAAAATACTAGATGGTATGTTTCAGATGACAATAAGGAAATTTCTGTTTCATAACGCTGAGTCAGTCACCAATATGTGATAGTTTGATTGTTTTTTTTTTTTTCTTTATAGTAATTTTAGGATGTTTCATTACAGAAACTCACTTTAAAAAAATCCTGACCTTTTCCTCAAAGGGATACAGGCTAATTGAAATTTTTGGGCTCAAACCCCAAATTCAAGTTCCTCGATGATTTGACCACATTAGATTTCTTAAGATTCATTTTCCCAACAAATGAACAACAGTAACAGGGAAATACTAACAAAATACCTATCTGCAGCTCCTCATGGAACCCCAGTATAAAACTGCTATTCAAATAGAGTAGTAGGCGTATTGCACTTCAGATCTGTATTTTTGCACTACTCTTTTTCAAATAAGAAATTGCTTCTCTTCCTCAGCCTTTGCTTATCTCCTCAATCAACAGCCGCAAAAAAAAAAAAAAAAAATGAAAATACAGAAACCAGCTTGCAACTCAGAAATAACACTCATTTCATCAGCTCTGACTACTACACATTTATCTCCCTTCTTTTCTACTATCCATTTTTTAAGCATTCTTGTTCATCTCAACTAAATCTCTCTTGTGAGATGCTGGCTGACCTGAAGACAGAAGATGCTATGGAAAGGAATGTTGTAATCCACAGCCATGCGGATCATGACCTCCCCAAGCACAAGTCATTGTAAATCCCCTCTTTCACAGTGATTCTCTTCAACTCAGAGCTACTGCTCCTGTGAGCAATCTCCTTGTCTTGCATCTCACGATAACGAAATTTTCCCATCACAAGACTGCAGTTCCTTATCTGCCAGGCAGTGTCAGAAGCTGAGGCATTTAGTTTTACATACAAGGTTTCCCTGGAACAACCAAAACACTCTAGTGAGTAACATGTATGTGCTCCTCCAACAATTTCTTCAGAATAAAACAAAGGTTAACAAAGGTTTCCAAACATTTCTACCACAGCTATTTAAAACTAAGAATATTTTCAACAGAAATTTCACCCACTATTTTAACAAAATTGGTGTATTATCTGACCAATCATTAATACTCTTCCTCAGAGTCTTCCTTCTATAGACATTTGAAAAATACCTAACACCTACTTACCCCAGACAACTGAAAATCAAGTTTTTTGTATGCTATCTCATAATATGAATGCTTTTTCTCAAGGCCCAAGTTGTCAGCTTTATGAATACTTCAAGCTATCGGTAGTAGACAAGACTTACAAAAGCTTTTACAGTGGATTTTTAGAAGGATGGAAAATCATGCTTCTGTGTCAGCTGCTGGGCAGGCAAGTACCTTATCAGATGGATGAATATGCTTTTGCTATCTCTATTAACTCTCCAACTCCCCCATGACACATTAAAAGGACTAGTTCTAGTGCCAGTTTTTTGATTCTAACAGAAAAATAATTATTGTCTGAGAAAATTAAATCTTCCATGCTGAGACCCTGAAAAGTTGCAAAGCTGATCACTTGCGAACTACAACCCCTGCATGTGAGTCAATTTGTTCTTACACTGAAGAAGTTCGGAGTACAACCTCTAAAATTACCATTGCTGGGAAGGACATTGAAAGTATTAAGGCTAATTAAACAATAGACTTTCTGGCAATGTGAAAATAACATCTCCAGGACTGCCAATGATACTGGGTTTTAAATGTAAACAATCTGTAGTATAGATTTTCTAAAGAGAACGATACAAGAAGCAGCTTCTGAAAAGTCTTTTTGGTAACACAAAGTCTCCTATAACATGAATCTCCAGATACATCTGCTCTGATGTCTTTTGCTGCAGCACACCTCCTCTTAATACTTTTAATTGTTACCTTTCCCTTCCAAACACAAGATCCCTTCTACTTTCCTTAAAGATATACTTGTCCTTTTGAAAAAAGGTGAAGAAATCTTAAAGACATGAAAGACAGTTTGGCAACTAAATAACTCCCCCACCTGCACAGCCTTCACTCTGCCCCTCCTACTCACTCATCCGCATTGTGCTCAGTTGGAAATTTATTCCCAGTAAAATTTAAAGCAAGTACAGAAGAACTAGGATTGAAAATAGGCAGGAGTATTTTAGTATCCAGATTGTAGGAACAGATTTTCCCACAATGTGAACAATAAAGTCATGGAACTTCTTCAGATAAATCTTCATTTGAGGGATGCTCACTTTACAACGGTCTAAAACACACCCGAGTCATGTATCAGCAAGATTTCCCCCAAACCTTTGAACAGATGATCATGTTTACAGCTCAAATAGAAGCAAACTCAAAACTTTCAAGGTGGGATTTGATTACTGCCTACTGATTACATAGGGAAAGACACAGATATCATCAGTCAGGCTATAAGCAGGAAGCAACAGACCTCATCTTGGCAGATACTTTGTTGTTTTGTTTGGGGTTTTGGGTTCTCTTTTTAATACCTACATGATGCCAGTGAAGAATGGGAAATAAATAAATAAATGAATAAATAAATCAGTTGCATGTACACTTCATCGCCTAAATCTGATGCTTTTTAACCATGAAGATTAGCAACATAGTCCCAGCACTGATATATATATTGTCTTGCAAAGACAAAATAATCTTGTTCTGCAATGTGCTGTTAAAAACTAGTTTGCACACTGCCCATCTTCTTCTAAAAGTCAATGCCATTGTAGCTTTAAAAATCCTCTGCAAAGACCTGAATTTTCCTGCTTGCCTCCTGTTGCTGAGTAAAGGATTAGTCCAGTAATAGAGGATAAGTGATTTTGTATCCAGGATTTAGGAAGGCTAAGGAGAACGAGCTGTAAAGCAGCACAACCCTACTAAATTAAGTACCCCAGAGCTGTTTCTCAAGACCACATTTAAGGACAGACATCCCTGCTTCCTAAGTTGGGATCCAGCCCTTCAGCCTGGCCAAAAAGCAGTGAAGCAAGCAGGAAGGGGACAGAATTGCAGGGCCAAACAATGCCTGAAAGATTTCTCCACCCTTCAGGAACAGAAGCTAAAAACTGTCAACACAGCAAAAATCTTTTCAAGATATTTTAACAAACAAAGATTTGTGCTATTATAATACTGAAAAACTTTTGAGCACAGTATTTTTAAACCTACAGCATAGGACCATAGAATGGTTATGGTTGGAAAGGATCTTAAGATCATCTAGTTCCAACCCCCCCTGCCATGGGCAGGGACATCTCACACACTAAACCATGTCACCTAACACTCTGTCCAATCTGGACTTGAACACCGCCAGGGATGGAGCATTCACAACCTCCCTGGGCAACCCATTCCAGTGCTTCTCCACCCTCACAGGAAAAAACTTCTTCCTTATATCTTACCTGAACTTTCCCTGTTTAAATTTAAACCCATTACCCCTTGTCCTATTACTACAGTCCCTGATGAAGAGTCCCCATCCAGCATCACTATAGGTCCCCTTCAGATGCTGGAAGGCTGCTATGAAGTCTCCACACAGCTTTCTCTGCTCCAGGCTGAACAGTCCCAACTTCCTCAGCCTGTCTTCATACAGGAGGTGCTCCAGTCCCCTGATCATCCTTGTGGCCCTCCTCTGGACTTGTTCCAACACTTCCATGTCTTTTTTATGTTGAGGACACCAGACCTGCACACAATACTCCAGGTGAGGTCTCATGAAAGCGGAGGGGCAGGATCACCTCCTTCGACCTGCTGGTCACGCTCCTTTTGATGCAGCCCAGGATATGGTTGGCTTTCTGGGCTGTGAGCGCACACTGAAGCAGGCTCACGTTCATTTTCACATCAGCCAATACTCCTAAGTTCTTCTCCACAGGGCTGCTCTGAATCTCTTCTCCACCCAACCTGTAGCTGTGCCTGGGATTGCTCCGACCCAGGTGTAGGACCTTGCACTTGGCATGGTTAAACTTCATAAGGCTGGCATCAGCCCACCTCACAAGCGTGTCAAGGTCCCTCTGGATGGCATTCCTTATGCTTAGTGAAGCCATGCTGGCTGTCACCAACCGCCTCTTGTTTTTCATGTGCCCAGCATGGTTTCCAGAAGAATCTGCTCCAAGATTTTGCCAGGCACAGAGGTGAGACTGACTGGTCTGTAATTCCCTGGGTCATCCATTTTCCCTTTCTTGAAAATGGGGGTTATATTTCCCTTTTTCCAGTCATCGGGAACTTCACCTGACTGCCATGATTTCTCAAATATGATGGCCAGTGGCTTAGCAACTTCATTTGCCAGCTCCTTCAGGACCCGCAGATGGATTTTATCTGGTCCCATGGACTTATGCATATTCAGGTTCTTAAGATGATCTCAAATTGATCCTCTACTACTTTCTCACAATCCCTGCATCTGCCTTCTAAATGGCTAGATCACTTGCCAGTGAAGACTGAGGCAAAGAAGCTATTGAGAACATCAGCCTTCCCCAAATCCAGGGTAGCCAGTTCTCCTGCTTCCTTCCAGAGAAGGATATTCCACGAGGGCTACAAAAAGGGAAAGAAATGTTTTGACATATACTACTCAAGTGTGAAAGTAACCTTTAGCTTTAATGGTTTATTCAGGAACTATCCTGAAGTTTTTAATTAGCTAATGCTTCACTAAGATCTGCAGTCCCCCAAAGAACATAATAGTTCCATAAAATGGCTCTGTTTTAATTTCTGTAGTTTTAATGTAGCACGCAATCTCCTATCCTATATCCCAACTGTAATTAGCATAGCTATTTACTGAATCGTAGTTGCAGTTGCTATAATAAGTACATTTAGTGTATTCCTAAGTACATTTAGTGTATTCCTAAGTACATTACTGGTATTACAGAATTTATTATGAAGACAGAGTAAGGAAAACAGGGTGCCAAAGCCATTTCTACTCAAGGGACTGGCAGAGGAAGGTGAGGGGATGGGAAAGTTGTTCTTATGGAAATAGCAGATTTCTTCAATGAATTAGGTGATTTGCAGAGTCCCAAGTGTTTATGAAATTGTTACATAAAAATGTACTTATCGGAGGGGTAAAAAAAAACCAAACAAACACACAAAAAAACCCAAACCTCCTCAAACAACTGGTAGAACACAAATTTAAAACAACTGTCCTGAAAGTGAAGAAAAAATCTTTAAAACACATCAATAATATTATTTCCTGACAGAGCCTATAAAGTCCAAAACCTATTAAAAATGGTTTTCACATCTTTTGAGATCTGATAATAAATTCCAAAGATATGAAATCTGTTTTTAATAGGCTTTGGATATTAGCAGTAATATTTCCTTATAGTAAGGATATAGATATAGATGCTGAATTTACAGATCGCAAACAATTTTAGAATGAGCCTACAAGGACCAGCTCTCCTCACCCAGATCTGTGCAACAGATGAATCAAGTGAACGCTCTAAATTTATCTTGCACTGATAAATATTAATTGGTGTCAAAGGTCACTTACATGTACAGCGGAATACTAACCCTCCTTCCTTGCAGCTATATCATACAAACTACCCCAGAGAGAAACAAGTATATCAATCTAGCTATACTTTGTTAAATGAAAGTAAAAACAAAATTAGAAATATAGCAGGTAGTGCTACAGTATCTTGGCCCTCCTATCATCATATTCATGAATTACAGATACTCAGTTGTACACCTCTGAACTTGCTTTTTCTTCAAACATAAAGCAACTTTAAGACAGTACCATGGCAAGAACATGAACTTAATAGCTAAGTGTTTCAGTAAATACAAGTAACCAAATCATGCCAACACAGATTCAGCTTCAAGTCACCAGTACTGAAAGACACATCTTCTGGTGAAGGAAAATCTCCAGAATAATTTCCAAGAAAGAATAAACAAACAAACAAACCGAAAGCAAAACAAAACCAAACCAGCAAACACAACATACCACACAAAAAAGACGAAGAAAGACCCACAGACCTGCTGCAGCAACCTCTCCTCCAGTCTCACCAGTTGGAGGAAAATCCTGGCTGACCTGGACACCTGCAGTTACCCAAAACCAACTCCTGCTACGTGGTAAACCCAATGCTATTTGCTCTAAAGCCAAGAGAAAAACAGCAACAGTAGCTTCATGACACCATGTCACTGCTTCCTTAGGGGAGTACTTAGCAGTGGCAAAAGCAGGCACTTCTGGACAGTGTGATGAAAAAACCTTGCAAATCCATGAAACAAGATTTCTATTGAGCAAGGAATATGAAAAGGACCTCATTCAGGAGCAAACTAGAAATGGTAGTGCTGCACTTCATGACATGAGCAAGGGTATCTCTTTCCAAGGGTATTTTTAAATAGTACTTGCACGGCTAGTTGGATGTACTCAAAAGCATCCTGCTTCATTCACACACCTGCCCACTCTGCCCTCTGCAGTCACAGCGATGTGGATCACAATCTATTCCATAAATTAGCATTTTAATTTATTTTAAATGAAGCATGGCGAAGAGAAAGATGAGCAAAGTCAAGAAACTACTAACAAGCTTGGCCAACTTTTCAATACCCCATGCTCCAAAGCAAGATTTTGAAGACAGCCTTCTTCTGTAGGGAAAAGTTCCTGAAAGGAAAGGGGGTGGGGGAGAATCTTTCTCCCATTGCCTCTCTCCCTTTGCTTTCCAAAACAAGAAGCCTCACTTTTACTAATCAGTAATTAAAGCGTGCACAGCAATGTTATCATTAAGTCTATGTGTATATGATAAAAATAATTGCTTGCTACTCCATGATGCACAGTTGTCCTGTGCTCTAACTTGGAAGTAAGAAGTAAGACAACTTAATTTCAACAGAAGATGCTCACATGAAGCTTGCCTCTCTAATAACTTAGTGGGAAAAACAAAATAGCATTTTAGTTCAGCATTACCACACTGAATAGAGTATCTGTTTTCATTAACAAGTCACACAGAAATATTCCAGACCAGTAGCAGTTACCTGTACGTTGCTTTCATCTCACCAACAGTAAATCCATTTCTTAGTCCTATGGGGATCTCTATCAGAAACTGTTGGTCCAGCTCAGCTTTCTTTTTCTGTACCGCAGAACAGCAGAACCCTAAAAGCAAATGGCAGCTCATGTCTTAAGTAAATCTTGCCCTTATCTCCAGATGGCAAGAGTAGACCTGGCTCATCATCTGCACTACATTCATTATAGTCCCTTTCTGTTTATTATTGTAAAACATTTTTAATAGGAGGGAGGGGGAGTGAGGAAGATTATTACCGTATTATGTTGACTCTGTATCAAATTCTTATGCAAGCAGCCTTTTTCAAGAACCAGGTGAAGTTATGCTTCATTGGAGAATCCTTTGGGTATAATGCATGGTTAAAACTATGAAATGGGGCAGCAAGTTGTGACATTTAGAGTTAAGATGCTGAACTGATTAAACACCGATTTTTTCAAAGTGTCAGACATACAAGATTTACTAATTTTCTCATCTAGTATGTCAATAATTCTAATTGATGAGCCATCATTAAGCTCATTATCAAAATTGAGATGCAAGTTGATGTGGAAACATTAAAGATTATATAGAGCTTTTGAAATTATTAAAGAAAAAATTCTATCAAATGCAAATATTTAAAAGTTTAGCATTGAAGAAACAATGTGACTGAAGAACTGAAGCATATAAAATGTGAGACATCAAATGCATAAATTCTTAATCTCTTTAAACTATTAGAAGTATCTAATACATCCCAAAAATCTGTTACTTCTCACACGTGCTCTGGAGCATTTCTAATGCAAGTTACAATTTTGTGATTGATTTTTAATGCAAAAGTTTATTTTTCCACTCAATCTATTTGGGGGATTCCCATAAAGTCACAGTAACCCAGTGACCGTTTAAGTTCTGGGGCATGAAACATTCACAGCTAAATGCAAACTACATTGGTTTTGCTACTACTACAATAATGTAAGTGCCAGTTATCCCTGACATCTGGATTGCACTAGCACAGCTACTGAACCTGAAAATTGTGCTGATATCTGGGATCCTACAATGTTATCTTATGCCTTCACTGGAAAAGACTGGATCTGCTTGTTGCCAAGCAAGCATATTAACTCTTGCAGTAACTCAGCCCCAGGATGGGATAACTATGGATGTGTCAATTCTATAACCTTCCCACATACCCACCAAAGTGCAGCACTGGGAAAGGCAGAAGTCAAAGATAGCCATTTTGACCTGCCATGAATCTATGGTCTTTCAGATGTGTTTTCCATTATTCCTGAACGCATGCTGCCTTTGCCTGGAAGACTAAACAGTTCTGCAACTCTGTTGCTTTTTAGCTGTGGCATGTTGGCAGCTTTTAAAGAGAGACCATCATTGTGCCACATATTCCTGTAAGACCACTTGCTGATTCAGCAGAACACCACTATCTGGGAGCTTTAGAGTTGAACACCACCTTTCATATGGGCCAAATCATGAAAGCTCTCCAAAAGGTAAATCACAAAGCTATAAACTACAAGCAAACACACACACAAAAAAAACCCTGTAATAGTCTATAGCTGCAGTTCCCCTTCATGTCTCTTACTTCTGCCAAAAAGTGTTTCATGAATTGGAGTATTTTATCCATTTGTGCTGAAAACAGCACAATGCCCTATATTAAATAGTAAGCAGGAATTCTCATACTATCCAGCACGAAGCATGTCCTAACTTGTTATTACACACAGCAATAGTCTACAGCAGTTCTTCCAGATCTAGATACACAGCTGCTTTCTCAGCTCTCATTTTACATTAAAGGGTCACTGAATCATTGATTCTCCATCATTCAGGTATCAGTCTGCAGGAAGGGATACATCACAGGGCTACCATGCTCCACAAAGAAGTCTTGCACAGGAGTGTGCAGTGTGTCCAGCCATCTGCAGGAACCCATGCTCTGCATGCTGCACTTTCTATAGGTGTCAGTTCCTTTCCTTTCTGTTGCATTCAACTAGTAAGAAATCAGCAAATGCCTTGAGACAACTTGCTTGGAGAAATATTCATTACTAATTTTGTCTTTGATGACTATAATTTTAAGAGTCCATACTCCTTCTTATAGCATCTGAAATTCTGATTTATTTTATCCTTAGCCTGGAACAGGAAGGTTTTTGTCTCTACAAACCTTTGCTTGTCACTCATTTCCCTGATGCTGCAGCCAGGCCAGCATCAGTCATGCCATCTGCCACAATGCCACAGCAGCAGCACCTTTACATTCAGACTGTGTTTACTTCTCTGTTAAAGGTGTGAGTTTCTGATAAGAGCAATCTCTTGACTAAAGCTCAAAATACCAACCCTGACTTCCTTCCTCAGTGTCTCAGGTAGTGGATGAAGACAAACTGAATAAAACATTCTATTCTGCAGTCGCTGCTTTTGTCATCTGCATGAAAACTCTATGGAGCTATTTTTGTAAGAACTAAGTAATACACCATTTCCCTCCCTCCCTTAAGAACTTCTTCTGAAATCGGATTCTATACTGGCAGGGCAGTCAAATTAAGATTTTCCTAAATAGTCCACACATTGTATGATTTTATAATACAGAATCATAAAACCCGATAGAGAATCATGTTTTCACCAAAACATTTTTCCTACCAAGCCTCAAAGAATTTACAAGCCCCAGTATGTGATTGCAGAAACAGAGAAGTACACAGAATGCACTGGTTTTCACAGTTTGAGTTTAATAACAAAGTATTTCTTGGTAAATTATCCATGCTGAAAAAAGTTTTCTCATTTAAATAGTCAAAAGGTGAAGAGATTCAGAAGTACAAAGAGTTTAGTACTTAATTCAAAATTGCTTTTCTCATTAGTCACTGGGTGTGAAGAGAATCAGTTTCTCAGCTCTCACAACTCTACAGACCAATTGAGCTACTGACTTAACAATGAAGGTATAGACATATTAATAGCTCTTTTCAGAAAAGAAAATTGATAATGATAAAAAATACTGAAGTAGCTCCTTTTAGCTAGTGTCTTGCTGACAGGCCTCCCTTTACTATTGCAGCTGAGAAGGTTTTCTCTTAAGTGCCACATTAAAGAAGGGAGAATGACATTTCAGGAGTTGGCACCAGTTTGCATAGACAAAACTATAGGTTCAGCAAGACTGAATGTACTTTACATGGATATTTGCAGATACTGCCGGCTACAATTGTCAGGAATTACTGAAAGCCTTTATGACAATGCATGTTGGGCATTTCTCAGTATCTTCTGTTTCAAAGCTTTGTATAATAGACCAGCAGCAACATATAGAAATAGCAACGTTTTCATACAGTGTGACAGCTTTTTAGTAATTTATGGCTACTTATGCCTTCCTAGCATATAACAGGCTAGGATTTTTTCTTTTTTCCCATTATTATTTGAACAGTTAATCTTAGTACCACAAACTGTGAAATCTGCAGAGCACAATTCACATTTTGTTCTGGCATTTCTTCCAAACATCCTCCAGATTCAGGAAGAGCCTGTCTTCAGAAGGCTGAGCCACCATGAAGGGCAGGTTCTGATCACAGATCTGCCTCTGCTGATCTTTCTGCAGCTAACTGCCATAGATCAGCCACTCTGTATTGTCTCATGAGGAAATTTACACCTGTGCACCGCATTTCCAGCCCACAGGTGCCTTCCCATCCCCCTGCTGCTCACCTGCCTCCAAACAGAAAGCTCACATCAGCACGAATAAGAAAGCACAGAAAAAAATAAAAAATAATCCCCTGCCTTATACTGACCCTTCTGACACAGTATGCAAATTCTTCTCATTTTTCCAGTGTCTTTTTTTTCCTGAGCAGCCAAGTTATATCCATTCCTGTCAGCATAAGAAAGCCTCACATTTTATGCTTTTTTAAAATAAAACACACTCTAACCAGCTGACAGTGTAAATTTCAAAGTGACAGTAAACACTTCTAGCATTTAAAACCCACTGTTCTTGAAAGTCATTCGTTTTGTGGAAGCAAATGAAAGCAGATTTACTTGCTGTGTAATTCCACACAGTTTTCACATCCACTGTGGGTTTTGTAAGTTCCTTTAGTTATGAAACTCAGACTTGAGTTTTCTCAGAGCCTACCTATGTTAAAGAGAATTTTTCCAATTACTTAAATAGGCAGTGGATTAGGTTCCACATGAGACATACATTAACAGAGCCTGATTAACAGCAGTACTGCACTTGAACCTGGTCTTGTGCTGGTGTCGATACTTCATAGGCAGGAGCTCTTCAGCAAGAAGCACAGCTGCTAAAGAGGGCAAAAATAAACAGCAATTTCCCCCACAATATAACCTGTGAGGAAAAATAAATAAATAAAAGGAATCATGGAAAAGATCAGCTTTCCGTGAATTCATTCAGTCTGCACTGCAACACACAGAGGAAAAACCGACTGAGAATATAAGCTCTTTATCAATTCACCTTTGAACATTTGCTGCCCTAAAATAGATTACTACTGTTTTATGGGGAAATATGGATACGCCTGGTTGGAAGAAATATATATTACAAAGGTAATTTAATTCATTTAGTGATATAAAATATCTTTTTTTTTTAACTTCAGGAATGAAACTTAGATTTAAAAAATAATTTAAGATGCTAGTCTATTTTAACAATAAATGTTATAGCCAGCATCTGAGAAGCTGCTCATCCCACCACACTGTCAGGCTCCAATCTGGCAGAGGTCTATAAATGTACTTGTGTGCACTATGAGTAATATCACTGATTCACAGGGGTGGCTCAGACAATATTGCTAAACAGATGCACAGATTTGGGGCCTTAAAATACACGTCCCTCTGGTAGCTCAGAGACAGTTTGAGCTTCTCCATATTTCAAAATTTGAGTGTTCCTGGCTGGCTTAAAAATTGCAGTGACAACTTTGCTAACATCAGTGAAATGCATGAGGAAAACGTGTACATAAGCCCCAGTTGGGCAAGGGGTATAAGAGCACAGACCTGGAATAAAAACATTAACCGAGGAGTCAGCCACATGGGACCATCATGTCCCTTTCCACTGCACAAAGAGCTCTATTACAGTCCTCCCCTTGCTAAGACCATCAGGATACACCCAGAGGAGGTCATAAAGGTGCTCAGAGGGCTGAAGAACCTCTCCTATGGAGACAAACTTAGAGTTGGGCTTGTTCAGCCTGGAGAAGAGGAAGCTCCAGGGAGACCATAGAGCAGCCTCCCAGTACCCTAAAGGGGCTGAAAAGAAATCTGAAGAGGTGATTTTTACAAGGTTAGGTAGGGACAGAACAAGAATGAATGGCTTTAAACTGACAAAGAGAACAATTCAATCAGATATTAGGAAGAAGATCTTTCCTGTGAGGGTAGTGAGGCACTGGCACAGTTTTCCTGGAGAAGCTGTGGCTGCCCCATCCCTGGAAACATTCAAGGCCAGTTGGATGGGGCTTCGAGCACCCTGGTCTAGTGGAAGGTGTCCCTGCCCTTGGTAGGGGGGGTGAACTAGATGAGGTTTAAGGTCTCATCCAACCAAAACCATTCTATGATTCTATGAGTTGGTAAAAATAAAAAATAACCAATATTCTCCCTCCTCACAGGCTTTGTTATCCTGAAGAGACCAGTTCAATGCTCCCAGCACAGTGTCTTCATCAGGTCTTACAGCCTCCTAAACTCCTCTTTGGGTCAGAGCCTCTGAAACCTTTCACTGAAGACAGAACAAATACTTAATGGTAAAATGTTTGCACAACAACATTTCCATGAAGAGTATTACAAGAAGCCATTTTTTGTTCCACAGACCATCACTACTTGACATGCATTACGGATGATAATGTTTACTAAAACGCTATTTCCATGACACTAGTGTTTAGCTCCTTTTCCCATGCTTGCCTGCACATGTAGTTAACCTCACCCAGTGATAACAACTGCTTTTAAAGAAATAACTTTCTGTATTATTTTGTATATTGCATCATTTGCAGTCATGAGGGAGATCATAATCCTGGAATTGTTGAAATTACTTTAGTTTTTTTCTGAAAAATTTCAGGTTCAAGTTATTTGCAAAAGGAACCAAACAGAAATAGTGACTGATTAATGCAAGCCTTTGAGGTAAGTAAACAGAACAAATTACGTATCTCCCCACGCCTGTGGATTCAGATTTTTACTTGATTTGCTTCACTAAATAGTTTTCCCTGTAACAAACAGCAAATAGCCAAGTTCACTTACAGGGAGAATTTCAATATATGTGTTTGCTGGAGAGTGTAATCACATCAGAGTCTGAACTACATGAAAGCGAATATTTCTGTGGGTCACAGACCATTCTGCAGCTGTGTTACTTCACAAATTCAGTTTATGAAATACCTCCCATGGGGCTAGAGCAGCAAGACTTTGACAAAGGCTGCAAATACACATTTTCCATAAACCTGCAGAGATACGTGAAGTTCTGATAAGCTGAGGAATTCCTTCATGACCAGCAGAACCACTTACCTTTCTCTTTTTGGTTATGCGTGGTTATAGTAACCATGAAATCGGTGTTGGACTTCTTAAAAAGTATTAGGAAAAATCTAAAGGGATCATCTCTATTTTTGTATTAGACATTCAAGTAATGTTACTTTTGAGAGTCCACAAAAAGTTGAAAAAAGTTGCACTGAAATATAACTAAAAGCTAAATAAAATGCCATCAATCTTCTACATGGTTCACTAAAATGAGCCTCCTGATTATACAGTTAAAATTTTAAAGTATCACACACCATTTTAATGTAACATGTTTTGGCATTTAAATTTCAATTTTTACCTCCTCATAAATGGTGAAATTTCTTTACCTTGGAAGAGAATGGTTAAAACCTGAAGTGTGAGCACTGCAGATTTGGATGGGAGCACTGCATTCTGAAGGAGGTGAGAGAATGAACATAGTTCATTAAATAATGTGAGTAGTAATGAGGGCTTACACAAATCAAACAGTGTGTTAGGTAACTGTAATGTTGCTTTGTGGTAAACCACCTGTCAGGAAGCACTTCCAGTTGAAGCTACGGTGCCTCTAGATGATTTCTAATTAGTGTAAACTTCACTGGCATGGAATAAACATATTAAAAAAGTACCTGGGGTTTGGTTTTTGTTTTGCGTTGTTTGTGTTTTTGTTTTGTTGTTTTGTGTTGGTTTTTTTTTTTTCCTGTAGCTTCTTTCACCCTTCTCCTAGCACTGTGAAAAAGAAAACTCTTTTACAGAGAGTACTAAGAGAAGCTGTCCTGGGTTCAGCAATAGCAGTCAGTTTTCTCCTTCTTGGTAGCTGGTGCAGTGCAGTGTTTTGACTTTCGGCCTGGGAACAGAGCTGATAACAATGATGTTTTGGTTTGGCCAAGGACTTTCTGAGCCTCATGCTCTGCCAGGGAGGAGGGGAAGCTGGGAGGAGGCAGAGACAGGACACCAGACCCAAGCTAGCCAAAGAGGTATTCCATACCACAGCACGTCATGCCCAGGATGTAACTGGGAGTTAGCTGGAAGGGCTGGGAGTCTGCAGGGTTGGAGGAGGTATGGGTCGGCGCTTGGTCGGGCTGGGGAAGAGGGGGGGGGGTGAGGTGAGTGATCGGTTGGCTGGTGGTGAGGTGCTGTATTCTCTTCCCTTGTTATTTCCTTTATCATCATTATCATTGTGGTAGCAGTAGTGATTTGTGTTACACCTGAGTTACTAAACTGTTCTTATCTCAACCTGTGGGAGTTGCATTCTTTTCAATTCTCCTCTCTGTCCCTCCGGGAGTAGGGGGAGGGAAAGAAGGGGGGGAAGTGAGTGAACAAGCTGTCTGGCTGGGTTTAAACCACGACAGAAGCCTACCACACTCATCTAAGGAAAATGGCAGTCCTTCATTCAAACACATGAAGAAAAACTGAGCTCTAGAAAAGACAACTCCTAAAAAGATTTGTTACCAAATCATAGAATATAAAACTTAACTTCAAAAATTTAAAACAGCACCTACCTCTGACACTAACGTGAAAGGGCTCCATATCAATAAACATCATTAAAGTTTTCTGGGGTAGTTTTTAAAGATACCAAACATTTTTAAGTGATGGATGTTCTAATAATAATCAAAACCTCCAGCCCCTCAAAAAACACAAGGTACTGTAAAATGCAAAGATGAGTAACTGAGGGTAGTCCTGCCTGCCTCATCCACAGGACAACCTACAGGACCACAGTGCCACATCCATGAACCTGGAGAAGGCGAAAGCCATACCCTGGCACACACACCATCCCCTTTCAAGAAAAAAGGAACTGTGAGGAAGCAGAAAGTCTGTATTTAAAAAGTACAAGTGTATCTTCTGATATACAATTTTATAGCTTCAGTCTTCTAGCAGTTTTCTTCCTTTATTCCATACCTGGTTACAAAAAAAAACCAACAAACTAAGGTTACAGCAGCGGCCCCCTCTACCTGCCCCATGCTGCTTACTGCTCAGTTGCCAGGCTGCTGCCAAGGAGCTGCCAGCACTCTCAACAACTAATTTCATAGCAGCAGGATCTTCATAGCTCTTCATCAGCCAATTGACCAAAGAAACATGGATTATATGCCCCCAATTTTGAATAGGTTTGTTGTTTTCTGAAGTAATTAGAGGAGCATGGAACACCCTGGTACTTTGAAAATTAATAAATCTTTCCTCAAAATCTATACATGCTATGCAACGACAACAAAAAGAAACAAAACACAAAACCCAAAAATACACACACACTCCTAAGCAAACAAACAAACCAAACAAACAAAAAAAAAAAGGGCAAAAGGGGTTGAGCAGATGGGATAACAAGGTCCAATATATCAAACCAAAGAAAAAAGACTGAAAAAGACTGTTGCCAAAAGGCCATGGAAGGTACAGTCAAACAAGTGCTCTTCAACGAGGAATCTTCAGGTTGGATGTAACCTGAAAACTTTTGGGTTTATTAAAAAAAAAAAAAAAGAACAATCTCCAGATACAACATTCTCTACCTTGGAGCTCAGAAGAGAGACGTAAAACACTGGATAGAGTTTCCTTTTTTTTTAGTAACTGAAAACACCCCTGGAAATACAAAGGTATTTGGATAAAACAGAATCCTGTATGACCATTCATCCATGCTTTAAGTCATCTAACCCTGTCTGCTGTGCTGTTGAAGCATATCTAACACTTCTTTTGCGTTCTTCAGTACTTCCTTATTAGAAATAAAATAATAAAAAAAGGATTAACAACCAGAGTCTAGGAGAACATCTGTTCTAATGAAACTTTCAGACACAATAGAATTGGAAAGCAGAAGTCTTTCAAGAAACTCGAATATGTCAAGTTCACCTCTTTTTCATTGTTAAACAAGAATGGTAGCATGAACATTAGTTTTTATTGAGTTTAATCAGTGTGGTAAGAAAAATCATTTTGCTCAAACTTACCCATTTTATCTAGATATCACTTAACAGAATAACGATCAGATGCTATCAGATTATTTACTGGGTTATTCAAGTAATACTGCTAATAATTACAAAAAGCCCAAGTTCCTTGAGTCTGTGTAATCTACCTTACCTCTGAGCACAGAGACAGCTAGCTAGCAGTAGGTAGCTAGCTGAGGCATAACAAAAGCTCTCCGAGTTTTTCTTCATCCCTGGAAAGCAATCAAGATGTGTGTATGCTATGAGTTTTTCCAGAATGATTGGTTATGTTCATTAACTTAAGCTGCACAGAGAGTATCTTTCAGTCAATTAATCTCAAAGCATGGGGACAGTACTTGTGAATCATCTTGCCATTTCTCATTGCTTGGTTAGCTATAATTTTATGCTCCGCTACTGCTCACTGTTCAGAGAAGTTAAAAAAATGATGAATGGCAGCAGCTCTCATTACAACCACTTTGGCATTCTTGCAACAACCTAAAATAGGGTCTTTCTAATTAAAGCTCAAGAAAGTAAAGCTTCTCTGGTAATAATAGATGCCGTGTGCTCTGGCAAATAGCTAGATCTGCTCTAAGTTAAGTCTGAACCTGCATTTCTCAGAACACAGACTATTAAATTATTTTAATAGGTCAGCATGTAAGTTCCCACATCCCCAGATACCTCACTTGGATAATCTGACTCAGTTTTGAATTGGTACCTCACTCATTCCCCAGGAAGTAAAAAGCGAGTATCTTTGCTATGCATAAAATGCAACATAACAGCAAGTAGAAGCAGAATGCTGGTTCTGTAAGTATGAGATTTGTAATACTGAACCAAAGGAAAAACAGTGCCATTGCTTCTAATTCCATAAGAGACAGTAAAAGTTGTCACAGAGATCAGCTGAACCATCGTGCTGGAATTGTGCCAGTCACCTTCCCTATTCCACCACTTTTCATCAGTAAAGAGGCAATTTTTTTCTAGGTACACAGGTGACAGGGTGGAAAAGGCAAGCACTATTTAGTATAGCATCTAAAGAATACATAGCAAGAAGTATGAAACATCCACTTGAACAGACCTACTTATATTTCAAGAAATTAAATACTAAAATGGGAGTTCTCTGAAAGTCCCACCCTCACTTTTGTTTTTTTTTATGTTTTAAAGTTAGATGAAGTAGAAAGTTGGGGATATTTTCTTTCTTTTCAAGTTAGGTGCTGATCTCTTTAGTCAAAAGTTTCATTTCAGAACACAAGAACTGCCAGCAAAGGGTCTGTCCACAGGGCCTCTACAGCAACCTACAACAAGTACCTTTACAAACTAAATTGATCTGAAATAAAGTACTCCTTTTTGTCTATTTTCATGTTGATTATGACTGATAACATAATTCTTGTTTTGTGACATAACAACAGTGGATTTGCTTGTGGCCCTTTCTTTAAAAAATCCAAGATTAAAGCTTCAACCACACAAAATTACTTACATCATGCCCAAATTTCAGGTGTAATAATGCATTTCAGCTATTTGAATTGGTTCAAGGAATCTGCATTTGCGCAACGCTTCAAGTTCATTCAGTGGCCTGGTGTTTCTGGAACAAGCAAGTTGTGCTCGCTGTCTTTACACACAATCTCACTCCCTACAAAGTAGCACAGCCTAAATATGTAGGAGTAGAAACACAAATATTAGAAAAGTGGAATAGTAGAAATAAAGGTGACAGTTGTTAATATCTTCAAGAAAGATTTTAAATGGGCTTTTAAAATAAACTAGTCCACCTACTACATAAACCAGCACAAGCTTGGCTCTAAGAAGCAACTGATCATGAATTTTAATCATTTTCAGCCTGTGTAATTTTCACAGAAAATTATTTACAAGCTATACAAATTAATCAATCCAAACAGCAGCTTGCAATATTTCCCTGCTCATAGGCAATACCTCTATTTTACCTAGAAAGATGAGATGTAGGTATGTAGCCATCCACTGCAGAGCAGTGATTTGCATACCTAAGTGTGACAGCACCTGAAAACATCCTGGACCAGGGGCACTGTTTATACCAAGGCCAGGGCACTTTCCCAGGCACAGCCTTGGCGCCCCAGGCAGCTTCTGGAAGTTCATTCACAAGTTATGATGGCATTGTGGTGCCAGGATACTGCCGCAAACCCAATAAGAGAGAGATGGAGCCACAAATGAAGCACGGCTCTCAATAATGCAGATCTGCATATGACCACAGCAGTAGTTCCTAGACACAGCTAAGGTTTCCTCACTGCAGGAGAGAACTTTGATCCTCAGCAGCAGATCAGGCAAATCCCAGGATCCCTGAAAATAGTTTTGCAGATTCCCCACCACAGAGTCAAGTAAGAAGACGAATGAGCCAAACATAGCTCAACAATGACAGCTGGATATAGAGTTCATAGTTTAAAAACTTACATCAGTACCTCTCAAGGTCTATTTAGTAAAGAATGGAAACAGAAAGGAGCCCAGTTCCTCACCTGGCACAAACATCCACTGAAGCCAGTGATCTGTAGAAACTGTTTCTGCCCTGCTTTTCCACACATACTTTTCTTGTGGAGCTGCTAGGATCCAGACTGTAATTTTGCCTGACACCCGGCTTCAGCCCACACATGAGGAAGTTATCTGCTTCAGAGAAGACAACAATAAACAGAAGGGACAACGTTTTTTTACAACAGCATTTCATTTGCCAAAGTTGCACAGGAAAACACTGCTATGATATCACAAGATGATGAGAAAATGGTATTTGAAATTATTCAACATGTTGTGCAAGGAACTGTTAGATAAGAGGGACAGTACATCCCAGTGTGAAGATTAAAACTTCCACTTGATAGCACTGAGTTTGTCTTGGTCAGTATTTAAGACAATCTGCTGATATTTTGGGACATGATCCCCTCCCCAGAAATTTGTGGCGTTCCAGGTATGTGACTTTAAGATACAAGGGTCAAACCAAAACCAAACATTTGCCAGATTTAGAAAATGCATGCAATCCCTTCTTCATATCATTCTATCAATGGCGAGACATTGCCATCAGTGTTCCTTTTAAAGGTCTCAGTCAGGTCTATCACAAAGGGACAGCTGCGAGAAGCATCATCCCAAGAGACTCAGGGAGCATGTCACTACAGACAGGAGCACAACAGGTTCTTGGTGCCAGAGACACAGGCCCAAACCAGGCAGCAAAACTTCACAGAATGGAGCTTGAAGGCATCAGCTACTAAGCAGCAACAGCTCCCTCCACCTTCTGGGAACAAAGGCCATGAGATAATTGTGGATTTTCTGGAAACCCAGTGATGTCGCATATCATGTAAACAGCTTTGCATAATACAGTTCTGATTTACCTTGTTGCACCTGCCACATGCACTATTGCTTTAAGGGGTAAGGCTGGGACATGAAGTGAGAAACAAGAGCCTAGGAGAGAAGAGTGTGTCTTTTGCAGACAGCTCAAATTATGGGAAAAATCTCCCAAGTTCTGGTAAACCCATTATGCCTTTATCCTTTGTACTTCCAATTCTTAGTGTATAGGGAAAAAAATAAAAATAAAAAAAAATAAAATCAACCTCTGCAACATTATCATGAGCTCAAATATCTTAAGCTTTTAATCTACACACAGGAATCAGTACAAGACAGAACATATTTGCCACATACACTGCATTACAAAAAGCCAGCAGAGATTGAGAAACAGAGGTAAACTAATACAAAAAAAAAATTAAAAATCAAGAGGTACAAGAGATACCACTATCAGAAGCTGCCATAATTCTTCAAGATGACATCTAGAGCAGAACAGCACCCATGTAACAAATGGGAACTGAGGGGGATGTACCTTGTTCCTTATTTAATGTCTCAAACTCTTCACAGTGACACCATGTAAATAACACACTCTGAACCATCCTACCTCAGAAATACATCTTGCTAAGTTTTGAAACACAGATAGCACAATGATAGGACACTTTTAAGTCAGAGAGTGATAAAGTGATATGAATGAGAAAAATAAAAAAAATATCCATGGCCCTTTTCCATTCATCTGCCAACTTTGTGCAGAGTAAGACAATGTGCAATATCCACTGCCTAGCAGGGGAGGCAAGGAGAAAGGAAGGTTGTGTCTAAAGCAGAGAATTTGGTATCAGATGAAGAATTCTCCTGAAGCCCTTATTGAAGCCAGAGGACAAAACTTCAGGAAAAAAACAAACTTGTTCCTCAAGTGATTTAAAAACAAAGAAAACAAAAAACCCCAAACTTTTCCTGTAACCGCAAGCCAGCCTCCTGCTTTCTCCACATGAATGAGAAAGAATGAGAAACCAGAACGAGACTTCCACCACAATACTGAAACATAGGGGGGTAGTAATATACATTTTTAAAAGCTCAGACTCAAATTAAGGCGCATTTCTCTCCTGAAAATAAAAGTTAAGTCTTCATTTTTGTTACAAACCTGCATACACTAAATAAAATACTCTATTTCACAACAGCTAGCAATTACCTATTTAGTGTCTACCCAAGCTAAAAACACAATCTTTACAGCAGGGTTGGCATGTATGCATTTTTTCTATAACATCCAGCACACGGGCCTTAAATAGAAGGCTGTTGTTTCCAAAGTGACAATAAAATCTGGATTTAGGTCAGAACTGTCAGAAAACCGATACACCACATTTAAGTGTCAGATTTGGAAAAGAACCGTAAGCAATACCAAATACCTCGCATGCATCTGAGCAAATTCTTTAGCCTTTTACTTGTCATGATAAAGACCTATGCATAGACTTTTCACCACAGCCAGCAAGTCAAATGTATATTTTGAAACATACATTAAAATGTTATTTGGGAAAAAAAAAAGAAAAAAAAAAGGAATCTAGGAATGTATTTGAGTACTGAAAATATGAAGAATTACCAACAATGATGCAACGATTACTTTCTAGTACATAATCCCTCCCATGCTTGCTTTGCCAATAAACACCATTTGTCTGTGACCTAGTTCTCAGCTTCTGTGCTTTGTACAGTTTTTTTGTCTGGGATGCCATTCATTTTCTACTGTATGACTCTTTCACCATATCCAGTGGTCACGATTCACAAAAGTTATATAGCCCACTTGTCTAGCCAGACTTTTGTTTTCTTATGACTCTAATGCAAACCATGCATACATGGAACAAAAACATAAAAAGAAAATAAAAAAAAAAGAAAACAACAACAGCAAAGTCCAAGCCACTCTGCTTTCACCATTCAGTTAATTTGCTCAGAATTAAACCAATTCATTACAAGCAACATATTTTAACATTTCCTTTTAGGTAATTACTTCCTCTACAAAGATTTTTTTAGCACAACACTTGTTAAAAAAACATTTCTGTAAAAACAACATCAAATGACAAAAAAATATGGTAATTATTTCTAGCTTGTGAGATTTTTACTGTAACACAATTCATCATACATGACTGGGAAGAAGAGGGATTTTTTCAAGTTATCATCCGTAAAACCCTGTGCACTACAGGATAACCTCTTAAGCGCTTTGTTCAGTTTTTCGTAGCCTTCACAGTACCCTTTGAAAACTTACCTTTCAATATGCCCTGCTGGTCTCCAAGGAGTGTAAATAGATTCACACTCCAAGATGTCCTTAGTGTCTCTCTCCAAGCTCATGTCCAGTTTAGGCTTCAGATTTCAGTCTGCCTTACTCCTACCTACCCAAATTCAGGATTTGATTTAATTCAATTAACTCCTTTTGCTTGCTTCTATGGAGCAAGAAACAGCCACATGCAAATTCCACTGGAATAAGGAAGAAAAAGAACACCAGTAGCTGAGAACAAACCAGCAAGTACTGTGGCATCTTGGAAAAATACTCTGTATTCTGTGGCTAAGTAATTACAGCCAACAAGCTTCCTGTTAATATCAATAAAACAGTCTGCACCTCGTTAAAGTGCATGAGATGGTCCAGCATCAGTTTTCCTATTGTTCATGTTTATAAGCCTGTCTTCAGATTTGTATTTATTTTCCTGCCTCTGGAAAATATGGGGTAGACTTAAACACACTTAGTAAGCCATCCCAGTGCTTGAAGCATATCATTCCTTCACATATGTCCCTGGGGTCCTTCAGCTACTGTTTTCACTGCCCAGTTCATGCAACTGTCTGCACTCTTTGGCAGCAGCCAGCGACGCACAAGCTACAGCTAGTGACAATCACGTGTATTTTCCTGAAATTGTATCTTGCTCCTTATGCCCCACCTACAGCACTGCTTAAAGCCCATAACTTCTAGAGAAACAGGACATATCCAGCAGAAGCTGAAAAACCTGTGGGGTTTGATGTCGTCCGTGAACATTAAAAATAAAATATTATATATACGTTGGTGACCTGCACCAAATTAAGGAAGTCAGCATTTAAATGTCAAGCTGCAAAATAACAGACACAAAGAGGTTTCCGAAACAATTCAAGAGGAAAGGAAAGCTATAGATTTCTGTGTTTCTTGTCAAGATGGATCACTTCTACACACTCACACACTGTTTCTCTGGCCCAAAACTCAATAAAATATTTTGTGATATCTTCATGTTGTGGCAGATCTATTTTTCATCCAACCCACGTCTGAGAAGATACAAGACTGACAGTCTGTGGTTTGCATCATCACACAGCACTGAAAATTTTTCCTGACTTTTGCAATGATGTGATTTGTATACGAGATTCAGTGTTAACTACAGAGAACATGTTATAAATTATACACATTTCCTAACCCACTCTGTCTTTATTCTGCAAGGGAAGGTCATCTCATTCATGTCAGGGAAAGCAAAGTCAGTGGGAAAAAGACAAACCTGTGTGTACACACAGTCTTAATCTCATTTGTAACCATATATATATTAAACCACTTTTTATTAATTTCTACTTTCATAATTTTCAGGGAATAACAGGAGACATGCTGAATAACATCTATCATTGCATGTCCTCTGTAATGCCAGAAAGAATACACTATTTCAAGACACATTAAGCAGCTTGCTACTGAGACATACTAACACATTAGCAAAACCAGTATACTAGAATTACACTGAACAACAACAGAAAAATTACTAAATTCACACTGAAAAAAAGAAGAACAGGATCTGGAAAATTCCTCCACTTTTAGTGTCCTCCACAATAGTGATCGTTTAGGTCATTTAAAAATAACTAGCATCTCTCAAAGCCCTGAAATATACCATTTTAGCTTTAGTGGGCGATACACAACTCAGAATCTGGCTGTCCACAAGTAACAGCTATGCTGTAGGGAAGACAACCTTGGACATGATCTGAAGAAGCTTGAAGAACTTCCCAACTCATTTTGGCGAGTGCTGGGTAAAGCCTGCATAGGAATGAGCTCTACAGGGCTTAGGCTCAAACAGAACCTTACAGAGACAAAGGCAGAAGGTGTTTCCTCCTGTCATTTATTTACCCAAAACATAGTTAGCCCTATAACTGTGCTAACCTTTCCCTCCTCTGTGATGACCATTCTCTAATTACCACCAAAGCCATTAAGCCTCTTCAAAACTCAGTATTCCTCCCCAACTGGCAAAAGCATAGATTATTTCATACTACTCCTCATTATTCACTAAACCTCTACAGCAGCTCTGCTATATATTGCAGAATGAATTTTAAAATAAGATTATTAACACCCACACCAAGTTTAACTGATTGCAGGTCAGATGCAGCTGAGCTGCTGCATCAGCATATTTACCAACATAGCAGAAACTGAGATATCACAGAGAGACTTAAAACTTCTTTCAAAGACAAAGTTGAACAAAAAATCCCAGGTTTAAACTCAAATTTTCATGTTCAGAGATTTGGCAACAAATGGCTGAAAAAAAAAAAAAAAAAAAATTGTTCTGAAAAGCATTCTTTCTCTTAGATTGCTCCAACCTGGATATCTCACTTAAAAAGACATTACCTAAACCTTGACCATCTGATACATGACATCTGATTACATTATTATTTTAAAAAACATAAAAAGGAGTGTCTGTGCCATGTGTTTAATGGAATCTCATCAAGGACAACTGTGGCATTACCCTGCAGATGAATCACCTAATTAAATGAAACAAGACGTACCAGGAATTGAAGATGAAGGGACAGTTTCTTTCCTCAGCCACAAATTCAGACAGAACTTCACCAAAATAAAATGCAATCAAAAAGTTGTAACTCTGGAGAGGCTGCTTGCAAATAGTTATGCACAACTGAATTAGAATATCTATTTCAGTACCAAATGAAGTTTATGCTCATTGCACAGCAAGTTGTTTACTCTTTCACTTTGGGTTTGTATGATAAAGCTTAGATTAAAGCATATGGTAAATTCTTGCACTTAAAACACAGTTTCATCACTACGTAGTATTGGACTTCCCAACACCCCAACAATAAACACTGAATTTTCTTACCAGCTGCATACCACAAGAGTTCAAGTCATCTTCTCACAACATAAACATTTCTTTTCACTGATCAAAATGCAAACACCCTTAGATTGGAACTGCATGTGTTCTAGCTTTGCTCAACCCCAAACTAACCCACTCACCAAAGCCAATACAAGTTTTCTCACAAACTTCCTTGGCCTTTGGAAAAGCCTTTTACTTCTTCACCACATAAGGTAAGACCCTATTTCTGTATCCTTGATGTGCATTTGAATTTCTTCTTAAAATTCATGAGATTATTATTTCTGAAGGGCTACTTTGTTAAGACTGTATTACAAAGCCACCTGTTGTGGCAAAAATAAAAACAGAAATCCTGCTTAACAAGTTTCATTGTATTATATTCAAATTATAAACTAAGATTGCTTATGAATATTTCCTTTTGAATTAAAATAACAATTTCTCATGTGAAATGGAGTTTATGATAATTCAGAGTTTATCTAAACAGTTTGATGTCTTTGTCCTTCCTTAGATAAACTGTCTGCATATCGCATCAGTGATAACTCTCCTTTGACTTATTCAGGAACAAATCACCTCCCCCCACTGTTTTATTGTTGCCTTCCCTTCAGATTTTCATATCTGATGGAACAGAGGTATTTAACCAGAAAAAAAGCAAGCAAGCAAACAATCCTTGCCACAATACTTGTACATTTTTAACTCACAGCTTTGATCTGCTGCCAGTTTTAAAACTCCAGGCAATGAGCATAAGGACTTTCCTCTGGCAATCTGTCCATGGGCATTTAGGACAAGCCATGTGTGCACTCCTATACAGCACATTCTCACCAAAATTAGACCAAGTCTCATGTTTTCACCATGAGGGTGTTGAGGCACTGTCACAGGTTGCCCAAAGAAGCTGTGGCTGCCCCACCCCTGGCTGTGTTCAAGGGATGGTTGGACAAGGCTTTGAGCACACTGGTCTGGTGGAAAGTGCCCCTGCTCATGGCAGGAGGGTTAGAATTAGATGATCATAAAGGTCCCTTCCAACCCAAGCCATTGTGATTCTATGATTTTAAAGTGAGAGCTCAGATGCAAAAGCCTAAGAGTACAAACACTATTCAAACACAGTAGGATCGGCACTGGTTTTGGCTGTTTTCATTGATGCAACACCACCAAAACTGTTGCTCTTCTCAGCAACTCAGCTTAAGGAAACCGTTTCTCCTTTCTCCAGTAACTTTGGGCAAGATCTCCATCTCTGTGAGGCAGTCTCTTGCTTTATACATGCAGTAACCGTATTTTCATTACAAGTTTTCCAAGAATACTCAACAAAGAAACAATAAAACACATTAAGAACTTTAATTTCCCACATTCTGCCTGGATCAGAAAAGAGTCACTGCTGACCGAAATGAAAGGACCAGGCACACCCTTTGTGCTAGAACAAAACTGCTTTTCTCCTCACACAAGTTTCATGCATCTGCCTCTTAATCTCCAGTAGCTCAGAGACCATAACTCCTTCTTTAATCTCTGTAGGGATCATGCTGCTTCTTTGATAAAACAACTCTTTCTTTGTATTCAACTGTTTTCTACTGTACTAACATCATAGACAGACAAATCACGTCGCATCTCCTTTCCGTAAAATACCAGTCTACATAATTTCCAAGCCATATTCTGTTTATCAAAGCTCTTTGTAGCCCTGATGGAAAACACAATGCTATCCCTGTCACTCACCTTTCTTTCCCCAGCTAAACTGTTTCTCAGAAGCCAAATGATGTTTCCTCTCTGTTGGTTTTGCCCATACAACTCCCCATATGTTAAGCTCTCATATATCTGAATAACCCCCTCAATGCACTCTTAATTACCTAATTAGCAGTATTCAAAGTCCTATAACCACCACATGGTCTCTGGTTACGCAATGGTAACAAAGGTCAAAATAAGATAATTGAAGGAAAAGGGACTTAATAACAGGACAAGGGGGAATGGGTTTAAACATAAACAAAGGAAGTTCAGGTTAGACATAAGAAAGAAGTTCATTCCTGTGAGGGTGCTGAGGCACTGGAACAGGTTGTCCAGAGAAATGGCAAATGCTCCATCCCTAGCAGTGCTCAAAGCCAGGCTGGACGGAGCCTTGGGTAGCATGGTCTACAGTGAGGTGTCCCTGCCCATAGCAGGAGGATTGGAACTAAATGATCTTAAGGTCCTTTTCAACCCTAACTATTCTATGATTCTAAGACAAATAACAGGACTGTTACTTTGATTTGTCATTCAGCTTACATAGATGGCTTAGATTTGCCTATATGAAGTACAAGAAAGATTGAGAAGGCCACATTCCCCCCCCCCCCTCCAAGTTTGAAATTATAACTTCGCCTCTAGGTTCTCTCAGGCAGCTGGAAATATAGCTAAATAACATCTTGCAAGTAAATTGAAAAGCTGCGAGGAGCAACACGTGGAGATTAGAGTAACAAACAATGAGCAGCTCTACAGGAAAATGAATTTAAAGTTACTCACACAGACTCTTAGTCTTGGAAAACTATAAATCTGAAAAATCATTTGCCTTTCAATTAAGTTTTTGTTTTTTATCTCTCTGAAATGACAAGTCCCCTCTGACCAAGTTTTCCAATACTGAGCAATTAGGAGAAATAAATAACAGAGGACTGCAAAATATTTCACATAAGAAAATTTCAGAGAAGCCAGTCCTACAGTCCTCATGAGTCTCATCAGAGCCAAGCAATTCCTTTTTTAAAGTTAAAAGTACAGATGTGTCAAATGGAAACGTTTCAAGACAGTGTCTGTGTTATGACTAATACTCTGAGGAAAACTCACATCACCTAACTCTCAGTTCTTATATAACCAACTGGGAAAAAGGTTCCTTTCAGAGGATTTTTTAGAACATCTGAATTAGATGCCTGATCTGAACTGTACTCTCATCCTCCCTTTCTCCATCATTTCTGGAGCCTGCAGAGACTCCTCTCCTACCCTGGTTGCCTCATCTCTTCTGCAGGAGACACACTGCAACATATCAAAGGACCAGAATGAGTGAAAATGATGATACTGCCTGCAGAGTAATTTATTTCTATGAACAAGTTTTGGACAATCACAGTTAGTTTCTTTCTGAATATTCACACAAGCCAGGAGATCATGACTCCTTGCAGCAGCAGCTCTGAGATTTCTTCACTGCTTCATGCTGGTGGGAAAGCTTGTTGCACAGGACATACACAAGTTAACTTTGCTGTGTTCAAATGGAGCTTCTGCTGTTCAAGTACTCCATCACTGATTTTCCTAGAAGTTATTTGCTAATTCCTCTCATCCCACTGACACCACAACTTGTAAGGAGCTAGGCTGAATGCCCGATTTCAAATTGTGGCAGCCCAAATTTTTCCCCTTCACACCATGCCAGCGACAGGAGAGTGCTCATAATGTGAGGAACAGCTGCAATTAATAGTCTGTTACTCTGTGTGCACTCACAAAACACTGCACTAATTCCAGTGAGAGGAATCAAAGGCTCAAACTCTCTACTGTTAAGATTTTTCAAAGCTGTTTCACAGTAATTTTACACAGTAGAAGCAGCCGTTAGAATTCACAGATGTGGTACTCACAGTATTCTGGTTGATCAGCTGTTTTTCCAAAAATGAGCTTGAATGAAATCAAAGTTAATGTGAAGGTTCTCAGTTTTTCCCCTAGGCAAAACTCCCACTGAGCTCAGCAAGAACTGAATCATACTCATGAAAGGTTTAACTTCACTGGTTTTATTTGAAAGCAGGGATCCAATCCTATGATTTAGCTGTGTGCACACAAAAAACCGACACACTCCACTTGACCTTGCAGCAAGTTATTCACTCAGGAATACAATGTTGTCTCTAAAAAAAGCTTCAAAGAGTGGAGAGGAATAGATATTTCACCTCATTCACCTCTCTAACAGTAGTAAGAGTAAATGGGAATGATATGTGCAAAAGTTTCAGTAAACCACCAACAAAGACACCTTTCCCTGCAGTAAATTTTGAACTGCACAGCCTTTTACAAATCTCACTTTATCACATGTGAAGACCATTTGCTAAAGAGGGAAGCAGGTTGAATATTTGGGATTTCCTTCCCTCCTCCATATTGCCCGGTCAAAAAAATGACTACAGGAGTTTAAGAGGTAACAGTGGTTAGTGGGATCTTCATCAGGTTTGCACAATAGTCACACTCTCACCATGCTCTGGAAATCCCTGTTAAGTTAGTTTGTAAGAGCAGACTGGATCTATAATGAAGTTCAGAGCAGCGTGCTAATTCTTGGCTTACAGGCATAAGACACACAGAAGGGAGTAGGGGGAATACTTCCTCCAAGTAATTGCCTGTAAGAAAGCGGAGGAGAAAAAAAAAAAAAAAAAGGCAGCAACATTCCCCCCAACTTCAATGCAAATAAACAAGAAATTTGAAAATGTGTAGGTATACAAGCTTTTCTTTATTTCTGTTAAAGCATCATGTATGTTTACACAGCAGTACCCTGAGAAGTTTAGGTTTCACCTGATTTTCAGCTAACATAACAAAAAATCTTCACATTGTCTCATCTGAATGGTGTTAAAACTTTGCACTTCTAAGATTTATATAAATTAGAGGAGATGTCGTTTGCTTATTTGGATCATTGCTTATTTCTCTAGGATGCAAAGCTCTTATATAGCTCCTGTCAGCTCTGCAGAAAGATTCCCCAGTAGAGCAGGGAAGTTGGAATGCTGTGTAGTATATATTGCCATAGGTCCTCAAAAGGGCACAACATAGGTTCACCTTTTATTTGCCACAGAACTCATCAAACAGGATGAGATACAAGAAGTAACTGTTTTATGCAAAAGAATTATATACATGTTACATCCAGAGTAAGTACACTTAGCAGAATGAATTGCTGCTCCAAACACAGGGACTGCCTGAGCAAGTGATTCATTGTACTCTATTAGTGATTTGACATATAGCCTCAAGTCATTATATATGCTTCAAGTTATTTATCTGAAGAGTTATTTATTTGCCTCAGAATGCTGCAGCGACACTGTTGTAATAAAAATACATTCATTTTCCAGGGCCTGGTCTAAGCAGAAGCAGCACAGTAACCTCGCTTTCCTCTCCCAGTCTTTGACAAGCTAACTTAAAATAAATATGCAAACAATTTAATACATACACATTCTTCTATCAAATGCTTGACCTGACATCCCTGTGATGTTCACACTGCTAATTATAATAGAATACAGTTTATCAGAGGATATGCTGTTCTTAAGAGTTTGTTTATATGCACAACTTTGTGTAGACCGTTGTGTATAATTCATTAGCAACCCAAGATGCCCATGATCCTTCCATGCTCAGCATGCTATACATTTTGACTAACAATTAATCAGAATTCAGTACTGCATCTGGTTTGTATTTACAACCAAAGAATGAACTGTGTTGAAAAAGCATCTGAAAGGATAACACTTCAACCTGATGACTTTGTAGTTGGGCTTTGTTTTCCTGTAAGGAATCCGTTAACATACCATGTTTGAGAAACCAAACAGACATTGAATTTATGAGCCTTTAGGTAAATAAAATATATGGTATATGGTATTTGCTATGTTCCATCTATCTAGTAATCAGTCATTTCACAAGAAATACACAATAAAATTTGGCCAGTTCCTCAAGACATAACATCTGAGGAGATCAATTACAGATTTATTTAGACAGATTTTTCATGGTAACTTTTTTCCTCCCATTACATTATCTTTCTTGTTCCATGAAGTTTTTATTAACTCCTGTGGAAAATGAGACCTGGATTCTTCAAATCATAATAGAGATATAAAACTCCAAAAAGTCAGTTTAGAGTATGAAATGATGGATTAATCTGAGACATTGACCAGTAATAACTCCAAGTTGTTCTGTTTGTAACTATATTGCCAACCCTGCCTAAAAAAAACCAAAAAAACAAACAATATGCTGAAGACTGTTATTTCGCTATTCTTTTAATTAAAGCTTTTCAGAAGAATTACCTCTTCCCAGGTCTCCATCCTAGAGCAATACCTTCAAACAAGTCCACCCTGGACTCACAATTACGGAAGGGACATCAGGATCAGTGCTAGTCCCAGGGCTTTGGACACCTCCCTGCACTGAGAGAGCCAGAAGCTTAGATATATAAACGGTGAGGCACAGCCACAAAGGAATTCCTTACAGAAACTAAGAGAATTTTCAGCCTAGTCACTTTCCTCCAATTTTTAATCACATCCCAAATCTTTAGAGACAAGGGAAAGGCAGTGAAAAAGTAAGAAAAGAAAACAGGTAAATGATCACTGTATTTTGGTTCTGCTCCAGGGAATGCCAAGTGTTGAAATGTCACTTGCAGTAAGCACCTAAATCCTTCTCATTTTCAGACATGACTGCCACACTACAAGGTCATTGACCTTGTGGTGCTAAGACAATGAATATCCAGTTTTTCCATACACAGAGTAAAAATCTTCAGAAAGCAAAAGCGAGAAAATGTCTCCATGAATCTTCTGATCAGATTAACAACCTAGGTGACACTGAGGACCATACCTGAGTGCAGGTGAATATTCTGAGCACTGAGATTTCGAAGGGCGGAGGAACTTGGTGAAGGCAGCAATGGCATCTCAGATATACCCAGACTGGCACAGCAAGGACTGAGTAGGAAGTAATGGTGCACCCTGACAAGTATATCTTAGATCCCAGAGGCCATGTATTATAGGAACCCCTCCAAAGGCCAAGAGGCAAAAAAGAGGTTTAAAAACACAGCAATTTTACAAGCATGTTCAACAACATCAACCCATTCATGATCAAGCAGCAACTGGCTATGAGTCTGAATACAACAGAGATTACTACAGAATTATCTGGAGATTCACGTTTCCCACTTTAAGGGTTCAGCAGGATTTGTATCTTTTGTAAGCCTGTCCCTAAAGCTGCTAAACTGGAAAAATCTGTTGAATGAGATTTCCCACTCATTTCCTCCATGATTAAGCACCTTACTGAATCAAGACAGCTAAATTTATCACTGAGACACGTTAAATAAGGGTGATGACTTGGCAGCCATGTAGAGTATGTATTAATAGGTCCAGAAAATATTTAAAACTCCTATGAAGTAACTCACCTCTATTCCACAGTACATGTTCCTCAGACCTTCTCTCCAAACCCCTGCAGTGCTGAAGCAGGCTTCCAGCTGTAGCATTCTCCAAGAGTTTACATGAGGTCCAGACAGCACCTTCCTGTCCAGCATGCATTGGAAACCCAATAACAGCTTAACTGTACTGTGTCACATTAGACCGGTTAATGCTTTTCTGCAAGAATTAGCAACCAGCTGTTGCTTTGTGTATACATCTTTGCCTCCATTTCCAGCACAAAATCAGATTAGTCAGTTTCATTTATTACCAAGATGTAGAACATTGGGAAATTAAAGATGTGAAAAATAAATTTCAGCATTTTAATTTTGAGATCAGACTCTTCTGCTACTGCAATCTGAGTAACACAGGATACTGCTAAGAGGTCTCTATAAAACAAATTAGAGCAAATGATTTCTTTGTTCAGCTCAACTATGCTTAGAAGATGGTTTCTACATTATATTACATTTAGGTAATTTACCATTAATACTTCAGTAACATAAGTTGGGAACGCAGGAAGATCTCTGGTAATCTACTCAAATCAAGATTTGATCCTGGCTTTATTGTAACAAACTTTCTTTAGAATAGTGTTTCACCAAACAATATTTTTTGACAAACAAGTATTTGATTTCTGACACAGTGTTCAGGAGTTTGGGAGTAAAGGATTACTATTAAATACTGCATTTGATGTACAGACAATGGAACTAGTTTTATATATTTTGTTGTTGGGTTTTTGTTTCTTTGGGGGAGGAGGAGAGAGGTGGTGGCGTTTCTCAAGCATTCACTGGCTCTTTTACAGTGTCTTCCATTCTGTAGAGATTCAGATACTTATATTTTAAAAGTAGGTTCAAATGCTGTAATACAAAAAAAATCTATATTTCAACACATGCAGTCTGTGAGCTTGACATAAAAGATAAGCAACAGATGTAGGTCCAGATGAAGAAGTGTGTCTATTGTGAAGCTTAAGGGGCAATTTGGTACAAAAATAACTGAAGTCAATATGCAGAAGGCAAATCTGTCAGCAAATTTCAATGCTTGACTGAAGCACAGATAAATTAAAAAAGAAAAATAAAAGTCTGAGCTATATGTGGTCTACCAGTTTAAATGAATTAGTACTACAATAGAATTCATCTACTTCAGCCAAAGTATTCACTCTGAGTACAAAAAAAGCTTTTTGAATTTGAACCACAGATCTCTTAATAAAGCTTTCATTTATTGAGCTGCTGAACCTGACTTACCAGCAAGAACACTGTTGCCAGAACCACTCCCTGCAGAACCCCCTTCCACAGAATTCAGCAGACACACAAGAAATATGTCCTCATAGCTGTGACCCAAAATGGGGGGTCCAAACACTTTTCAACCCAGAAAACTTTACTATATTGCCTTGAAAATTCATAAGATTCTGAGAGGCCATATTTATCCTAAGCTTTAACCAATAATGCCTTTCTACAATCTTTGATTAAAAGCCTCCTGCCTTCCTCCATCCCAGCTACTGTTATCTCAAGTTCTAAAAAAACCTAAAAAGTTAACAGCAACCAGAAGGCAAATATGGAAAGCTAACTACTGGTTTGAATAGTTGCCCATCCAGACCAAATGTTTTTTTTTTTTTAAATCATCTTTATTTCTAATCTTACAATTCTTTATACTATTGCCTGAACTGGAATTTTCAAAGACACAAAAATCCAAGTGGCCGATCCTTTACTATGCTAGCAGAATTAATCAAAAAACATCCTGATGAATAGCTCTTACCCAAGTTTCTCACTGTACCACCTTATTACTTCCTAGTTGCCCTGCTTTCAGTTGTAACAGTTTGGGTTTTTTTTTTTTTTGTTTCTTTTCTTCTTCCCAGTAGCTGGTGCAGTGATGTGTTTTGGCTTTAGTCCAAGAACAAAGCTAGTAACACACCCATGTTTTAGTTGTTGCTAAGTAATGCCTACTCTGATCAAGGACTTTTCAGTCTCTCATACTCTGCCAGTGAAGAAGTGCACAAGAAGCCGGGAGGAAGCAGAGAGAGGACACCTGACCCAAACAAGCCAAAGGAGTATTCCATACCATAGCACATCATGCCCAGTATAGAAACTGGGGGGAGTTACCCAGAAGGGCAGATCACTGCTCTGGTCAGACTGGGTATCGGTCAGCAGGTGGTGAGCAATTTTATTGTTTGGCCTTTCAGAATCTTCATGAAATTGCAAGGCAATATTGCAAACACATAATTTGCATTTACTGTTTGGTTTGGGTGTTTTTTTTCTTTTCCTCTTTTAGTTTTATTTTCTCCCCTTATTTACCTTACTAGTGGTAGTAATAGTAGTTTTAGATTATACTTTAGTTACTGGATTGTTCGTATCTCAACCCATGGGGTTTACATTCTTTAGATTCTCCTCCCCATCCTGCCTGGAAGGAGGTGAAAGGAGAGAGGTGAGCAAATGGCTGCATGGTACTGAGTTATTGGCTGGGCTTAAGCCACAGCACTAGTAAATATGAAAGCTTTATCCTAATGTCTTTAACATTTTTATTATTTGGTTGCATTTACTCATCATTTATTCCCGGGTCTGTTTTTAAAATCCCATTCTGCTTTTCTAAAAGACATCAAATATTGTCTCTTAAAGTATTCGGACAGCAGAAGCAGTGTGTCTGCAATGTGTGACACTATAGATGGAAAAATGATTTTGATTACCTTGTTTCGTTAGGACTAATTCCACTTATACATGGCTTGGCAAGGGACTCATCCTCCAAGTAAAACTCTGTCCATTCACTGCTTCTGTAATAAATGAAGTAGTCCAGAGAGAAACTACTGTTTTTTCTGAACTCGCAGGTGCTATGACTGAAGATCTTACTACTTATTAAGTTTTAAACACAGACATGAGAAGGAAGCCTGCTTCCTTACCTATGGAAAGCAGCTTTATGAAGGAAGTAAACAGGTTTGATGGGTGCTCAGCATTTGAACACAGGGCAAAAGTATGAAAGATACAGACAGCAATCTTGATTTGAACTACACCTAAATCAGGGGAAAAAGAAGAAAATACCAGAGAAGTAAGTCCAAGAATGACCACCCACCATTACTAATGGATAAACAACGTCTGAGAAGTAGCCACAAAAATCCAAGAGCATAGGGTACTTCTGTTCAGCGCCCATTCTGCAGAAATTAAGAACAAGTCAAGAAAATCTGACCATGATGTAACAAAGATGCTTATTTTTGGAAAGATATATGCCTTACTCCCTTAATGCATGTTGAATTGCACAAAAAAATAAAACAAATCAAACACACATACCTTGCCTGAGATGGGCAAGGTTTTTTTAGACACCCATAAGCTTGACTATGTTTAAACAGCACATTTAAACACCTCGTTTAATAAGCAAATGAGACAAAATATTGTAAAACAAATCTGCTTTCGCAAATTCATATTTTTTCTTGCTTTTTGCTTAGAAACAGGAGGTAGCCTTGGCTGCTTTTTATTTTTGTAATACCAGTTCAAGGAGAATTCCAGATCATTCCCTGCTGCTTGAGGCAATTCCAAACAAGGTCACACACATTTAACAGAATTCTAGTTAGCTTTGCTCTTATGAGTGGTGAACTTGTTTCAGTTCCATTATATACATGTTAATTGTTATCGTAAAGAATAATGAACTTGCAAAAGTAATGGTTGTTTGACATCTATTTAAAACACTAATTATTTTTAGGCCAGAGTGAGGATTAAAATAATTTTGGGTTTGAAATTATTTTTAATTATCATTCCTATGTTACATTTATATTTAATTACTTATGTTATCCATACAGCGTTGTTTTCCATGTAATCACCCCTGTAACAAAGTGCCTGGAGTTCTAAGAGTGGCAGGGCAGAGACGTTTGTTCCGTTTCTGCAATGCTACTTTTCACTTTATAATACAGGTATTACATATGTGTGTATGTGTATATATAAAGCTCAAAAGCCAATATAATGAAGCACTGTCTTTCACATTTTTCAGTCACTGGGCCACCTTTACTCCCAGTAGCTAAGGTTTCAACATTTACAGCAGTAGCACATAGAGCACATTTCCAAAAGGTCACCAAAACAGTTCTAGCTCTTTAGGAGCTCAGCTAGGTTCCTGCACTGCAATACACAGTGCACAGCCAAGTCTGCAGCCAGACAGGCTAGAAAAAGATAAAAATATAATAACATCAGAATTCTAAATACAGTACCCATGTGACACCAATTGCAAAACAGCAACAACTGGCAAAAAATGTACAGAAGTAATTTTCCTCTTAGAGCTAGGTGAAACACAACAGTTCAGTAGCCTCAAAGTTCATTTCCTAAGTTCTGGGGAACAAAAGGCCCACAGATGTTGAAAACTCCAGAAGTTTAAGAGCGACCTTCGTATGAGCTGCTTCAACCCCACACATCCACGAGGGCCATTCACTGGGCATCATGGTAGAAAAATGCAACCACTTTCCAATGCCATAATTATTCCCTTCTGCCACAAGTCAACTGCTCTTCTACACATCTTTTTACTGGTAAATATCAAGACATCCCCTATGGCGGCTACATAAGGAACAATTATTCACTATCAATTTTTGTTCACCCCCAAGAAGTCACAGAATAATCAACCATTAGAAAACTAACAAGAATGCAGCATTCAGAAAGGCATAGTGCCTAGAAATGAACTCTTGTAAATTCTCCAGGATTTTATTGGATCCTCGAAGAGAGTATGAAAAGCAGTAATCCCAGAGTCTCAATATTTGATACTCCTTTCAATAGCTGCGGTGATAACACAGTAAAAGCATGTATTTTAAGTGAAGAAAAGAAAATTATACCTGAAACAATACAATAGCTGAAGAATTCAGAGCCAGCCCTGACTTAGAATTAGCTCTTTTTTCTATAATTAGGCAAGCCCCAGGAAGCCCTGAAAGAACAACTGCATTTGCCTGAACCAATATGGGTGAACCTGACCTGATTTAAGCACAAAAAAAAGATCCCCACAACCAAACACATGCACAAAAAAAAAAAAAGACAAAAAAAAACCACACTAAAAAAAAAAAACAAATACAACTGGATTTATGCTCTTGGAAGTAACCCTCTACTGTAATTACTGCAAAGCCTTTGGTCTCAATACATCCAATAAAACATGGTTTTCACATTCACTGTTCATGAAAGTAACATAATACAAAAACTAATATTGTGCTCCTTGATCTTACATTTATTTTATATTTATATTTAAAAGGTTGGAAAATTATCACTTACCTACTGATTGTGTACAAATGAAAAGGCTTGGTTACATGACTGAGTCAGCCTAACAGTTGTGAATGCAAACATTACCACTCTTGAGTAACTCACCATGAAATAAGGTGGATTGGTTGGCTGAAGTCACTGTGAATTTCTGATTTCATGGAGTTACATAGCAGCTAACACATCACACCTTCCCAACTGCAAATAGAGATCTAGAAATTTTAGTTAGTAACAATAATAATAAAGGCCCTTTGGTATTACTAATCTTGCATCAGGTAACAACCCTGAAACAGAAGTTAACCTTCCATAATTCATAGATATGCTTTTCATCAGGAAGGTGTGACAACATGAAGTTTGCCCTCCTCTTTCTCCAGCTCTCAGTTACAGAAGCCAAGAAGGAACTCTAAAATATGCTTTTAAAAAAAAGTTATATGGGCAGTATATTAAAACTAATTTAGATTTTGAAACAACTAACCTTATCCCACTTCAATAAGAACAATGAAAAGAGAGGGAGGAATTAATTTTGACTGAGTTAATTAGAAGCTCCCTCCAAATTTACTTAAATGGTTCTGATGAAAAGGAGAAGGGATATGGGACAGTTTCTGTAAACATCTAGTTATTGTTCTCTGCTTTATCTCGGCTCATAAAACAATACCAGGATGACCCTTCAAAAACAGATAACAAAATACAGGTGAGTAAAAGCTGCAGAGAAGATATTCCTCCAACTTCTAGAAAGGTTTGGGGGCTGGCATGTGGAGGGTGAGAGAAGAAAGGAGTTGATGGATTATTGCCCTAATAGAATGCAAGTGTCAGATAACATCAACCAGAAAGTGCCTAGCTCTTTATGAAGCAAAGAAAACTTCATCATTTGAGTCCTCTTCCTACTTGGTTAATCTAGGCTAAAAGTGTCCAAGCCACCTTGATGGCATGGAGCCTCCAGCATATCTTACTCTCTCCTAACACAAGTAATAAAATTTACGCTCCAGTTCAATTATCAGAACCCCAAACTTAAAACTCTGCTGAAGGCAGAAACAGGTAGCATTGTAAATGTGTATTTGTACACAAGAGCCTCATCCACAGGCTGCAAAGAGGAAAGTCAGCATAAATATCTCTTACTAACAGCTGTAGAATTTCAAAGTACTGTTAACAGAGTTTTAGCATGTCTGCCACTGCCTGCCTATGGCACAAGGAGATAGGCTGAGACTGTACATAAAAAACAAAAAGCAACAAAAAATGGAACAAAAAAGACATACACAAAGCAAACAAAACAAAACAAAAACAAAACCACACACTTCCCATAACCCATTTATCCTAAAGAATTACTGCAATGAAGAAAACTTGTATAGACACCTTCCCGCCAGCTCCTAGACACAGGAGCCACAATTCCAAAGCAACACCCATCAGAGGACTTTAAAAATGAGGAAAAATAATTAGGCTGACTCTTAATAGAAAGAAAATATATTAAAAAATAAGCAATAAATGAGCCTTTCAAAATTAAAGCAAGATCAAAACAAGCAAGAAATGAAGTTATATGCTTTTTATTTTTTAAAGCTGTATCCCCTACTGAGCCATCTTTACAGGAAAACATTTTCATTTTACATTCCAATTAGTGCATTAATCTTTTGATTATTTATTCATATCTAAAAGTCTCCTTGGTTTACTTTGTAATTTGGAACTGCATAGGAATGGAGGAGTGTGAACCTGCATATTCACAGGCAGTGCAAAAGAAAATGACACCTGTATTTCCCTTCAGACAGGATCAACCATCTTCTGAAGTTAAGATTGTTTAGTAACCATTTATATAGTGGAAAAAATAATTGTTTAAACCTCCATTATTAATAGAAATGAGGAAAGCCCTGGATTTGTTGTCTTGCTTAATGTTACCTTCTCCCTTGCAAGTGATTCTTTCAAAAGATAGTCTCAGCTCAAGATCCATAGACTGCACAGAGATGTTAGACAATGCACAACCAAGAGATGTTAGAAGCCGCATTAACTTGTGCTAGCTGCCAAGTTAATTTTAGAAAGTCACCTTCACTTCTGTGCTGAGAGCCAGTGGAAGAAGGCAATAAACAATGTTAAGCGGCACTGTGCCTCCAGCTACTCACACTAACAAGGCTCTTCCCAGATAACAAGATAATAAAGGTGTTAGCTGGAAATGCCTCTGGAGACCACCCAGAACAGTACCCTAGTAGAAACAAGGCTATGACCAAGACAGGAGACATTCATGACAGGATTCATTCTGCCAAGGTTTAGAGCTTCCCCAGACAAAACATAGCTGGCTCTCAGCCTAGCAGGACACATCCCCCAGGCCTGTCATGACCACCTTGAGCACCTTGGACTACAACAGCAATTTGAGAAATTGCTCCAGAGGTCCCAAAGAAGGCAGAGCTTCAGCCAGTCTGGGAGTTAAGTTTAGGTTAGGATTCTGCTTTTCAGTACGGAAAGAAATAACCAAGGTGTGACATTTTTTGTAATGGCAAGACTGATTTGGAACAGATAAGGACAGAAAAAAATTGAAGTGACTATGTAACGCAACCAGACACTCTTAACATTTGACATAAGCTATCTCAGTAGTCAGCTGCATTTTTAAGATCAGACTACAGTAATTTTAAGGATGTCTCATTTTGTCTCCCTGCAGTTACTCTACATTCTTGGCACCTAAAATATCCTTTCCACTTCTTATTCAGTATGAAGAGACATTCTTGATTCCTACAGAGAATATGGATCTTCAGTTTCTATTTCTATAATTAGTAAAAAGCATTAGTATTCAAATTGATTTCAATTCTTGTCTGAAATAAACAAAAGTAAATAATTTCCTCCAGGAATTTTAAGCATTTTAAGGATCTGAAACAAACAAGTAGGAGGAAATCCATTATAACCCAACTTGAAATAGGCAATCCTCATAAATATAGCTGAACAAACTGATAATAATTTACAATGAATCCCTCCTCCTCCTATCTCCATATTATCTGAAAACAGATGGAAATGCAGCCAAACAAACATTAACTCAATTTTTGCCATGATCTTACAATGCCAAATGCCAAGTGAGAAACCACACAAAGTTTGAGGCTGCTTTGAATGAGTTTCTTGATAAAACAGCACAAGTCAATTCTGACTGAATGCACACTTGGACAGGGGTCCCACCAGCAGGAATATTTTCAGTTTCCTCCTCTAGAAAGATTTTTGTGAATCCACATTTATCATATTATCAGAAAGCATTTGCATATGGCTTCAAATGAACACTGGAGATTTTTGCAGCATTTTCCCAGATGGGTGATTAAAAGTAAGCTTCTAGTGCTTAGAAACCTAATTGCAAGTCGAACAACTTTTCTGTAAAAAATGGTATTCTAGTTTCTTTCAGTACTTAGCACCTGAAGTGATCTGTCATCTGTAAAGTATGATGATAAAACACCATGATCACACAGGTCTTCATAACTCAACTTTCAAAGCACTCTTCAGCCTACTTTGATCAAAATTCTTACAAGGCACTAGCTGTACAAGAAGCATGAACATCAATCCTCATTACAGTATCACAGTATCACAGTATGCTAGAGATTGGAAGGGACCTCAAAAGATCATCTAGTCCAATCCCCCTGCGGGAGCAGGAACACCTAGATGATCTTTCGAGGTCCCTTCCAATCTCTAACATACTGTGATACTGTGATACTGTGATAAGGTTACACAGGAATGTGTCCAGGTGGGTTTTGAATGTCTCCAGGGAAGGAGACTCCACAACCTCCCTGGGCAGCCTGTTCCAGTGTTCCGTCACCCTCACTGAGAAGAAGTTTCTTCTCAAGTTTAAGTGGAACCTCTTGTGTTCCAGTTTGTACCCATTACCCCTTGTCCTATCATTGTTTGCCACTGAGTAGAGCCTGGCTCCGTCCTCGTGACACTCCCCCTTTATATATTTATAGACACTTATAAGGTCACCCCTCAGTCTCCTCTTCTCCAAACTATAGAGACCCAGCTCCCTCAGTCTTTCCTCATAAGGGAGACGCTCCACTCCCTTAATCATCTTCGTTGCCCTGCGCTGGACTCTCTCCAGCAGCTCCCTGTCCTTCTTGAACTGAGGGGCCCAGAACTGGACACAATATTCCAGATGCAGTCTCACCAGGGCAGAGTAGAGGGGAAGGAGGACCTCTCTCGACCTACTAACCACCGCCCTTCTAATACACCCCAGGATGCCATTGGCCTTCTTAGCCACAAGGGCACAGTGTTGGCTCATGGTCATCCTGTCATCCACTAGGACCCCCAGGTCCCTCTCCCCTACACTTCTCTCTAACAGGTCGTTTCCCAACCTATACTGGAACCTGGGGTTGTTCCTGCCCAGATGCAGGACTCTACACTTTCCCTTGTTATATTTCATCAAGTTATTCCCTGCCCAACTCTCCAGCCTGTCCAGGTCTCGCTGGATGGCAGCACAGCCTTCTGGCGTGTCAGCCACTCCTCCCAGCTTAGTGTCATCAGCAAACTTGCTGATAGTACACTCAATTCCCTCATCTAAATCGTTGATGAATATATTAAACAATACCAGTCCCAGTACTGACCCTTGAGGCACTCCACTAGTTACAGGCCTCCAACTAGACTCAGCCCCATAGACTACAACTCTCTGGCTTCTCTCCTTCAGCCAGTTCGCAGTCCACCTCACTACCTGATCATCCAGTCCACACTTCCTCAATTTAGCTGTGAGGATGCTGTGGGAGACTGTGTCAAATGCTTTGCTGAAGTCAAGGTAGACCACATCCACCACTCTGCCATCATCCATCCACCGTGTTATTTCCTCATAAAAGGCTAAGAGATTGGTCAAACATGATTTCCTCCCTAATTAAGGTTATTTACCAACCCTGAAGCTATTAGGGTATACAGCTATGAAGTCGTACTTCTAATCCAGGTATTAAATATCCAAGGCTTTTGCACTGCTCTCAGAAGGGGTTTTCATAAAACCAAGAAGACAAAAGACACTATATGGGGCTTCTAAACCTATTTCTAAGGAAAGCCTGAAATATGAACATGCACAGAAAAACAGTTGCTGAGAAAGCGCACTTAACTCACATGTACTTTTAGCAAATAAATACAAGAAAAAGAATAATACTTAATGCTTGGGAAACTAAGAACAGACAGAATATGATTTAACATAACATTGTTGCAGCTAACACAGATTAGACTTTGCTTCTCTGTCTTCACAGTTCTGCTTTCAAACACTGCAGAAGAACTAAGATTTCTAGACACAAACAAAAAACAAACAAACAAAAAAAACAGAAAAATAAAACCTTTCAAAAAGCCACAGTCATTTTAATTTAACTATGATTCAGCCGGATGACATGAAAGTATGCACACCACATCTAGCTGAGAGAAAACCACCAGGAATACAGTGAGTCACAATGAGACAATTACAAAGCCCTTGGTTGTTCTTTGGAGGGTGTACCAGTAAGGACTGATATAAAATCTGAGCGAAAAGAAAGCATTATAAGGTGACTGCATTGAAGATTTTATTTTTTGATTCTAGTGGCCATTGCAGAACCATTTATGTCAAACGTCATTCTGCAATTCGTCTTCTGAAGTGTCAAGAAAATAAGGCAAGCAGAAGTTTGTTTCTACATAGCAACACGTTAGTCAGAAAAGATAAAAATAACACTCACACATCACTTCTCTTAATTCAGAAGATATTTCAGACTATTTTTCTCTCTCACTGACCAGATCGATTTTAGCAAAGTTGATGTAGGTAAAATGAGTGCAGAAAGGGGTTTTGGTTTTTGTTAAATTGCTTATCTGCTCCATACTTCAGTTTGTATTTTACATACATATAAGAATTTTAGTAGTATGACAGAAAAATAAATACCCCTAATTTAATTCTCTCCGTATCCTCTTTACTTGCCTACTACAACTCTCCCTACCCCCTTTATACCCTCATTGCAGGCTTAGGCTGACAGGCTTCTCTCCTCAGCTCATGCTGATTTAACACATCTGCAGTATCTCTCCCCTCCATCTCTCCTGAAATATTTTCTCACTTCTTAACAAACCCTAACTTTCCTATTTACTTCTACTAGTTATTTAATTCTAGTTGTATCATCTATGGAATTTATTTTGGGCACACATTGTAGTAAATACTATAAAAAGAAAATTGTGCCACAGCAAGAGGAAAGAAGCATAATAGCTTTCCATGCTACTGAGATGAAGCCAGTACAAGAGAAGGTTTATCTACAAGTATTATGCATTAACAAAAGGAAATATTTTTACTGTCTATATTCACCAGTCTGTACTGAGAAGATCTGTTTTCTGATAATGAAAAAAATACTTCTCACAGTCCATATTTGCTTTGTTAGGGCAAGTTATACTTTAATAGATTACAGATTTCCCTTATTGTGTTTTGTTTTCATTCTAGATCTCAGTACATAACACATTACTAAGAGAGATTATTAGGGGACGAAAAATAACAGGCTCTGCAAGAGCATCCCAAAAACCACCTCATTTTCAAGATCACCATCAACTTGCATACATGCCACATTTCTCTAGGCTATTAGAATATATTTCAGAGATAGAAAATCATAGCCATATTACTGAAATAAGAGACAGAAGCAATTTCACAACAGTAAGGTTCGTTATTTTACCTGAATAGCAAAGTAATTTAGAAAGCAGAAGGAAGAAGGGAAAATAGCACAAGAGATGTTGAAAACAGGGTAAGGTATACATGGGAGTGTGTCAAGTTACCTGGTAAGTCATGCCTAATGACAGACTAGGTGCACATAGGAAAGGAACTAAAATTGTATACTAGTCAGAAACAGCTACAGTCATAAGTACAGACATGCTATTAGATACTACTATTTGACTCCAAACATACCATTCACTCATGTTGCCAGGGCAAAAACATGCTGTCCATTTCAGCTGTTTTGATTTTCCAAAGGATTGAAAGATTAAAAGCTTTAACATTTATACTAAGTTTCTTTTAACCTACAAAAATTTAACATAGTTAACTACAACCTATGGCTATTTTTCAGGAACACTAGGCAATTTAACACATTTAACTTTTTACTGTGATTTTAGACCTTTTCAAATCCAATTGTGACCAAGTTTCTTGTCACCAGTGTTTTGGATGATGCATCCTCATTTATGAAACTAGACATTTTTGCACTTCTCTAAATGCACAGATGCCTATTTGGTCAAAAGGTGCCAAAGACAGGAAGAAAAATTATGCATGATTGCCTGATCATGTTTTAAGCAAAGAAAAAAAGAAAAATCGTAGAAAAAGGACCTGCTTACAAACAAGCTCATGCAGACATGAAAAGACGCAGCTCTTCTGTGAATAAAGACAAGTATGACGGAAGAAAGTGAACTGCAGGGTTTTAACCTTAAATTCTTCTATGGTTTGAATTCCTGCAAGATGTAGGTCTAACCTACACTTAAAGTAAGCTGACAAAGCTTAGGCATCATGATCTGCTTTTATCTACCTGGTACTTTTCCAGAAAGCAATGAACTTACTCTTTTTAAGTCAAGCTCACAGGGGCAAGACCAGACATTCAGAAATCTATTCCTGGCTACCCACCAGTAATATGCCGTTTTTCCCACAAGGATGATGTTTTAACTTCATGACCTTTTTCTCCCAAGTCGGTATAGGCTGCCATAAAAAAGCTTGCCCTTTTAATAAAGGCATTACAAAGGTGTAGAAAGGAGATACACTAAATGCAGAAAGTTAAAAAAAAAAGTGAAACCTGAAGATTTAGAGGTTAATAGGACTATTTTTTTCAAACTTGATTTAAAACTTTTTAAATAATTGCCATTACACCACACAGGGAACAGTTCATCACCACTTACAAAACAGTGTCCCTGCTGCTTTCAGTCACACTTCTCAAACATTATATTTTCACCCATGAAATCAAGAGAAAAAAAAAAAGTCAGTTCATATGGAAGAAGCGCAAAAACATATTCCTCTCTTCACTACATGGGACACTAAACACCATCAAACAATTTTAGAAAGCTGTATCATGCTTCCAACAAATTAAATCTTTATAATTAACCATTTTTCAGGGAAAATAGAAATGAATTTTAAGTATAGTACTAAAGATCTTATTTGCCTCATTGTAAGATTCAGCTGCAGGTTGTGGTTTGTTAAAAGCATTTCAGAGCTACTGGTGTGAGCTTGCTGGACTGCTGAAGGAACTCAAGACTGCTGTCACTGTAAACGCAGTTACACAGAAGTAAAGCTTCTGTGCAGATTTGGATAAAACATATGCAGACTCTAGAGGGAGTTCTAACTTTGCCATATTTTCCTTTCTTACCAGTTCAGAACAAAACTGACAACAAGAAAAAAGGCATACTCATGCATGATGTTTCTTCTGGTTGTCTGCTTCTTCCCTTTCCCCTCTGTTAGTGGGAAAAGTGGGAACTGCCTGGCATAAAAATCTGCCATCTGTTGATACTGACATGTACCACGGGTTTTATTTCTTAATCATATAGGAGCTTTTAACGTAGTTGCTCTTGGGTGACTCTGGTGCACCTTCAGTCTGAATACTTCACACAGTTCAGTCATGTAGGAGACTCACGATATTTAATGAGGATGAACTACAGCCAGCCAGTCTTTGAATACTGAACACAACAAAGAATTTCTAAAGGTATTTGCACCAACATAAATTAGCTCCTTGCTAATGGACTAATCCTGACCATGCGTTCCTGCTACAAATTCAGAGTGTGTGCATTATGCTGAGATTTGGCAAAAATGCCCCCAGGTTGCAGAAAGAGCTACTGTAGAGGAGCCAACAATGCAGCTGTAGTACCCACATCGCCTGTATTCACACAGCATTTTGAAATAAACGTACTTTCTTTATGGCTCTGAATGAGCTTTAATAGTTCACAAATACAGCAAGCTGACCACAGGATATCAAGAAGCCAAAAGGACAATATATGTTTCCAATATTTCTTTATATTGAAGGTAAGCTTAAGCAATCTAATACTGCAGTATTTTTCTGCTTTGAGGCACAGTATCATGTCAGACCATCCTAGCTGAAGACATTTATAACAACCAGAATAAACGCTTGCAATCCTTTATTACTGTTTCTTCCTGTTAATCTAACATCTGCTTTCATTTTTGGTTATCAATTAGTGTTTCAAAAACAGATTAACATTTTCCACCTTTTGGTTAAGATGACAATTTATAGCGAGAAGCAAACAAAAAAGAAAACCCAACAAAACCCACAGACACAAGTATTTCCCAGGAAAGCCTTCCACCGGTCCAACACTTCATTAACACACACCCACAAAAAAAAAGAAGATAAACTGCACTTCAAATTTTTCTCAAGAGGATGAAATTACACACTGGACATAACAATAAACCATCCATAAGAAAACTCAGATGACTTCTAGCAACCCTTTGTTGACTTCTATCTTCCATTCTTCCATATGTTCCCAGGGAAGAAAGAAGTACAGTGAACACCACTCAGAGGTTTCATTTTAATTCAAGGCATAAAAAGTCAAAACCTAGACGCTGGAGTAATAAGGGAAAGAGAAAAGTACAGCAATTTATGAAGGAGAGGAAAAAACATGTGCCAAGCCAAATACTTTTTAAAGTGCTCTTTCCTCCTATTTCCCTAACTTGACCCTTCATTCAATACTTAGAAGCCAGTATTGTTGGCTACAACTATGCTGAACTTAAGAGACCTTTTCAGGCACCAGAAATGCTCTGCTTGTCAGCATTTGCCTGCTGAACACACCGCAAGTGTGGGAATATTCCTTTCTATTTTTCTGCTCCACTTTGTGAAGCAGTGGATAATTGGAAAGAGACCCGCAATACAAATTCCAGAAGCATTTCTGGGGTGATTTTCCCCTGAATTAATAATGTATCAGGCAACAGAGAATTCTGGAGGAAGAACTTCAGCTTTTCTGTCTCTTGCTCTTTGCATGTTTTCAGACCACCTCCCCAGCATCCAGAAGTTGAACATTTGTACAACGTACATTTCTTTTTCCTCAATATTGATTTAAAACCATTTTTCGTAACAGGCTCTGAATAGCAGTGGGCAGGGAGGAAAGGAACAATCAAAAAAAACATTTAACTTCTCTCAAAAAGCTCCAATGGAATAATGGACTGGCTGAAAACATATTCCCTAAACGCTGCTGCTCTTGAACAAAGACACTCACATGAACCAGATGAAGTAAATTGCCTATTTGCATAAATATGCCAAATGACTACTTACACACTTGATGGTTGGTCACAAGCAGAAACATTGGTTCCTAACCCTTTATCAGTTATAAATCTTCAAAAAATTCCTAATTCTTTATCAGTCATTATCAGCTTTTTATCAGTGCTGGCACAAACTATAGGACAATAGGAAAGAATTTTCAGGGTACTGCAATGCTGAGAATCGATGCTCTATAGAGGGGAACGTGAAATTGTTTGAACAACAGGGATATTTGGCTGAGCAAGCATCATAGACTCTTAGAGGCAATAAGAACCACTACAGTCAGCAGGCCTTTGTTACCAGTAATTTAAATTAGTAAAATAAACACAGAACATTTACCAGGACTTCATTTTCGGAAAGGTAGTTTTCCTGCTATGAGTTATATTTGATAATATTTTGATTACAAAGAATCATATAATAGTGTTGGAAAGGACCTTAAGATCATCTAGTTCCAACCCACCTGCCATAGGCAGGGACACCACACGCTAAACCATGTCACCCAACACAGTCCAACCTGGCCTTAAATACTGACAGGAATGGAGCATTTACCACTTCTTTGGCAACCTGTTCCAGTGCCTCAGCACCCTCACAGGGAAGAACTTCTTTTATCTAACATGACTTTCCCCTATTTAAGTTTGAACGCATCATAAGCACTTATAACTTTGTATGCTAAAACTTCACCAGCCCTAACAGTAACTAAGAATGTGCTCTGCTCAAAACAGGAGCAAGTCTTTCAAACAGCACATAACAAAATGCAAAGTTTTTAAACCAAGATGAGATTAATAAGTGTTTTGGGGGGAGTTGGGTTGTGCTGGTTTGAGTTGGGGTTTGTTTTTTTTTTTCCTTTTTGAATCATTACATCTTCAACATATATGGGGTACAGCAGGTCACTTTTTCTCCTGAAGAGAACCACAACTGTACTCAAGTCCAAACCTCCACTGCACTGCACCAGTGTGCAGTAATCTAGCTGTCCACAGTTGTGCTGTAGCATTTTTATCTCTCACAGTACTGAGGAAAAAGTGCACTTAATTTCCAGTTTTCCACTTTTCAGAGGATTAATACAATCTTTCAGAAGTAAATTATACTTTCATTTGAATTATTTTATAGTTACAAGCCAGTGTGTTTCAGTGACCACTGATCCAATTTGTATTGTTTATCATCTGTTATGAGGCTCTGATGGCTGTTGAATATGTCTTAAACACAACCTTGAGACAATGGGAGCTCAAAGCATTTCATAATTATATTCCTCAGTGGGAAGCAAGTTCCACAGTTGACATATGGAAAGACCAAACTTGTTTTTATGCAAAATAAAAATATTTTTTGTTCTTTCAAACTATTTACTGTTTAACATTTCAACTTGTTTCACTGTAAAGCACTCCATGACTTTCTGAAGAGCATGTTGTAATTTCCTCCACACATTTAAAAGCATGCAGGAGAGTTAGAAAAGTCAGAAAAGGACAGAACTATAGCTGAATTAGGGACACAGAAAAATCTTAGCATCCTAAAGACACCTATGACTTATAATCATATCACAATTACTATGCAGCGCTACTAAAATAGGGTAAATAATTCAGTTTGTCAGTAGATCAGACCAGAAGGATATGCTTTATCACTACCTCCCAGCAATCACCCCTTGTCAGTTAAATAGCTCCAAGTGATTTTAGGAGACAATGACCCTTCAAGATGCACTAAATTTTACTACAAAACCTAACCAGCTGCTCGTTATGCAGATTGACTCAGGTGCTTACAAAGGTTTCATGAATAAATGGATAGCTGTGGGTCAGACACCATAAAGGACAAAGCTCAGCAGCTCCCTTCAGTTGGGAAGCAATGGAAAGAAATACTTTGACTTGCATATACATGGACAACTATAAAGTCAGGAAGATTGCCTCTGAGCTTCTCTTCCAAACTTGCACTCAAGTAGTAGCTCATGGGCTTTCTTGTAGAAGGGCACCCAAAAACTTCTCATAATAGGAAAGGACCTGTAGAAGCCAAGCAGATTTACAGACTGAATGGCCAGCTGCCAGAGGAAAAGGCAGTTTAGTCGTTAGTATGCCTCCATATAGAAGACTAAAAAACAGAAAAGGCCAACTATGACAAAGTCTTAATAGCAGTGGTTCAGATTAAAGCTAACCTTCAAACCCTCTTAGCCTCTAAAATACATACTTTGATTTTTAAGGTGTCCATCCTACTTCCCATGCTTTACAGTTGTTCAAAGCAGCATTACAAAAGCTACCTATGCTGAACTTAAGAGGATCTGGGGGACATCAGAAAAACTCTGCACATCCCTATTAGCTAAACCCACTTCAAGTGACAGGATTTCTGCCCTACTTTTCTGCTCCATACCTTTGTAAAGCCAAGGTTAGGCACATTTAGCACCTAACTGCCAAGCATGAGCTGTTAAGCTTGGCATTTACCCATCTTCAATAGCAGAGACTACACCATATTTATAAAGATACAAATCCCCAGGGAAGGTAGTTGCTAAACAACAAAGCCTAAGCAAATCATCTGGTGAGTGTAAGCAAGTAGGCTTGAGAGAGGGACACTAATAGCTCTAGAAGCTTGCTTTTTTAAGAGATTCAAGCAAAATATAGTCAAATAATAAAGAGATAAGGAGCTGAAAGGGTTGTTCAAAGGACAGGAGTGACTCAGAAAAAGGGCAGAAAATAATAATTTCCACTTCTGTCATAAGACTACAGAAAACATTCAGAAGTTGCGAGAACACCTCCCCAGCCAAGGTAAAAGCTATCGTCCCTCTAGCTACGTCTGCCACTTCACCAAATGGACCGCCCACTCAGACTATTCATATTTCTCCAAAAACTCAGAAGTAAAGGAAATACAGGCCTCATCCTGAGGAAGTCACTTTCCCATATGCCTGTAAGGCTACATAAATCCTTATTTTCATACAAACACACAACACTGGCAAAACAAGGCAAACAGAAAAAACAAATCAACCACCAAAATACGGAGAAGATAGTCAAGTATTCCCTTAGTGAGTTCATGAGGAAAGCCCAGGCTGCCCCAGCCCAGCAAGGAGCACCTACATCTCCGTATACTCGTGCATTAGATAGCTCAAAATATTAAGCAGAATGCTAACTGCATCCTCCCTCTGATTACCTCTCTTGGGCAGCTAAATATTAACATGATGCTGTTCTTCCTGGCTAATTTAGTGAGCAAGAGCTAATTTAAATGAGCATATCCTTTAGGAGTAATCCATGTGAATAATGATCCTAACTTGTTTTCATACAGCAGTAGTGACTTATTTAGGCTTTCACAGTACTTTAGGGTTTCTAAAAGAGGCACTATGCAAATTACCCTGCTTAGTAACAGCATGCCGGAGCAAGTACCTCCTGTTCGTGTGGTTTTTATTGACTTGTTTTGCACCACTTCACCAACACGTACTCCTATGCGTAGGAGGGAGTTCAGACACGCCAAATAATGCCTTGTAACATCTTCCTACTCAAGCATCCTAAGAGATGTTTTCCTTTCATTTGTCCTTTACAGATAAGCATGTTGTTCTTTTTATTTTCCAATATTAAGACGAGACACTTGATGACTCTAGTAATGGCAACAACGCTGCGCCCATGGAGCACACTCACACTTCCCTCAAGTCCAGGATTTACTTTGTTCATTTCGCTGTACTAATCCTACCGGGGTTCAAAACCTGACACCACTTCATTCCTTCACAAACCCCAAAACACAACATAGCCGATCTGCCCCAGGCCCAGCTGGGAACACGCACCGAACCGAAACGAGCCGCACCGCTCAGTCGCCTTCCCCCGCAAACCTACCTGGGCTCCTGGGCACTGCTCCCTGACACATCCTCCCTCAGAAAGGGCAGCGTCCCCCAATCCCCCAACCGGCATACTTACCCCCCTCCCTCGGAGAACTGCAGCCTCCACCTCCCTAGGGCGGGGGCCAGCTGAAGAGGGCGGCAGCCCTTAACTAGCTCATCAAGGGCTGATGCGGGCCCAGTGGCATAGCTCTAGGCTCGCTGCTCTTCAGTGTCCCAGTAGTCGCTTCACAGGAAGTCTGTGTTTCCTTTTTCTTTTCACTACCAAGACCCAGCCAGCCCTTTTTTCACTAGCCCCTGCTGCCAGGCTCCCCGCAGCTGGGCCTCACACCCCTGCCCCTGCCACATTATCCCTCTGATACAAAGCTCCCCAAAAATTAAACGGCAGCTGCATTATATTTTTTTCCTGACAATATTCAATTTAAGTAAATTATGAGCCAAGTTTAACAACCCCTTTGCTATTGTTATGATGGCAGAGGCAAGAATTGTTGATTTCTAAAGCATAACCACAACTACAGGAAGTACAGAACTCAATCCCATAAGGTATGTCAGATATGCAAAACAAGGGTCTATCTACATATTTAACCTTGTTTGGCACTTAGGATGGTCTACTGCTACAGTACGAGTATTTATTTAAATCGGGCTAGTCCAACCCCAGGACCAAGAGGACACCAGCAGCTTGTAAATAGCAGGTGAATTGCTAGTGAACAGCAATTCTGGCAGCCCTGGGGAGAGCCCCAGCTCCAGCAAGGTTGGCACTAGAAAGCAACAAGGCAAGACCCATAACACGTATGTCAAACCTAACACAGATTTTACCACTGCAAGTAGTTGGCAAAAGCAGGGCAGCCTTTGACCTGCCTGTGTTTTGGAGATCTGGGCTCTACTTTGCCTCCCCCTGCTCAGTTTTGGGTTTGGTTTCTTTTTTTGTAAAAATTCTGCTTCCATACTCTGATCCAGGCTGACTTTGACCCTTTAAACTACAATTTAGAGTGCTGGAGTTTCAGCTACAGTACACATTAAATGCACAAACTGCCATTACAGCCATTACACCAGCGATTTGTTTTCAAGCAATTCTTTCCACTTACTCTGTCTTTCATCAAATACAGTTCAGCTGATCCCCTAAATCAGGCAGTCTGCTTTCCTCTCATGGCTATTTTCAGACTCCTGTTCACAGAGGAGGCCAGATTCCACACAGATCTCACTACATTGACAGCTTGTGATGATCCCTGGCCAGAAGCAGGGCTTGAAGAAGGAGCTGTGCCCATTAGGGGCAGAAACTAGCCCATTAGGGGCACAGAGATGAGCAACAGACCTGGTAGCAGTGGAGGTGGAGACAGATGAAAGGGGAGGAGGAAAGCAGTGTGGAACTGGGGCATCAAACCCACAGCCAGCACTAATGCACACAGTTGAAGAAGGAGGTTGCACAAGCAAGACAGAGAAAAAGTACAAGCAATGCCTATAAAGTACATCCCTAAGTGAAAAATCGATGGCCATCACACAGGCTGGGCTCTGTGCCGCACAAGCTAAACTACAGTAGCTATCAGTTTTAATAATCCAGACTGTGTTTTCTGTAGGTGCAGAAGGCTCTCCTGCGGCGCTGGATGAGTAGCTGTGAAAAGTGGGCATCTGCATGGAGCTGGAGATACAGCTGGGGCCACGGTGTGGCCAGTCTGATCATGCAGCTGTGTTTAGAGGGAAATCGCCGTCATTTGGGCAAACACAGAGTGGAAGCCCAAGACAGGATATTGTAAGTAAGTTATGACACTGGAATTTTAGCTTCCAGTCAAACTTCACTATGTCTACATAGTGCAGTGGAGGCAGATACCTAAGGGCAGCAGCAGAAGTCATAGCCACTCTGGAGGAAGTCGATTATTTTAGTCCTCTTCAGGAGGGCCAGTTAGCCCAATGAGGGCTAATGTGGCTCCGTGGCACTACCTGCTGTAGCCAAATTGCTCCCTTGGGTCTAGCTTGGGTACCTTTGCATATTGCTGCATTGCAGTGTGGTGGGTGTGATTGCATAAGAGCAGCCAAACTCACAGTGTACACGCTGTCAAGAAAGATTTGAGCCCCACAGCAAACAGAGAGCTATCAGAGAGTCATTGCACTATTACTTTCCAACTAACTTAATATTCATTATGAAAAACAATACTTTTTGTATTTTACTCAATCTCCATAACAAAACTTGTTCCTTCTAATTTGGCAAATTGTGAATGTGGTGCTCTGCTATTTACATTATGTAGTCTCATGTATCATAATTTTTTATTAAAACAAAGACTAATTTTTTAAGGCAAGATTGTCATAATGGCAAGAAAATTATATTTCCTCTTGGTAGCTTATTTAAATATTTTTAAGCCATATTACCCTAAAAAATACTGCTCAAATATAGCATGCAGTTAATATTTAAAATTTCAAAACTCAACCTCTATTGACCAGATGAAATAAGGACCAAGCAGAGAAGAAAAACTTATTCTTGACACACTAAATAAAGGACTAAGCATTTCAGTTGCTTGATCATCTGATGATCTCCTCTCACCTGGGCAAAACTAAACCAATTCAGAGCCCACATTTTAACATCTTTTCTAAGTATCAGACTTTGGTTTAGCAAAGTTGTGCCACAATACTTTAAAAGGCATTAATCACTTCTTTTGATGAGAACAGGAAAAGACTTGCATTTCTAAAAGTTTCGTCATGTATACTTCTTTTCATTTCTAATGCAGGAACAGCAGTTTACCTACCCTCGTTCTAGCCTGGCATTTTAAAGTGTGACTTTCATGTTTGTCTCTCACTGTAGGCTCTTATCCCAACTAAACTTTTCTTACTGAAATACTGTAAAATTAGTACATGATTGGAATTAAAAATAATTTTGAATGAAATTTTTAAAATCTAAATATTAACAGAGACTATACAGCTTCAATAATATGTGAAAAGTAAGATTATGAAAAATAGCTACACATTTTGTTAATAACATTTTAATGTCTTTTTCATCAGGTCACAGCATAGAGCATTAAAATGGTAATCAGTAGTCTTAATTTTATGCAATTCTATACTCGGTTTTCAGAAAGTTTATTAACTCTAATGAGCAGTTTATGCAACTGCAAGCTAACATGCAGTGTTTCTTCCTGTGACATTTGAAAAAACCAGAAACTGAATCCCAAGAACAGCTGTCTCCTCTAAAATAAACAGCTGTTTGGCACAAATTTAGTATACATATCCATATATTACATATTATAAATATACACATTTGTGCTCAAAAGTCTGACTCTTGCAATTAGCCACTCAGGTAGATAATTGTATTGTTCTCATTGGGATTGTAATGGGGCTACCAGGTGAATATGCAGCTGCTTTCATTTCTTTTAAGGAAAGAAACACAAACCTTCAGCCTTAGCTCCCACTTCTGCAGTTTTGGCCAGGTTTCCAGAAGGGGGTTAGATCAGTGGGGCAAATACTGTTTTTCTACCCATTTAACCTGGTACACCAAGGGTTACTAAACACTTTTTCTGAAAGTGGACCCTAATCTAGAGTTCTGGACAGCCCTTTAAAGCCTCCCAAGATTCTGTGTGGGAATCTAGGTTTTTCACCGAGGAGCTGAACTATGTTCTATCTTAAGTTTGAGTGCTGAAAACTTTTGAAAAATTGGACATTGTTTGAGCTCAATAGCTGCATATGTGACTGGATTATATTATGTGCAGCTGCCCAAGTGGCAGCAGGGACATTGTGAAGAAAGGAGGTAATTGTGACATCTACGCGCCCAGAGAGCCAAAGGAAATAAAGGGAAGGAGCTGTTTCTTCCCTGTTCTTGTCCAAATAATGAGCAAACTGGCTTTGGTGCTAAGCTAATACAATTCTGAGAACAATTTTATATAAAAGAAAAAGTGAAGGCACTAAAGTGAGGAAGATTGAAATTTGAGTTATAAGGATAGTATGTTTATACCTTGCTGCTATTCTTGTGTAAAGTAGTAATATCAGAGAGATTCTGCTGCCTGCTACATTAGGTAAAAGTCAATAGCTTCATGTAGTTCTTAGTATACTTAACTGTGAATTAAAGAAAGAAACTAACTTCACAAAAAGTTTCCTGATTTTTTTTCCCAACTCTACTTTCAAGATGGAAGATTTATCACATGGGAGAGAATCCAGTCACTTCAAGATAGATTTTCCTTTCCCTTTCCTTTTAAAAGGAGATGACCCCAGAAGCAGAGCTACAGCAAATGTGCTCTATCCCATTTGTTTAGGAGTGGTGATCTAAGGTGTTATTACCCCAGCTTCCAGTGTAATTGTCTGTTGGAGAGACAGCACAAATCATCTTAATTGCACGTTGACCAACATAAATTCCCACCTCCCCCACTTTAACAAGGAATCAACCCTACAAATGTTTAAACTAATACATTGGATGGTCAACTAGATAACAGGTATACAAGCGTGTTCAGGTTTCTGGTGTTTGCTATAATGGAGATAGACAGAAAAAGGGTTTCAGGAAGAGCTCTGGGCTCAACAATATCTCTTGGTGACAGCAAAATCCTCCTCAGATCTCCAGTACCACCTTCATACCTGAGATATAAGGCACCAGCTGACAATTTTAGGCATTCTGTCTCTTTCTGTTATTTAGAAAGTAATAAAGAAAACTTTTGTATTTCTTTATTTCAGGCCAAGTTTCCCGTCAATCTGTTTCTTGTTACATTTATAATGGAGTAGTATTTGCTCTTTGAAAAATATATTTTTTAAAGGCTTCATTCAGGCTTCCTTTTTCTTGCAGAACAAGGAATATTAGGCTTGGTTTTCATCATCATCCATAATTTACGATACCTGTGAAAAAAGCATTTCCCTTCTTTGTATATGCAAGACTTGTTAGTTTCCAGTATTTCAAAAACTGCTGCTTCAGTATGTAATTCCCAACTGAAAATTAAATGTATATAGCACTAAGAAAATCAAGACAAAACTGTTTTGAGGCCATGCAATAACATTTATGCAAAGCAGTTTCAGAAGTAACAAAAGTAATAAATAGCCAGCTCTTTTAAGATTTTTTTTCACTGAAAAATATACTAAAGAATGTGGGGTTTCCCATTTGGAATTAAGCTAATTTCATAAGCAAAGAAGTAATGGTTTTCTTACTTGCAAGTGTAATGTATATAAGTGATATCCCTATAATTGATTGCTTGTTCTGTATTCCTGGTAGGTGTAGCAGCACATTGGCAAGGTGACATAACTATTTGCAAGTCTACATGCTGTCTGATGTTACCAAGGTAACTAAATTGCACAGCAATCTGCCTGAAGTCCCTATGAAGATAAAGTGGTCAGTGCTGCTGTGCTTTGAAATGTCAGGTACTGACCCTTTTGCATATTCCTTGGGATCTAATGAGAAGAGAAATCATTTGGTCACAATATTACACGTAGCTTGCAGAAAACCTATTACATTCTATATTTCTTCTCCTGGTTTTTCCAGAACAGTCGTGACTGGCTGAAATGTTACACGAGGAAAATTCAGTCTTTACTTGAAGCTGCTCAGACGAACGGGGCAGAGGAAGATACATTGAAACCGCTTTTGCAGCCTCCCAGTCCTAGGCCAACCTAGAGGCAAATCAGCTCCCTGTAATGTAGGATTTGTGCATTGCGTTGTGAAAAAGTACCTGCCCTAGCAGCCCCTCATCCTGACCTGACCACTGGAGGAAGGAAGAAACATTCCAATATGAGCAGTAATGTCTGCAGCTGGCACAGTTCTAGCCTAGGCAAAGTGAACTGAAGCCTTTCTCTTTCAAATGGGTTTTATATGGTGCACCTAGTGAAGTTCAGCCCTTGAAGATTCTGTACTTTATATTAAGTTGGAGATCAAGGCTGCTTTAGCAAACTATACTCCTGGATTTGACATCAAGGGAATGTTGTTTATCTATGAGATGTCTCCTGCCTTCCATTTGAAGAGCCATCTCTCTTCTCCATGTCCTGTTTCAGAAGCACAGCAGCAGTTCTCAGTCAGACAAATTCAACATCTGATCATTTCAGCAGAGAGGGATTTAGATCACAAGCTCCTACCAAGCTGGTATGAGTAATGTGCCATAGGAAGGACCTGGAGTGGCTGCATTACCAGCTAACCAGCTAGAGCCATGGTGACACCAACTGCTCTGGGTGTGCTTCTACCTTGTGATGCTCCCTGTTCACTGTTATTGGTCAGCAGCTATTATACCCACTGATTTGCCATCTGGGATCCCTGTGTTAGGGATTGAGTTGAAATGAGTCAAATTAAGAGAAAGTGCTTAAAATAATATAGCTAACATGGCTGGTGGGAGGTCATGATGGCAACTCAGAGCAGCTGCAGCAGCGCTGCCATGGCACAAAGAAATTAGGAGAAGAAACCCTAAGATAGCAAAAAATGTCAGATGAGTCCTTCTGTCCTTCTTCCCTTTTAGAGCATGCTCCAAACTAAGTCCCATGCTGCTCCAGTATTTTTCTCTAGGGGTGCCTGTGATGTTTACGGAAGGGTTAGTGTCTAGTGTCACTTTGCCTGTCCGTGAGATCTGCTGTCATTAACGGGTCCTGCTGACAGGGTTCAGAAACCCAGCAGGAGTCTGAAAAAACATGAGATGCCACCTCATAAATGAGTATGTAATAGCAAAGATGGAAATCCAAACAGCAGTCATTTAAATAATGACCAAAGTCATTACATTTTGAAAAAGTCACAGTGTCGATGCAATGTACTTTGAGCAGATTGCACATCCCAAGCGTTTTGCTTTATGGCATCTTTCAGTGCAACAACTGCTAGCATCCACGGAAAATCTTCTACTGGCACATTTTATGAATAATGGTATAAAATTTTCCAGTGATGTTATTTACACAGGCAGATACCCAGTAACAAACTCCAGACAGGGGTTGGGAAAACCAGAAGGGGTATGCATGTGTTTGCTAATTATTCTCTGGGGAAAAAGTTGGTAAAAATGGATATTTTGCTAGAATAACAGCTGTGAGGCAAAAGAGATCTTGACAGGATCTGGGAGAATATCAAACTTTTGTTCATTTTCTCTGACTACGTAAAATACCCATCAGCTGTTCATCCTTCGATTAGGTGCCTCTGTGTGCCATGACTGACTCTTCTCCTCACTGTCATGGCTGAGGGAAATCTGGGTTCAGAGAGGACACAACCCCTGCTCCAGACACACCTCCTGCCCTCTTGGCTTTCTTTAGCTATCTTTTCAGTCAAAGGCTGCCCTGCTTTTGCCAACTACTTGCAGCGGTAAAATCTGTGTTAGGTTTGACATACGTGTTATGGGTCTTGCCTTGTTGCTTTCTAGTGCCAACCTTGCTGGAGCTGGGGCTCTCCCCAGGGCTGCCAGAATTGCTGTTCACTAGCAATTCACCTGCTATTTACAAGCTGCTGGTGTCCTCTTGGTCCTGGGGTTGGACTAGCCCGATTTAAATAAATACTCGTACTGTAGCAGTAGACCATCCTAAGTGCCAAACAAGGTTAAATATGTAGATAGACCCTTGTTTTGCATATCTGACATACCTTATGGGATTGAGTTCTGTACTTCCTGTAGTTGTGGTTATGCTTTAGAAAACAAAAACCCTGGAGATGTGTTATGCTCTGTTTTCTCCAAATGGATGCACAAAGTTATGTAAAATATATAACAGTTTTTAAAATGGCTGTAAGGCACTTTAAATATCCTATTACTTCATAAACTAAAATAAGATAATTTATTGAGGCTGTTCCTAAGAACTATGCACTTAAAGCATTTTTACTTTTGGACCTTCCTTCAACATAAAAAATGACACATCTGTGATTTCTATTTTTAGTCATAATTTTAACTTTGAAATAGCAAAAATGCAAGCTGTGTAAATACCAGCAGTGAAAACAGGTTTCCTACTTCCATCCTCCTCACACTTCATGGGTTAATACTTCATTAGTTTGATCACTGATGTCTAAATCATAACAACAAAAGGAAGACAAACATTAATATCCCATTTGGGGAGTATTTTAAACATAGAATCATGGAATGGTTTGGGTTGGAAGGGACCTTAAAGAGCATCTAGTTCCAACCTCCCTGCCACGGGTAGGGACACCTTCCAGTAGACCAGGTTGCTCAAAACCCTGTCCAACCTGGCCTTGAACACTTCCAGCGATGATTTATTTAAAGTGATATTGTTCTAAAAGGTCACTTAAATGCAAACATTTACATATATAACAGATACAGTATTTTGGCATGGATCTCCATGACAGCTTTTAATGTACAACCTTTTTGCTTTCTTAGCAAAAGTTCAAATAAAGTTCAAATACAGGCTTTAAAGTTGAAATGTTGGCAAAAGCTGTGGCAGCAGCTTTACTATGTAATATAGCTAGATGTTCCTAGAGGCCAACCTTTCAGCCTTGGGCATGCAGGAATATAAGTCTGATCCTGGATATGCACTTACTAGTGGTATCAGTTTGAACTTAATTGCCTGTTTGCACTTTCAATTACCTGATTAAGCATGTGAGCATAGGATTTTATGCACACGGCAGAGTGTGGGTCAGGACCTTAGTGACCCATGGGAACGCTGTGACTACAAAGCAGCAGATGAAGAGACACATTCGCATGTTGGCCCAGCTGATTTCTTCTTCTATTTTCCAATAGTCTGATAATTTCAAGAAAAAGCACTCAGTATTTCTTTCAGTTTTCATAGCTTCTTGGCAAATTTATTTTACAGGATTATTTTGTGATTGAAGCACTGAACTGAAAGGCAAATGAGTTCAGTTCAGCTCTCAGTTTTGCTTCAGACTGTTTGTGTCATGTCAGAAAAGTCATTTAACTTCATGGTATCTCAGGTTCCACCTGTACAAAGGGAAAAACACAACCTGCCTAAGACAGACTATGAGAATACAACCAACCTCAGGAGATTCTCAGATGCAGCAGTAATATGACCTGAATAAAATACACGCAGTGAAAACAGGTTTCCATTCCTCTCCCATCTATAATTCATATGTTGTTACTTCATTACCTTTAGCGTTGAAGGATAATTTATATCAGCACAGAAAGGATGTTAGTATCCTAGTTCTGTAGCATTTTATACAGTTTGCTTTAAGATGGTATTGGTCTAAAGAGTCATGCAAATGCAAAGTAACAAGGAAGAAGATCCTTTGTTTTTAGCTAATTCAATGCAAGCGCTTACTTCCTAGCACTCCATAAGGCCACTTTCCTCTTAAATCCACTACATTTAGCTTTAAAACCTGACAAAATGTGAAAAGTAAATACCTAATAGCATGTCTGTGGTACATTCAATGCTGTGATTCCTAAGTAGCAGAAGCTTTTGTGAGATATTTTATAACTTCCAGAGCATGCTGCAACTGGAAGATCCCCCACAGCTGCCTTTTTTTGGTGGTTAATCATCTCTTATAATCCAGTGCAGCCTTGGCCTATTGATCAACAGATTCAACTAAATGAACCAGAAGCGACAGTTCATTAATTAAAGGCAAAGGTGTTTTAGGTGAAGCTGCACTACTGCCATAACTGAAATACAAAAAAAAAATTAGGGGCATATACAGACCTAGTTACTGCCTCTAAACCATACAGCAGCCGCTATCCACAGGCAGTCCAGTGATCCCAGTTCCCAGGTCAGAGATGTGTAAGCCTGAAGACCAGTGCCTGTCTCTTGGCCATTACCTAATGAAATCAAGCTGGGCAGTGCCCAGGAACAAACGAAAAGAGATCTGGATGTTTACAAACCTGGTAAGGAAATTCAAATTGCAGGCATCAGCCAGGCCCCCATACAAACTGGACAAACTCTTGTGCATATGATGAAGCAGATTTACCCATGGGTCTCCTTGTTGTGGTGGAAGCTTCACACTGAACCTAGTTAAATGAGAGTAGAGGAAGGACATGTAGGACACGAAGTTACAGGCTATCACTTTACTCTGCCTCTTCTATCCATCACCTGCTCACAAATGCTGGTCAGAGGGAAGGGCTGTGTCCATACCTGAAAACCAGAGACAGAACTGGAGGTTTGTAAGTTGGTGGGGTTTTTATAACCCAGAAGCCAATGTAAAAATAAGCCTGGTAAAAGAAGTAAAAATGCAGATGAACTTCTCAGCGTTATGCTATTAGTTACTGGTGTTGGAACTGCAGTTCCTTTTGAAGAAACCACAGAGACATCTGGGGTGGTACATCCAGAACAGCAGTCTGGATTAAAATTAAAACCTGAACATCAGCGCTCAAAAGCAGCCTAACAAATACCTGACTCAGACTGGGAGATGTGAACCATCTTTTGTAACACATACAGAGAGAGCACTGCAGGAAGTTGTTTTTATGGAGTTTCGTAGGAGTGTTGTGATTTAAATGTAATATGCTACTTTTTCTTTGCATTTATTACATTTCAGAATGAAACTAGCATTGTTTTTTATTTTGTTTCCCTTTTCATACAAAGTGTGCCTTGGATTTCTTTTTCTAATGAATTATTCTAATTCCATTGGTTTTATTTGTTATCCTGGGTTGCTGTCTTTTCTTCAGGTTTTTGCTTTGTTGAGATAAAAAAATGGTATGTCCGATCTGGATGTATCTTTCTTAAAATTTGATTATGGTAATTCAGTAAAACTCATGACAACTGATAGCAACTTTTTAATATTTTGCACTGCAACCACGTATGTACAAACATTTCTTGTTGAAATCACCAAAAGGTTTTCAAGATTTTAAAGCCACAATTGAAGATTTGAATTTTAAGAGAAGTATTACCATAGGTGGCACAGAGCCTGAAATACTAGGGACTAAATCACAAAAAGCTGAATGTAAAGAAGCAAAAAAGCAGCAGGAACAGGAGACAGAAACAGGGGTGTAATGTAGGTATAGTGTTTGGTAATAGTAGCAGTGGCATTTTGGAGAACAGCATGGAAAAGGCTGTACTGTTTGCTGCCAAAACATGTTCAAACTAAGTGCTTCTGCTTTAAACAGAGAAATGGAGATAATTTTTTATTATTATTACTATTATATTTAATAAAATATATTATGGAAGAAGCCAGAAGAAAAAGGAATGAAGCTGGAGGTCTGATTTACAGTGACATTTAAGGAGAAAAGAATGCTAATAAAACAGCAACCTTTTTTCGGATGGTTGTGATTTAACCCCAGCTGGCAGCGAAGTATCACACAGCTGCTCTCTCATTCCCTACCTCGCCCCAGTGGCATGAGGAAGAGAATCAGAAAAAGGTAAAAACGACGGGTTCAGATGATGTGCTGTGGTATGGAATATCCCTTTGGCTAGCTCGAGTCAGCTGTCCTGGATGTGATGTCTCACAGCTTCTTGTGCTCCTCCTCACCAGCAGAGCATGAAAAACTGAGAAGTCCTTGATTTAGAATAAGCATTACTGAGCAACAACTAAAACATCATCATGTTACCAACATTATTCTCATATTAAATCCAAAGCACAGCAACTAACTTACCAGCTACTAAGAAAAAAAAATATAATTCAATCCCAGGCAAAACCAGGACAGGGGAAAGAAAAGCAAAAACAAAAGGAGTAAGTGGGAAAAAAAAAATAATTTGAAGGTAAGAAGCAAAAATAAAATACAGCTACCTTATAACTAAAGCAGACAAAAAGCATAACCACACTGCTGTTCGGAGCTCTTCATGAGTTCCTCAGCTGTGTGCTTATCTGAGAGACATTGCAGACTTGGCATTGACATAAATGGTTCCCACCAAACATTTTATAAGGCCAAAAGAAAACTGGTTCAAATACAGAATGAGTATACCTGGCACAAAGACACCACATGCACCAAAGCCCTTGAGCAAACACTGATCAGGGAGAACACAGCTCCCTTACATTCCTCTTCAGCAACAGGCCTGCTGTGCTAGAGACATTCCAGAAATAATTCACAAATCGACAAAGTTTTTTTGACACATTCCATCAGGCCCGACTGCAGACGTGATATCTTTACAACCAATAATAGATATTCACTCTTCAGGGTTGAGTTTTTTATCCTTTCTTATATTTTTTTCCTCAAGGATACATACCCATTTTGTAGTAAACTATAGAGAAACATCTTTTCTATTCATGAGTTTTAGAAGATTATGTGGAATAAGTTAGCAATATAAGTCTGGACTTAATAACTTTGTTAAATGCACTGCATGTACATTTCAATCTCCAGTGCAGTACCCTTTTCCTATTTTTTATCATTTTTAAGTAAAGATATAATTATAGAATCACAGAATGTTTGTGTTAGAAGGGATCTTAAAGACTAGTTGCAACCCCCTTGCCATGGGCAGGGAGACCTTCCACTAAACCAGGCCGCTCAAAGCCCCGTCCACATGGGGCTTCACCTATGACCTATTTCCGTTTCCCATCCTTAAGTCCCAAATTCCAGCATTTTGACCAGTGACAAAAAATTTAATCATCTACCCTTTCTATAATACATATCTATTACAGTTTCATCTTTCAGGATGTATCAATCACATTAGATTGCATTTCAGATGCTCAGCAGATGTTGACTGGCTCTATAGGACCTGTGAGATATACATACGCAGTTCTATGCACTAATGCCACTATCAGTGAGGTAACTAAAATAATGTTCATACAGGTTCACTGTTAACCCTAACAATGTGGCAGTACTCTGCTCAATACATCTGCAGGGTCCAGCCAAGCCTTGCCAGGAGCTGCCTTACAAAGCTGGGAAGTGAGATGTCATTTTTATGGTGTGATGGATTTCCTTCATGAACATTAATTAAACAAATATTAATTTGAAACCTTTTTAATTAAATGTTTGCAGTCCATTAGTGGAAATACTGTTCTCTGATGTTATGGTATCAGCCTATAATTATACAGATCAGGCGATGAGCCTTTCCTCATCGCCTGATCCTTAATATCCCATTTTGCTGCTACTGGTTGCTGATGTTTCTCTGTATTAAAATAACTTACAGCAATGGGATGTATCCAGAAGTTATTTATATATTCTAAAGAAGGAATGCATTTACATATAACAATGACGAGAAATGGATTTTTTTAATGGATCTGTAACACCCTAGATATTTTGGATGGAATTCACTATGTTGACTACAAATACATGTGGTCAACTCATTCCTCAGCTCACAAATTACAAATTATTCCCCAGGTGTTTTCTTTTGAGAGCCTTACATTCCCTGGGCCCCAAAAGGGAGAAGAAAACATCACATATATACATATCACAAACACAACTACTGCAATATATTACTCAAGAGAGATAAATTAGTTCTAGTATCTTCACTAATGATATGGGGAAAAAGGAAGAAATAGCAAATGTCACCCAGATGAAATCAGGAAATCATATCCAGCAGGGAGCAAACTAGAGACATTAAAAATGTGAATGGGATTGAACTTCAAATGCTTCAAAATAACATTTCTTTGCGAAAAACAATTGAAAAAATGTTAATGCGGGGAGACAGAACATACAAACACAGATGTGCTGGAGCAGTCAGCAATGACTGATTAAATATTCCTTAGCTATGACAGCAAACAAGGCCATGACAGCAAAAGGAGAAGAGTGCTCACATAAAGACTAAAATGTTTGGCTGACAAAATGAAGTTTTCATGCCTACAAAAGTTTTCAGAATTCCATGTTATCTAACCTGTTTTGTAAATGCAGTTTATGACAGCCATCAGTAAAAATTAAGGATAAAACCTAATTTTACTTGACAACATATATAGCAACATTAAGGAGTTCAAGATTTCTTTTTATAAACAGAGTAATACAAGATGAAATCTAATGTAATTTTATACACTGCATTTTTAAGATAAGCCGCGATCATAGTATGAAATATTCTTTGCACACCGACAAAAATCAGACGACCACAGTCTATCCAACGACTCCAACTATTTTCCATCATGCAGTAAAGAATAATTACAGAAAATACTTTTGAGAACTACACATGGCTGGTCAGCTCCTGAAGGAGAAATATTATTATTTAAAGGACTATAATACATAGATGAGGACCTTCTGTACCCAATGTATCCAGCTGCTTCCACATCAGTGATTCTTTCCTTCAGCCTCCTTCGAACAATCTCAGCCACAATATTTGGTTTATGTGTTTTGAAGGTTCTGCAAATAACTATGCTTTTTATTTTATCTTAGGGATTTGCTGGGCTGACATAACTTGGTGTTGTGCTAATATTTGGTTTAAGGAATAGGAAGTATTTCAAAAGACACATAAAGCAACTTGTTAGTAGAAAGTCAACACATTCTGGCTTTGAAGCACTGATGATTTGTGTTATTTGGAGGACATAATTTTGATCCTTCTCCAGGAAAGTTGGCATTAGTGATTATTCAGCATAGCTGTGAAAATATATGCTTACTGACAAAGAACTAGATATATTTATTAGAAAAGTAATCCAGAAGAAAGATTGTTCAGTTTGAGGGTTAGAGATTGAAAAGTGGTAATTAAAACACAGGAAGCATCATATTCATTGCTTTACTTGTAGCGGGATTAAGATTTGGGTGAAGTGCTAAAGGAATAGAAAAGAACTAGTAACTTTGAGTGGAAGCCAAAGTTAAATCTCATGAACAAGCAGCAGCTCCTGCCAGGCTTGACAGAAGGGACATAAAATTGCAAAACTGGAAGATAAAAATGTGAAACAGAATGAGACAAACTCTGCACGAGTGGTGTTGATAGGCCATCATGTATTTACTAATTTACAGATGTGTTTTTTCTACTTTATCAGGAGATTTTATTACAGTGAAAATGCGAGAAAAATAAAATGTTTTCTAGTTTATGGGTTAAAAATTTAGCTCAGAAGAACCTTCAATATGATCCCAAAAAGCTGCATTATGATTATTTTACCAATAGTTCAATACTAAATTTAAGATGCTTCCTGTTTTTTATAAATAGATTCTAAGTAAAACAATATAGAACCTACAGTGCTCATTAAAATAAGAGCTTCAATGAGCAGCATGAATGGAATGAAATTAGACCTTGAAGAAATCAATAAACCTGAGAAGATATCTCAGCAAACCATGTAATCCTTACATTAAGCTAGCTGTATTTCAGGCTTTAAGATGAAAAAGACTATGGACCCATTTTGATGCAAAATTCGTATAATCTGACAAAATCATGTCTAAGAACAAAGTATAAAATGAAGCCTTTTTCACCTTGAAAAGAGAATACATAAAGGAAAAGCAAAAAATTTCATGAAATTGATGAAAATGTAGTACCATTAAGGAGTTCAAATTCTGCTCTGAACAAATTCATCCTCATCACTAATTCAAATGATACCTACAAATTAAAACACATGAAATCTACTTTACAGTTCTGCAATGCAATAGTCTTTCACCTCTGATCAAGAGGCTCAACCTCCTTAGCAGACTGATTAGCAAGCACTATGGTAAATAAACCTAGTGATTTTTGATTTTTAGTGAAAATATTAATTTCTTTTGTTTTCAAGGAAAAGATACTAAATAAGATTTAACTTAGGCTCCTGTAACACTTGTTTATCAAAGGAAGATGAGAGAAGTAACACTTCTAGAGAACAGGAATGTACCATTGGTTAAAATAATAGGAAATATTCAGGTACATAATTATCTGGCTTAAAACTGTTTTTGTAAATCATAGCTCTGTAATAAAGACAAAAATGGTACAGAAGAAAGCATCTAATTTTAAAATGTGGGGTTTTTTTATTTTTTTTCTTCATTTTCTTGTATTATATATGTAAAAAATATATTCATTAGATTAGGGAGGGCTTTTTTGTTCCTCCCTTACCTGACAATAGCTTGCCAATTTTTAAATACTTATAATCAACTTATATTCATTAATGTTACTACTTGTTCACAAATTTAGCAAGGTTCCTCAGATAAGGCAATAATTTGCACTGTAAAAGGTCAACTCATCTTACTCAAAGGAGTATTCTCTCCAAGCATCAGACCTTATAATCAAAAACCATAAATTAGTAGTTCTATAGGACTCTAAGGCTCCTATTAACTGTTCAAGGATAAAGTAAATTATGTTTCTTGTGCAAGTACCTGTGTGCTGAGCCTGTGCAGTGCTTACTGAAATAGGCTGGCTTGCAGAACCAACTTACAGATGAGCAGAAACTGCTTAGGAGACAATTGTCTTGGGTTCATTGATTCTTGCATGTGGCACAATGTAGGGATGCCAAGACCCTGATCTGGACCTGAGATCCAGTACCTCTACTATGACTTCAGTATTTTAAGTGAACTGAAGAAGTTTACATGCTGATTCGAGAAAGGGTAACATGGGTGTATTTAAAGATGATATTTATGGGTTAGTATAAATGTGATCGCGTATCTATGTTTAATATGTTATAATGTTAGGGTTTGGTTTTCTGTTGTTCAGTCAGTTTCAATGTAAATTTTATTTTCTATTTTGTTACACATGATAAACTGGCTTCCCATTATGGCAACCTGATATTTTTCAATAGAACTTTGAATACACCCTAAAGAAATAGTTTTCTATTCCACAGAAAATTCAACATGGCTTTTCCAAGGCAGTGGCAGGGAGAGTAGGAGGATGAGACTTCAGAGAAAAGAAATATTCCCAAATTGTTAGAGAGGGCAAAAAAAGTCATTTTTTTCCAATTCAAACCACTAGGAATATCCAAAAAGTCCAACAGAACATTTCTTTCTATTTTAAATTCATTTCTCACAGCACTGACACAAAATAAAGTTCTCTTGTGTATTTTAATGTCAAAAAGAATTTTAAGATCATTTTTCCACAACCTACCTGACATTAATTAAGTGTAGAAAATATTCTCTAATTTTTTTTTTTACCATACAGCTGGCCTAATTGCAACATATTTCCAGGCTGCTGCATCACTAATTTGGGGTATTCAAGCTCATAATAAAAAATATATATATATATATCTTTTCCACTATCACAGTACTATCTGCTAGCAAAATACAAAGTACAATAATGGACATTAACTTTCAGTGCAAAAAGGTGACTTTAAACTGTTATTCCTCTGTGCATTCATTGCAGGTCTAGACAAACATCTCTGCTGTAACATCAGAAGCTGCTTACTTTACTTTCTGTTTTGCTAGCATTTCACCAGGATGCTTGAAATTACCTATTAGAAACATTTTATTGCCCATTTGCTTTTATTAAGCTTGAGATGGAAACATATGTGTATTTAGATATGGGCATGGTTTAGAAATAAGCAAAATAGAACTCCCACTGATTATGGCTGAATCAGTTTGGAAATATAAAAGCCATTTTCTGGAGAGAAATGAAGAAATAATTGAATCTGCAGACTCCTAATTTCCTTTCTGTCCATTAGGTCTGCAGCAGAATTGATCTGTGTATACCCTCCACCTTGCCACAATTGCTTCACCAGAGCCTGCCCATCAAGGTCCCAGACACTGTTGCTGCAAGCTGGCCCCCACCTCTCATATTTCTAAATCTGGAGTCATAAACTTAATGGATGTGTAGGAATGGGCTTTTGTGGAAGCATCTGTAGGATTTGTAGGAAAATGATGAGATTCCACTCACCCTGCCTATTGCAGGCTTGAGATAGATGTAGTCTCGATATATGAACTTCTTCCCTGAGATGGGGGAGTAACTTTTGGGGGTAAAAAAACAAGGAAAGCCTGATGTTTATTCCTGAAGGAGCTCTTTGTTGCACATAGGCTGATATTGAACTAAAGGAATGTCTCTGCTGTAAGAGGTGCGTAACCAGTCCTACAGTAGCTTGACTGCATTGGAAAGAAGGTGTGGAAATAAAGCCAAGAAATAAAGCCAAAAAAGAGAAACAGAAGTGAGTCATTACATTGCTTTCAAAACAAAAAAAATCCAGCACATTTAGGGAGAACCCCTGCCTGGAAACCACATCAGTCAGGGCCAGCAAAATCTGTCTCTGAACCCCCAGAAGATGGAAAAAGGAAAACACCTTGCCTAGGGAAATACCCTGAAGAAAGGGTCAGGGAGGACAACAAGGAGTTTAAACTCCCCCAGAGCCACCTAGAGCAGATTGGTAGGTGAGGTAAAGAATTGAGCTGAGCAGATTTTTTTTACTGCAAAAAATATCTGGGGCCGAAGCTGTCATTGTGCTCTAGTATAAACTCTGAATGTTACAAAGTTCTCAAACATAGTTGTGGATGTAGCATTACTTTTTAATTATCCCTTCTTCAGATAACTTTTTAATCTTGTTGGAATTTGTTTGGGTTTTTCACCTTATGAAGCAGCTGAACTTTTCAGCTTACACTTTGGTGGAAGAATGCCCTATGCTCTTTGAGATGGGATGTTTGGGGACCTCGTCAGTATCCCAGAGTTGGAATAAAAAAAGTTAGAGTCTCTTAGGGATTTTACAAAAACCAGGAAATAATGTAAAAAAGTGGAAATGGCTGGACCAGCTCAAGCTGAACATCCACATAAAGTCCAGTGTCCTCCAACGCTGACCACAGCCAGTGTTTAGAGAACACCACAAGAAAATTCCAAGAACACAGTATTTCCCACAATACATTCCCCAGCATGAAGCTACTTGTGGTTCAAGGATTCCATAAAAAGGGATGCATGGAATCTCTGCATGTGACAGGATTTTTTCCTCCAAAGTTTTTATTCAGGCTTGGGGTTTGTTTTTTTTTTTTTCTCAGTCACTTTTTGAATACCAGCATATCCTGCATCTTGTAAGATGGAGGTAACACCTTACAGTAAGAAACCAGTGAATACAAGTAATGTTACTAAAACTTGAATTTGCAACTTAGGTTCCCAGGGTTTAGAGAAAAAATTCAACCCCCCCCCTACTTTAATGATTGATAATTTGCAACAGCAGCTAGTTTTCTACATATGATCTGTTACAGAGAACTCACATGCTTCTTCATAAATGCCTTTCTTTGATGCTACAGGAAGAACTCCCTGACTATGGCAAATTGTCTGTGTGGTTTTCAAAGCATCAACAGCAATTTGGGATAACGTTATGACATTGTACATGTAAATAGTTCAGGAAAAAGGAATATGAGTAACTAAAATTTAATGTGCTTTGAAAATTGAAAAATTTGAAAGATAACACTAAGTAATGGTGACTTGCTGGGTTAATTACCATATGACGCTGATACAGGAGAAATATAAAGACACATATATATGTCGTGTTTTAAACCCAGTCAGACAGCTTGTTCACTCACTTCCCCCCCTTCTTGCCGTCCCCCTACTCCTGGAGGGACAGAGAGGAGAATCGAAAAGAATGCAACTCCCACAGGTTGAGATAAGAACAGTTTAGTAACTCAGGTGTAACACAAATCACTACTGCTACTACAATGATAATAATGATAAAGGAAATAACAAGGGAAGAGAATACAACACCTCAGCACCAGCCGACCGATAACTCACCTCCCCCCCGCCTTCCCCAGCCCAACCAAGCGCCGACCCATACCTCCTCCAACCCTGCAGTCTCCCAGCCCTTCCGGCTAACTCCCAGTTACATCCTGGGCATGACGTGCTGTGGTATGGGATACCTCTTTGGCTAGCTTGGGTCTGGTGTCCTGTCTCTGCTTCCTCCCGGCTTCCCCTCCTCCCTGGCAGAGCATGAGGCTCACAAAGTCCTTGACCAAACCAAAACATCCTTGTTATCAGCTCTGTTCCCAGGACGAAAGTCAAAACACTGCACTGCACCAGCTACCAAGAAGGAGAAACATGACTGCTACTGCTGAACCCAGGACAATATATTATTATTATAAGCACTTCTCCAGATTCATAGCACAGCAAAACTTTCTATCTTGTGTAGTTCATTAATAATCAAAAAATATTTTGGCTAGGCTCAGCTATTTATTTCCAGAGCTACCTCTTACATTTCTTAAATGTTTATTAAATACCTTATAATTTTTTTTTTAAATTTAAATTACATTTTTTTAAATTACAATTTACAATTTTTAAGAAAGAAACATTACTCAGATTCAGCATGAGCACAGCTTCTAAAGGGTTCCTCCTCACACAACTACATCACAGGCCTGGGAATGATTCCTATAAAAATTGCTGGGTTTCAATACACATAGAAAAGTTATATATCAAAGATTATTTCCATTCAGAGAGGAGGAAACTGTTACTTCAAATATAATTGTACTATTATTCTAAATATAATTGGAGCACAGAAAACAGCATTGATGGTAGTACTTCTGGTATTGTTAAGGTAGATAAGTTAGAGCTGGCACTACACGCCTGTTGGGAATTTTAACTTGTTTTTTTCTATTAAGTGGAGAACTTAAGAGATATGCTTGAAGACGGTAAGTCTTTTTAAAGTGGCTTATTGTATTCCTGAATGCCAGTTAATTAGTCAGGAAGGCAGGTGAAGTACCTAAACCTAAACCACCATTTTATGTTACAAGGATGTTACTAATAATAGGAGTTGAGGCAACGATGCAATATAAATATGCTGTAGGTTATTTGCCCATATTTTATACCCTATTTTTAAAATGTATACACACACCCCTCTGACATATTTAATCTATTATAAACCAAATATGCATATATTTAAAGCTATGTTATATATCAAACCGTAAGAAATGTCACCTAATCTTCCTGACCTCATCTGTGTACGGTACTGAAAAAAAGAGGTTACACCTAAAATCTGTATGGTCAGATGAAATGACAGATAAAATGATTTTGCTTCCATAAACTTTGAAAAACTTAAATAGAGGACTGGCAAATACAGAATAAATATTTTAAAAAATTGCATTTGAGGAACAGAAAATTTAGGGAGTAAAAAAAGAAAAAAAGAAAAGGTCAATTAAAGCAACCAATTAAAGGTATTGGAAAAAGGACAGGGGGAAGAGGCATCTTCAAATAAATGAATAATGGTTTAATATCAACATTAAAGATCAAGGAATAAACAAAGTAGAAGAAGTTATGGCCTGACTCTGGAAGATGGAAATTTACATTCTGCAAAACAGTCAATTCTATGTCCTTATGTGATACTTAAAATTAATTCATTAAAAATTGTCAGTGGTAAGCTTTTAATATATTCCTATCAGGATTTAACCATTAATTTCAGAGTATTTCCAATTAGATGTTAAATTAATTTTTACCCATAGTTTAATGCAATTTCATATTACAAAAGCATTCTTTCTTTTCATGGTCTGAGCAGTTTCATGGTGAAATATGTGTAAACCATCACACTTGCAGACCAAAGATGTGCTGTGCCTGTTTTGCTTCCTCTTATTGTTAATGGGAGTATTTTCTTCATAATCTCAATACAACTAAGTGAATTAAATCGCTTATATAGCCTTCATAGAGTGAAGTATGGCTAATTAGTTATTTGCACCCTCACATAAATGATCTTGAGGAGGCAATAATTGCACTGAATATGCATTAACTTCAAGAAAGACCCTGAAAATTGACTAGAAAAGTAATGGATTAGATAGCAAATATTTCATATGAAAATTTCCTCTGAGTTGATATATACATTAGTCATTGCTATGATCTCATTGCTATGATCACACTGTGCCGGTGTGGTGAGCTGTTGTCACTGTACTCTGGTCAAACGTCATATTTGATTAACAGAAAGGTCTTTGATGCAGTAATTTCTTTTTTCCTTACTGAAGTTAATTGTATTTTTATATATTGAAATGATTTTTCATATCTGAGTAGAAATACATACTTTAAAATTATTTTCTCCTCAAAATAAAGTAAGATCCAGATTGGCCTCTTGGCAAATAAACACACCACGAAGTTAGACCATCTCCATTCTTAATACAAAGATTCACAGAAAAGAAATGGAGGATCCTCCTTTTCACTTTCCTGTCTTTGACCAACTAAATCCCAGCCCTGGCAGCCAGGAGCAGAGGGAGACTGGGGAGAGGTACTACAAGGGCAGCCTGTCCCCCCACTGCCAGGAGGGACCCTGATAGACTACACTCAGCAAATGGTAAAACTGCCTTGCCATCAGGTAGAGCATGCTGGTCTCACCTCCCAGTTTACCCACTGACTACACCTCCCTATTTTCAGCTATGCGCTATCCCCGAGGTAAATATAGATGTGGAGCATCAATTTATCAAGCTAATCTAAATTACTATTTATGCACAGATATGAGAGGTTAGGCCTGCTTCCCCAAACATTTACTCATCTGGTGATTCTTTGTCTTCTAGTGCCTCACTTTCCAGTCAAAGTAATGTAAATACTAAACCTGCGTTTCAGGTAAGTATTGAATTTTAAATCATGTGATTAATCCAGCACTAGTTTTCCTAGCCACACCTGGCCAGGAAAGGAAAATCTCTACACTGCTCCCCAGATACGCAGATGTATTTTGCAGGCAAGCCAGGTGTGCCAAGGCACAGCAGGGCAAGAACACTTCCCTGCATCTTCAAATGAAAATGGCTAGGGATAGCTTGTGAAAACAGTTAAAAGAAACACATGTTGTCATAAGAATTGGAAATTATATAATCAAACATCCCCAGAAGCATCCTCTAGTGATAAATGTAATTTACCCTCTAATGTTAGGTGTAGGACATTACATATGCACAGTTTCAGACACATCCCACAGCAATCTGCGTTTGATAGCTAGAATATATATTTAGCTCTTATCTTGTGAGTGACTTTTAATGACATTTAGAAGTGCTAAGGCACTTTGAGGATTAGACTCTATTAGTCCCAGTATTTCCCTGTAAGCAGTTGCTCAGGTATTAAAAGCTCCCTCTACCAGGATACACAAAACAAACATTGAGCCCCTTTGAAAAGACAGAAATATTTCATGTAATTTCATTTTGATGAGTTTATTCTTGTTACCTTTATATATTTATCTACATACAAGCCTTCATGGTGCAGTAATTATTTACTTTGTCTTCTAAGTAAGTGCTGAGTCGTGAGAAAGTACCTCAGTTTTTATTCGGTCTGTTTTTTTTCTCAGGCAAAATTTACTTCAAAAGTACACACTCGTGTGATTTTTTTCTTATCAGAATAGAGCGCAGTTTAGCACTTAAATTATAAAACCTCTCTTCAAAATAAATAAAACAGATTAAAATCCCTGTATGTGAAATACACTGTCCTTTCACTGGAGATAAGTTATGGCAGTTTTAACCCAGCTCCTTTCACACTAGCATATCACCTTAGGCCAGCAAAGGTGATGGAATGAACCTGTCCATCGGTGGTAGACTGTGAATGTGATGTGATGATTTGCAGCTGGTTGGTGTCCCTGTAAGCAGCAGCTGGGTGCACAGTGAGCTGTAAAGCATCATGCGCTCTCAGATTTCCCAGTAAGGCAAAGGCTTAAGGAGATGAAACCTGAAGTTTATCTTGCCCTCAGGTTAATAATAAAGAAAATACAGTTGGTGTTATGCTGGGACTTTCAATAAGCCAAATGATGGCTTCTGTTTTTAAAATAAAACCTTAAATGACTTCCCTGAGTATTTTCCTAAAGAAAAAAAAAAAAAAAAAATCCTACTCTTGTTTATCTTGGGCCATCTCCCTAAAAAGCCAATAAACCCACCCATGTATACGCATTACCTACCGCTGAATGTGTCCAAGTTGCCAGGTATCAGTCTGTATTTCTTTACACTCTCAACAAGCAGCACAGTCACAAGTCAGGGCAGGATGATTTTGACATTGGCCCATCACTCTTCTCCAGGAAGTTTCAAGGTTGAGGAAATTGAGGCACTTTTAAAAGGACAAAGTGTTCATTCTGCTGTAATGTGAAGTTTTCTATACACCAACCCTATCCGTTGTGATTGCCCATGAGCACTTTCATGCTGAGAAGGCTTTGGTGTCATGCTCAGGAATGAGCCATTTGAAGAAAAATAGTAGTGTCTTGCTTCAGCAGGGGAAACATCACATGAACATTTTTACTACTCTGTTCTTCAGGATCTGATTTTTTTTTTACCGAAAGAGCTGATAAATTCTCCACTATCTGAGAGATACCACCCATCACATCTAGCCATAAAGTCAGCTTTTAACACTGTGTACAAGGAAATTCAATAGCTGTACTGAATACTGCAATCTAAATACAGAACCTGGAAATATGGGAATTCGGTGCGGGGAAGCCAATTATTTTCCTCTTATGATTTAGTCTATATTATAATTCAAAGTATAAGCACAATAATTCCAGCACTTTTTCTTCCAGAGGATATGCACACAGTTTCAGATAACAAGATAATGCAGAGAGGATTCATTTCCTGCAAGCTGTCTTTGTACTGTTTATTGAGCTAAATAAATGTGAGAGATGTGCAATACATAATCACAGAGCATCTCTCTGTGACAAGAGGAGCCCTGTCCTACATGATAACTAATAAGGGGGGGGGGGGGGTTGTTCTAGTTTTAAACCAAGAAATAGTGCAATCAGTGGTATCAAAAACAGGAGAAAAAACAACTCAGAATTGTTTCAGCATTCAATTGTGCAGAAGTTTCCAAACAAGTTTTGCAAGGCAGGCTGTGACAGGGTGTACAGGTATACCTCAGCAGAGTTATTTCATTAATAACCTTATTAAGTATATCAAACGTTGATATTTAATTTCATATAAACTTAATATTAAACATAAATATTTCATTAATAATTCCCCTGTGCTCAGCACTGATGAGGCTGCAACTTGAATACAGTGTTCAATTCTGGGCCCCTCCCTACACGAGAGACACCTAGAGAAGGGCAAGGAAGCTGGTGAAAGATCTGGAGAACAAGTTTTATGAGCAATGGCTGAGGGAACTGGGTTTGTTTAGTCTGGAGAAGAGAAGGCTCAGGGAGCACCTTATCACTCTCTACAACTGCCTGAAACGAGAACAGAGAGAGGAGGTGGCTGGTCTCATTTTCCAAGTAACATGTGACAGAACATGAGGTAACAGCCTCAAGCTGCACCAGGGGACATTTGGATTGTATATTAGGAAAAATTTCTTTACTGAAAGGTTGATCAGGTATTGGAACAGGCTGCCCAGCAAAGTGGTGGAATCACCATCCCTGGAAGTGTTCTAAAACCGTGCAGATGAGGCCCTTAGTGACATGGTTTAGTGGTGGTCTTGGCAGTCCTAGTCTTTTCCAACCTAGGTCTTTTCCAACCTAGTTGATTCTATGATTAGATGAAAACAGTATTTTTTGAGTTGGGTATGCTTAGAGAGTAAGCTAGTAATTTACCTTTAATTGTTACTCATGCAAGGCAGTCTTTCCCTCTCAACAGTTAAACTGTTTATATAATTAATTGTCCATCATTAAAGTCTCTACCGTAACCATTCTGTATCCCCAATAATTTAGAATTGAAAATTCACGCCTAAAAGTAGGATTTGCATAGCAGTGAAGTTCTGCTCTGTAGCTTTCCTATTAGTAACATGGATACAAGCAAATATGGAATTAGAAGGCTCAGCAAAGACATATGAAGGCAATCCTCTGACTTTTCTGCTGTAAATCCTAGTATAGATTAGTGCGGCTCAGTATCTAGACTTGTAAAGCAGAATTTGTGGGTTTTTTTTCCACCTCCCATTCTACTGCCTGCATGACACTTGTGCTGGGGCAGAGAGGGAGGATAAAGAGGAATTTGGTGCTGAAGGTTTGTCTGAGCTGGATTATGATTTTCTTCTCTTTCTGAATGCACCAAGATGCAATTCCAAATCCAACTCAGAAAGCAGGAATTCTATAACCTGTGCATAGAGCTCTTATCCTCCACCTCACATTGAGCTGTATTGGCACAGTTCTGTTAATACATGAACAGGCTATGTCCCTGTTTTCAGTGGGAGCAGCCCATAATTTACAATGAAAACAGCAGTCAGTTTGATGAAACATTTCAGATCTCCCTTGAAATGCACCTTCTGCCTTAGTTGCCTCTAATTCAAAAAGGCTCTTTAAATTAAAGGATATTTTCATATGTTATTTTACAGACACAGCAAGGAAACACTTCCATTAAAAAAATATTCCCTGTAGTGTCAAATAATCCAAACATTCCTGGAATTCCTAAAAGGTCTCAATGTTTTCAAACTCTGCAGTGCCGTAGGTCTTCAGTCTTTTGCAGTAAAAGCAGAAAACATTTGCAGACCAGCAATCTTACTGCAAGCCTGTAATGACTAAAGTGTAATTGATAACACCAATTTGTGAGCAGAATTGCCACCACAACATCTCAGAGCAATGAGAGGCATCCTGTGCAGGGCTTCCCACTTCTGCAGTGATTCCAGTAATAATCATGAAATTGTTTTGAAAGGATTTCTAAGAGTCTGGTATTCCAGTGGAGTCTAGAGTCTGATGGAAATAAAAGCTGCTTTCAGATTTCTAGTTCTGAAAATTACTCCTCAGAAGTTACAATATACTTAAGAAAGCTGTAAATAATTTTCATCCTTCACAGATGGCTCATTACCATATCAGTGACTCGGCAGCAAATTGCAGAGATCAGTAGTATGCCTCAGTGCCTATTAGATGGAAAACCCCTACCTAGTGGGCAAGGTACAAACAGAAATCAACACTTCCTAGTTCTTCTGGCCTTAGGTATATCTGTACAGCATGTATATCCAAAACCATAATTTCATCCACACGTGTTACAACATAAAGAGATTTTCCCTAACATGGAGATGAAAGGTAATTTTTGAGGAGAGGTGATAAGCAAGAACATGCTAGGAATTTACAAGTCTCATGGGGTTTTTTATATCTATCCATTTCCTTATTAGCTTACCATACTGTAAAGTTCGTGTTGAAAAGAAAGGTCATGTTTCACTGTACAGCTACTCTTGAAATAGAATCATCAAGGAAAAATTAAGAAGAAGTACAACAAAAATGGGATTTCACAGTTGCTTTTTAGTGGCATTTTTCTACATTTGTGTCCTGGGTTCAGCAGTAGCAGTCATTTTTCTCCTTCTTGGTAGCTGGTGCAGTGCAGTGTTTTGACTTTCGGCCTGGGAACAGAACTGATAGCAATGTTTTGGTTTGGCCAAGGACTTTGTGAGCCTCATGCTCTGCCAGGGAGGAGGGGAAGCTGGGAGGAAGCAGAGACAGGACACCTGACCCAAACTGACCAAAGAGGTATTCCATACCACAGAACGTCATGCCCAGGATGTAACTGGGAGTTAGCTGGAAGGGCTGGGAGACTGTGGGGTTGGAGGAGGTATCGGTTGGAGCTTGGTCGGGCTTGGGGGGCGAGTTATCGGTCAGCTGGTGCTGAGGTGTTGTATTCTCTTCCCTTGTTATTTCCTTTATCATTATTATCATTGGTGGTAGCAGTAGTGATCTGTGTTATACCTTAGTTACTAAACTGTTCTTATCTCAACCCGTGGGAGTTGCATTCTTTTCGATTCTCCTCTCCGTCCCTCCGGGAGCAGGGGGAGGGAAAGAAGGGGGGGAGTGAGTGAACGAGTTACCTGACTGGGTTTAAACCATGACAATTTGTTACATTTCTTGGAAACGGCATTACAAATACTATAGTATACCTAAGAATAATTAACCTTTATTTCCATGACTGTCCATAATTATTCTGGTTGTTTGTCTTGGAATGGAACATGGCTTGCCCTATATCCAGGCACAGGAGACAGTGGGAGATGTTTCTTATTTTTCTCCTGACTGCTAGCTGTGAGATCATTTGCAAAGAAAAAACCTCCCTGAATAACCCCAGTCTCTTCTGCATACACAGACTGGAGTGAGCATTTAATGTTTCCATGTCTATCAGCACCCTCAGAGAGGTCAAATATCAATCCATAACCAATTTTCTTCCTTCTGGTCTGTTCTTTGGACAATGCAACGTTATATTAGATTAACACGTAAGCTCATGGCCCAGGCTGAGCCCGTTTCCCTGAGCTATCTCCCAAACCAGCTGAGATATCATTATATTGTGAGGAAGGGGCAAGGCAGAGAGTCAATAACAACCTGATTGAGATGCCATTAGGGATAGGAACTGCTAATAATTTGTCTCTTATCTATTTCCTGAAGTTTAGCTTCCCTTTAAGCTTTAATTATTTACCATAACTTTGAACTGTGAACCAAGAAAAACAGAAACAATGAAGCCACTATGCTATCTGCAAAGCCAAACCACTGCAACACACAAGGTCAATGTGCTGCAACTCTGACTAAATCAAGCTGTAGAGAGCAACCTGTCTATCAGGAGAGCTCCTCTCCATACATTCCAACCAGACTGTGCCTTTGCAATGAATCACAGTACATAGTGGGTTCATCTTCTCCAACATGTTCTTTCTGGGAAGGATGTGGGAGTTGATTTGCACTAGATCCTCATGTCACTTACAGTGTCTCAATTACAACGATATAATTTCTATAGAACAGCATTTATTCTGAGATAACCTGATTTGTCTACTATTTTTACCATGTACATAGTAGTCATTTGCACTGATATTTTCCATATATGTTGTCATAGTTCTGAATCACAACACAATAAAACCAAAGAGCTATGAAACATCTTACGTGCTCTGTGTCATTTTATACTCAGTTGAAAGGTCACCATAACTACTTGAAATACTATAGCAGTCCACTACAACTCCATCATTACAGAGATACCAATCCATCTGAAAAAAAAAAAAAAAGAATCAAAACAAACTTCAGCGGTACTTTAAGAATTTTGACTACTCCAGCAATTGAAGATGGGTTCCTCATTCAGTCCACATACTCTTTACTGCTGTTACTTTGCTGTTAAACTTTGCAACAGGCTGAGAGTGACAACCCAAATCTGAAATTATTACTCATCCGTTTGATCACTATTATTGTTACTTGGCATGGTGCTGTGGGCTCTATCTTAACAGCTTAAATACAGTTATTATGTAGAAGATACTATACTAACCCTGTAAAATGCCCTATCTTTCTGTCTGGCCCCTGATCATCCACAATAAAGTGGATTAAGGTTACACAGTTCTGGAGCAAACCAAGAAGGTGGTATGTCCTTCCAGAGATCAGTCTGTACAAGAGATAACACTGAGGTTGTCTTACACAACCTACCGACACTTCCAGCAAAAACTGTGCCTTTGAATATTCCCACAACCTCACTGACACACTGCAAAAGGCATCTCAGCAGCTTGTGACAGCGCCGTTTTTGCAGTCATGCTGAAGAGAAAAGGCACAGGCAATAAGTGGCACAGTGGCACAGCCCAGATCTCAAGGTCAGAGGTTGCCTAACACAACAAGGGGAAGGTGGTTGTCCTGCTACTCCTCTTCTTGGGGCAGGGCTCCTGCCCAGATCTGCAGACCCAGCCTCGGAAGGTCTTTTGCAGCTGATGCTATAAATGGTAATTACAGCCATGAGAGTTCACTCACATAATTGTTTAGTTAACAGTGATTTAGAAATATGCAAATACCATTGAGTACAGTCAAGAAAGGCAAATGAAGGCTCCATCTGTAAATACAGAGTCTGGCTCCTTACAACAAGCACTGGATAAACATAAATGAACCTTACAAGCTAAAACTGAGTATCTTGATGTTTACACAGAACTATGTATCAAGAAAAAATATAACCATCACTGACAAAGAAAAATCATCAACAAGAAGAAAGTATTGTTGCCTGGTACTAGACTACTAACAGATTTGTTTGTTGGGTTTTGATCCTGAAATTTGTTTCTTTTCTACTTTTTTTATAGAAATTCTGGTAATATGTTTTTTTTAAGATATTTGTGCATAAATTAATAGTACTTAGTGAAATGTTTGGGACGAATGCAATAAAACTGATTTGAAATTAATTTGGTGTAAAGTTGAATCTTTACACCTCAGCAATCAGAAGAAATGAGGGGAAAAAGAAGTAGTCAATAGGATAATCCATTCTGGATGTTTGTTATGTTCTGTCCTTACAGAAGGACCACTTGGAAAGTAGTAAAAAATTTTACTGTACTGCATGTTACTATCAATAAAGCAGACAATATTTTGATATGTGGGTTGAACTATTAAATCACCTTAAGTGATATGAGATCTTGCGATATGACAGCAAACAGACTTTAAAACCTCCTTGTAAAAGACTTTTTTATTACTCTTCAAGTCTTTAAAAATGTGAAAAGGCATTTTTACATAGTTACATGCAGACATTCCTAGCACTAAAAATGTCTGTTTAACATTTCTGGATGACCTGAAACTGCTAAGAATCATGGGAAGTGTCAACAAATTCAAAAACCTGTATCTTTTATAAATGGTAGGAACTGCCCTGCCCCTTCTTCTGGAACAGGATCTCATTTTCTGGACTCATTTACTGAATAAACTGTTAAGTAGGACTACCTTTAAAGTGACATTTTAATTGGTTTTGCTCTGTTTATTCAAAGGTGTTTAACATCAAAATTATTTTCTGAACAGCTCCTTTAGAGCTCTGTTACAGATGAGGATTTGCTCTCCTAAAGTAGAAGGTTTCAGAACTTCTTAAAATTACATGTTCAGAATTAACCTTTTGTTCTTGAAGAAATAGGTCATAGAAATGACTAGACTGGAGCCAGCTTCTTGCTAATAACTGGGAAATAGGAGGACATTTGTTCTGCATTGAATGAACAGCTCTCCTCCCCAAAAGGGCACAAAGTCAACTGACAGAGCCATAACTCCCTCCCCCCCCCCCAGTAGTTAGAGATACAAAAAACAGGCTGCAATGAGATTTATTCCATCTCACTTGAGCAGCTGTTTCTATAAACATAATCAGCATTCAAACTGTGTCAGAAGAGTTAGAGAAAAAAGGAAGGTGTGGAAATCATTATGAGGGCATTCAGGAGCTCTCAACATCTCCAGCAAGGCCAAATACTGTGGTGTGAAATACAACCATGTTTATGCCCTATAATGAAGGGTTACAAAAATACACATTAAGCACTCAGACCAGTCTTTTAAATAATCCAACATTTCTTCTGCTTCATTTTCTTTCTCTAACACTTATCAGTGTTGGACGGCCCTTTACCTCCTTCAAGTACAAGCCATTTCATCCTCATCCTATATCTTGAAATTTAGGGAAGTCTTTCTCCTCCACACATTTCAGAATATATGGGATCTCTATTAATTTGGTCTATACATGCCAGGAGCAGCAGTTCAAATTTCAAGAAACCATTTTTATTGCAACTCTGCTTTCTTGTTGAAATGCATCTTTGGGAAACATCATGTTAAGATGGTGAACTTCAGGTCATTTTTGGGTTCATTTCACTTAATATTAAAAATCCTAGGGCCAAACCTACCTATGACTGATATAGGTGAGATTTCTGTAAGTCAATAATAGCCACTAGCAAGAATCAGTAGGTCTTTGCTGTAATTTATACATAGTTACATTGAACTAAAATGGTGTTCATAGTTTAGTCTTCCACAATTCATTTTTTTTTTATGTTTGAAGGATTGCCCTTCTTTACTCTGTTGGAATCTACTGTAAACTAAATCAGACCAGAAAAGCTTACAAGTGAATGATAATCATAATTCAGTGTTTACTGCTTCATACCATGATCTTGCTACTCTAGCAGCAAAATTTCTTATGCTCTTAAATTAATTTTCAGTGACATAGCAAAAACCAATATGCAAGTAAGAAAAGCACCATATTTAAAGGGACTACTGAATTTATGATCTGCCCAGTAGAAATCAGGGCAGTCAATTTTGATTGAGTCCTAGGTCCAGTTACTAATATAATTTCTACAATGTTTCACAGTTTCTCACCAAGTTTGTAAATAACCTGAAAAGACAATATTGAAGAAAATAGAGAGTTAAATCATTGAATATATTTATTACTTAAAAATGTGTGTTTTGATTGGCAAAAATATTACTAAAAAAATATATTCCCTTTTGTCTTACTCATTAATTCTGCTTCTCTTTTAGTACATTGCTATTACTCTAAACTCAAAATCCTAGAATTAGAATTGTAAGAGAATAACTGGACTTGGAAGGCTATGCCTATATGTTAGTTTCCTATAAAACTCAGGGGTATCCCTCCCCTTTTTCTGGTCTAGATGACAGAAATCCACAAAGATTTTATTTTTTTTTTTTTAATATTACAGTATGATTTTATTTAATCCTAATCTCAAAAAATGATATTCATTATGATGAATAATCATGACTCATTACTAAAAACTCAAGAATGATATGAAATATTTTCTATGACTAATGTAATGGCATATGATCTGCAAGTGTGATTTTTCTAATTTTCACGAGTAATCAGGAACACTTGACTTCCATCTTAAATTTTTTGCAGTTTGCAAGCATACTCCTGTAAAGCTCATTTAGTGAAATATTTAAGGAGTGATTATCCTTTGTGAGGCCTCAGATAGACAAGGGAGACTGTAAAGGAGATGACTTCAGACATTTAGGACTCATCACTGATTGTGTCAGCTTGGATCCCAGCCCTACTCAAATGTCTTTTCAGAGCTTCACTTGCTTGGCCAGTACATGCTGGTTAACTGAACTTCTGAAGACTGGTAGGACTAGAGCAGATGTAAGAACATGTAAGAAGTAAAGGTCTGGAGGAAGTTTCTAAAAGGCCTGACGCATTTGAGCCCCAGGAATCTTTTGGCAATGGAGGTTTAGATGAAAAGCAGGTACCCTGAAGAAAATGTGGCAGTTGCAACTAGTGTTTAGGATCCAAAGCACTCAGATATATGCCCACATCTCTGTGTGGATTGAGTGAGCAGTAAGTTTTGGAGAAAAACCTCACACACACTTCAAAGCATGCATTTTCCATCTTTAAAGTGCTGAACTTCAATTTTACTGCACATTTAAATACTTTAAAGGAAACTGTCACAATGTTGTAAATACTTCCAAATCTATGCCCAGAACAACTCTTTGCTCTTAAAAGCTACTAGAAATTTAAAAATTCTGGTGTATATCTTAGTCTCATTGACTACTCAATCTTAAATCCTGTCTGGGCTAGTATTAGGTGTAATAATAAAAAGTTTTTTAAAAAGAGTGGAAAAAACCTAGCAGTTAAAAACCTGTCCTGAGGGAAGTTCTTACCTACTCCTGCCAGTTAACGTTTAGTGATCCTGTCAGTTTAAATCCTAAAATCATGATGATTTCTCTTATGCATTCTGATTTTCTGTAATAAATCTTGATCTTCTCATTATACACATGAATATCACATAATCCATTTTTTATCCTTCTAAGCTCTTGATCCTAAAGTTCTCTAGTGATGAAAAGCTTCAAATGCATATTGCACATTGTGTGTGGTAACTTTCAGTTCATTCAAAGTGTGTTACCTTCCCATTAAGCTACATGATCCCGTCTGAAAGCATAAGCAGGAGCATCTGATAAACCTTCCTTGCCTATAATTATTTTGTAGGAATCTACTATTCCTCTTTTAATTATCCAAACTATACTATTCGTCCCTCTCAGAATTTCATATACCAATATTATTTAAAATTAATTTTTGCCATGAGATCTTCCTGGAGCAGAGTGCCAAAAACTTAAGTAAACCAAGGCACTGTACTTGAATGTAAGATGCAATAACTTACGTGGAACCTCCAACTTCTATAAAGTTAGTGTCATATTTTGGAAGGCAGTCACAGGCAAAGTAAGCATTGTACTCACCAAGCCATGATCTTGCTCAAATCCCAGAGCCACCATCCTTTTTATCTCTTCAGTATGTTGCAAATGGAGTTTGGCACCTGCCCAGACCATGCTGCCAGAAGGGTGCTCAAATGTGTGGCACTCAAACACACTGGTTTTGAGCCTGCATATTAAAAAATATATAGTGCTTAAAATTACCGATCCTCAAACAGCATAAAGCAATTGAGCTGCAGACAGGCAAGTACTGCAATAATTTTCCACAGTGGAAGTTTGATAATGTATATAATTTATATAATTGTTTTATTGTAGTTTGCATAAGCAAAATGCAGAGTGGCTGAATCCTACAAATAAGTATAGGAAATTCATGACATTATTTTAATAAAATAAATTGTCTCCACATTTCCTTTTTAGTAAGGAACAAATAAGCAAGGTGGTTTTACTATGTTGTAACACTACAGAATTTCATATTATTATTCATAAATGGGCTGAAAATCTTGATCCTTCAATTTCAAGTTTGCTCTGGGACAGTAACATTCTTGTGGTGACATATCCTCTGCCACTGCAGTTATAATAATGTACTACTGGAAAAAGAAACAGCTGAAAAGGATGTGTCTGAGATTACATTATAGAGTGTGTCCAGGAGAATATTACAGCAGAATGCACATGCCGATGCTTCATCAAGAGGACAGTAGAGCACTGTAAACCCTTACTTTCTGGAATTTACAGTGTGACCGTTTCAAAGAAGCATCCATTGCAGGTAGAGAATGAACCTACAGCGTTTCAGTAAAGGAATAACTTATATTGTAGAATTTAACAATCAATATCTATTCAGCCCTGTTTCATAGAATCACAGAATGGTTTGAGTTGGAAGGGACCTTAAAAGTCATCTAGTTCCACGCACACCCTCACAGACACTTTCCACTAAATCTGGGTGATCCAAGCTTTACTCAGCCTGGCCTTGAAGTTGTGGAAACTTGGTCTGGCATTGTCCTGCTGCTGTTCTTTCTCAGTTAATTTTTACCCTTTAGTAGAAGGCATTCTTTATTCTTACTAATGGGGAAGTAATTAATCTAGAAACCAGATTAACCAATTCAGGTATTTCAGTAGATATACATGCTGCAATTTCAAGTTTTGCTAGTACTCTATACCCATTTTCAGTATAACTGTTTCTGCTGAGAGACTGTATACAGGAGGTCATGCAGCTAGTCTAAGAATAGTTACATAGGCAAAAAATAGCCTTATACTGTTCAAATACTTAAACTTTGGAACAGGGAAGGTAAAGGAGGGGGAAGGGAAAAAAAATATTTACACCTGATACATGAAACTGTTAAAACCTAGTAGCCAACATGGAGGTCCTGCTCATCATGCCCCTGAAGGGTTACAACTGCCTGATTAAGGCCACAAGAGCATCCTGCCTTTGTCAGCCCCAACATGCCACCCAGCTCCACATCTTCCATAGTCCAAGGGTGACTCCTGGCTGAAGGATGTGTCCATTTGTGGTCCCCCTCCAAGGTATCTAACCCTGGCAGGTATCAAGGCACCTTCTGTCCAGGGCAGTCTGGTCTAAGCAGACACTATCATTAGTTAGAATAACTACCTCATCTTTTGGTGAATATAGTTGTATGCATAAAGTATCCCTATTTCATTATTTTTTAATATTTGAGATTAATTCCTGTTTAAAAATGAACAGCCAAACATTTAAATGCCATTAGGCAGATATATTCTCAGTGAAGGTGTCTGAGACAGACAACTACTCCCAGTTGATTACAGACATCACTTTCTCTTCTAAGGTAAGGCCCAGCAGGTCCTGCTGTGAATGATTAGGTGCACCTTGTAAAACACAGCAAAGCATGTATGGATAGTCTGTTGTGTCCACCAAGATGTGTCTGTGGAATAATGAAGACCTGGGGTTGACAGACTCCAAAATCTGGACTTTTGAAGAACTTGGGATCCTCTACTTTTTTGATTCATCTGTAGTAAGTAAACTTAAACTAAAGCATAAAGATACCCAAGGCTTATCTGTGTCAACATACCTTCTCAGATCTGAGACCCACTATCAGTTTAACAAGCCAATTAAAGAAAATTATCAAAGTTATGCCATGCTTCAGTGTCTAGAAGGTATAAGCCCAAAGGGATAAACAGCAGTACAAGGGACTTTGAACTGCCTAAAAGATTATTTAGGCATTAGTAATTCATGGCCTGAAAGAAAAGAGACTACACCTCCTGATTTCACACAGCAAGATTTTTTTTTCCAAGACAGAAGAGTCAGAAATTACATTCAAAACCCCTAGGGAAGGTGGTACATTTCCCACACCACCCCACACTCCCCCAGTTCTTTCACTGAAGCTTGTGTATCATTTCAGCTCCACTTACCCTGAGTCCGACAGCACATATTACTCCTTATGAATGACAATTTTAAAGTACGAAATAGGGAAGTCAGTTACATGCCAAGAACATCCCCAGCTTCTGATGCTGCAGTCAGTAGTATCGTGCAGTTACATATCAGATAACTTCAGCAGAGATCCTGGACTCACTGGTGCAGAGTGTTTCACTAAATATGAGGATCAAACTATTATAGCAATTTATAAGTTTTTAAAAGCTCTGACTTCCAATACTTACCTGTCTATCCTTATTCTTACTTTCTAGTGGTTACATACATTCACCTTGTATAGTTTTACGGGGTTTTTTTACTAGTTAATGTTCTACTAGCTGCATAATCAATATTTAAATTTAAGTGAAATGCTGCAATACACCACTAATGTTGTGAAATTCATACATTTGCCGCTGCTAGAAGTTGACACAATGCCGTGAAATTAAACAAACATCCTACCTTTCCTAGAGCATAACTTCCCCAAATATTAAAATATATACTTCCAGACAATTTAGAAAAATGTGTGCATCTTCCGATGTAGCTCTCAATAGCATATAAGCCATTCCCATGCTAAAGCAAACTGGAAGCACATGAAAGTTGTCTAAATGAGGCTAACAGATTAGAAGGATTATCTAAACAGTTCTGTGAAGAATTACAATACATCTAAAATATTATAAAATGGGCCTACAAGAAAAGGAAAAGTACTGCCATTTGTTTCCCAGTGCTTTCATTCATATTAGTTTTAAATTATGTTCAAAAGGGCTTTTTCCCACTGCCCCCTTGAAGATATTAATATAGACAATAACCATGGTCTGTCTCAAGAAAAAGTCCCTAGGTTTTCCCATATTAATTTATTAATCTTGTGGATCACCTTAAAGCACAGGCTAAATAGCTTTATTCCTGGGACACACACTTGAAAGGGTTCCTGCACTATTTTGATCTACTTGAGAAAGGATGCATTCATTCATCCTTCAAGAAGTTACAGCCATTTTCATCCTGGAAGTGGCCACTTGGGACAAGCATAACTTATATTTCAGTTCTTTAGTTCACTCATTCAGCTTCTTTGGATGACACATTTGAAAGGAAACCAGGAAGGAGAACAAAGATGTTTATCTTTCTTTCCACTACCCACCCCACCCCCCCAAGTAAAAAAAAAAATTAGAGCCTGAGGAATCAAGAACATAAGTTGCTACAACATAAGTAAGAAGAACCTCAAAGCCACCTAAGTCAAAATTCATAGCAGTTACTCCATGGCAAGTCATCCACCTTCATGTGACAAACAGAAGTACTTGTTCAGTCTTCCTGCACTTCTATATCACATATTTGCTGAAAGGCAAGTCTCATAAAGTGTTTCTATCCTTGGATACCTATTAGCACAGCAACATGGAGCCAAGTGGATCAACCTCTACAAGGAAGGAACAGAGAGAAGCACAATATCGTTATTACTGAGTCAGCACATTTTACTAATCATCTCAATTTTTCCAAGACAAAAAGAATTAAAAAGGGATTTTATTAGTGGTAGGTGGTTGGTTTTTATTTGTTTTGTTGGGGGCTTTTTGTGCCCTCTCTTTTTTTTTTTTGCCAAATTTCCATTTGGTGATTACAATGCAAACATTTCATGATGGCAGGTCAACTTTTCAGTGTGCAAAACCAGTAACATCATAGCTCAGTGTATGTTTTAGACTAAATGGTGGTTGCAACAGAATTAAGTAGTAAAATAGGAAGCAATAACAGAGTCTTTTACAAATCTGCCCATGATTTGTTGGGTAAGATCATGTAACCTACAGGTCAACTCAAAACAGTTACCAGGCTTGATCCCTGACTTGGATCAAATTACACATTTTCTTTGAAGCTCAGCTAACACTTTGTGGGTGAGGAAAGAAAAAGCAAAAGAAAAATGTGAAATGAACATTTAAATGGTTAAACCTTCAGAGATTTCAATATAACTTTAAGTCACCATCTCTAGCCACTTTAGAGTTAAGATTAGTTTTGTCTTGCAAAAAGGTAGGACCTAGAAAACCCTGAATTAAGCAGCACTGTATTTCTATGTCTCGTTAAGATTGTAGCTCAGGCAGCTTTCATTGCTTATTCACTGCACTCACAGTAAATCTTGGAGAATAGCCTATATATTGCACAGTATAGATTGTTCCAGAGCTGGTAATAACCCTTCACACATGGCAGCTCAAAGTTCTAAGAAGTATTAATTTGATATAACAGTGTTCTACTGAAGGCCGTATATTCCTAATCAACAGTGTGGCAAGAGACAGAATTTTGTTTAGCCAATATTTTCTTTTAATAGATTAAACCAGAAAACACACATTGTTGATTAGTTTGCAAGACTGCTTTTTTTAAGTTCTCTTTCACTGAGCAAAGAAGTATAAAGCAAGCTACATTAATTCATCCTGAAGAAAAAAAAAAATAAAGCTTTCAGTTGGCTTAAGCACTGTTAACAGAATTATGTCTATTCCTTATATATGTACATACATACATGTGTGTGCACACCTGGTCCTCAGCCAACATAAATAGATGTGGCCAGTTTAAGAAAACATCTGGTAGCCTAGGTGTCAATTACACAAAACAGCCAACTACTATAAATTTTATCTTCAGAATGGGATGTCTTCCAAACAAGCACTACCTGTGATAAAAGCAAGCTCCCTGGGATTGCTCGCAGCAATCCACTCTGTGGAGTGTGCAAACCTCCAACTATAAGGGATTTTGTTCTGCGCAGTTCACCCTGCCCTCCTTGCAGATTAGGCACACAAGAAGCAGCCATGACTACAGCACACTTCATCAAATCTTTTCTTTGTCCTTCCCTAAGGAGGTGTGATTTGAATGAGGTAACTGAAATATCTTTATGCTGCTCCTAGTCAGAAAAGTCAGAAAAAGAAGAAAAAAGGATTAATATGTTTCCTTTCTCATTATGCAGTCTCAAAATAGCAGAGTTTTGGGCCTTACACCTTGACAAGAAAGAAATACGCATTTTATTGCTGAAAAATTTTCTTCAGGGATCAAACCAGCACCTGCCTTGTCTAGTAATTACTCACTGCCTTTACCTGCCTCATTCAATGCTCATGCTTACGTAGAGACAAAAGTTGCACCATGAAAGCACTTAAAACACTTTGTAAGAAGTCTTGGTGGGTCAGACCAGTGAAAAAGATGAATCAAATACGTCAGAAAAAGGGAGGAGAATTAGATTTTTCAAGGCTCACTTGAAAAAAGATATGTGGAAGACAATTGATATGCTAAAGCTAAAACATCACTACTCCACCACATACATGTTATAAAAGCAATAGGTTTAAAAGGCAAATCTTTGCAATAGCTGCAAAATCAATTAAACCAAAAAACAACTTTTGTCCTTAAAAAAATAACTGTCTAAATAACTACATTTAGTGAGTTATTTACACTCCCTTTAGCAAAAATTGAAAAGAATAAGCTATAGACTTAACATTTTCTTTTGGTTACCATAAGCTGTATTGAACCGAATAGCAGCCTCATAGTAAAACTTACATATTGTCAAATAAGAAAATGCATAAAAGTAAGCCCACACCATAATGTCTATAACACTACTTCTCTTCCTGTTTTTATAAAACCCAGCACCTGCTTCCACCTGTGTTTTCCCTCCTCTAACCACTTTCAGCTGCCCAGGGACAGAGTCCCTCCATTTGTTTCATTAAGGTATTAACTACAAACCCTTGGGTTGTTTGTGCACAGCTGCTCTGGGTTACCACTAGCAGTGCCCAAGGCTCCACTGTCTGCATGCTGCAGGTCAGTCACTTCCCCACTGGCTCTGTGGCTCCTGGGGCAAAGCAGGATGCATACCAAACTAAACCCATGTAACTAGACTACCAGCAGGTTGGTGGGTTTCTAAATAGCCAAAACACCAAACTGTCACTCTTGGAGCATACTTGGCAAAGTGCCACTTCCACCAGCACCAGCAACCCCAGTGTTCCATCCATAATGTTGAATGCCTAGGATAGAAAAAGCCAGTAGACAGATTTGCCTTTTGTGTAGGTTTTGACATGACAAACAACAAACATCTGACATTTGCAACCCAAAACCTGCAAACACCAATTGTTTTCTTTGCCACAGCCAGCACAACATATTTTCCCCTAATTAAGTTCTCAGACCTAGCCTGATTTCACATCAGAAAAGTGATGTTTGCAAACAAACCAAATGGATCAGCTGGCACCTCACCTTACAGCTCAGCGCCAGGTTGGCAACAGTCCCCAGGATTTTCATGTCCCCCTGTTGCATGTTCAGCTGCAGACATGATGATTTAAGCAAAGGGGGAAATAAAGGGTAGCATTTCATTTCCAAACGTATTATTTCAGTAGGGTCAGTGAAAATTTAACTTTAGGGATGGCTAGAGAACACATGTAAAAAACATCTGCAGTCAGATCTGCCCCAGCCAAGATAAATGATAGTAAAGAAAGTATGAACCTCAGTTTTGGTTTATTTGTTTTGCTTTACCCAAATTCCACAGTTTTCAGAGTTTTCTGAACAGCATTTAAATCTCTGCACACCACATTATCATAGAATCATAGAATGGTTAGGGTTGGAAAGGACCTTAAGATCATCTAGTTCCAATCCCCTGCCTTGGCCAGGAACGCCTCACACTAGACCATGTTGCCCAAGGCTCTGTCCAGCCTGGCCTTGAGCACTGCCAGGAATAGAATATTTACCACTTCTTTGGGAAACCTGTTCCAGTGCCTTACCACCCTGACAGGAAAGAACTTCTTCCTTATATCTAACCTGAATTTCCCCAGTCTTCTCTTCTCCAGGCTGAACAGCACCAACTTCCTTAGCCTGACTTCATACAAAAGGTGCTCAAGCCCCCTTGTCATCTTCATAGCACTCCTCTGGGAAGGAGAAGATCCAAGATTTTCAGTATCTGACGATATCAAAGACATACAGGATGGATCTCATTAAAAACAGATTTTCTATTTTCTGGTACATTTATTTTCAGCACCTCACTAAGCCCTTCAGCTGGTCATACTGAGTACACAGATTTTGAAAACTAATGCATGATTTGCGTAGCAATGACACAAAACTCAGTAATCCAGTGTTTTAACTTAAATGTCTTTAGAAACCAGTCATGGCACCCAGACAGTGTATTATATTTTTAAATTAAAAAGTGAGAAAATGCACACATGCTCATAGTAGACTGTATAGTCAAGCTTCTAAAGTGCTACTCCTCTGAATAATGGTTAAAAATTTATTTAACCCAAGAGCTCAACAGGTTCTGCAAGGACTGCAGAACACTGAGGTGACCAAATCAGTTTCTGTGTGACATGGGAACATTTTGAACACTAATTTCATTTTACATCAGTAGCAGTAACAATATATCTAAAGTAGTGTGGAAGCTGGAAACGAGTAATTTCCTTTGCAGAATGCATTGGATTGATATTTAACAATTACCTGAATTAATCTACCAGAAAATGTTATGTTGTAGCACAGGAAACCTGTGGGAGTACTGTGTTTTGGCAATGCCTGGGTGCAAGGTGGGCTGCAGAGGGAATGCTGGTTCAGGAACATTCTGGCTGAAGCTACCTGCACTGGGAAGTGCTGATGGGACTGCAGAGTCGTCAGGTGTGGAGTGGATGGAGACCAGAATGCTGCAGCAAGGCTGGAAGCTGCTAAGTTTTCATTAAGACAGACAAATTGGAAGAGTGACATCTTGACATCTCCAGCTGCAGGTACTTACCACCTTCTAAAAGATTTTCCCAGGTGCTCTCTGCAGGAGCAGGGTTTAAAGCTCTTACAAACCAAACAACAATGCCTGTGTTTTAAAGTCAGCTATTTGCATTCACTATTACATTTCACAGCTCATCATATCACTTTTGGTTTTCTTTCCTCCAGTGGCATAATTTCTTATCCCTGTCTTGTTAAGAAATGTAATGATACTTTCTAAACTCTACTATTTCCTTCAGTCACAATACTTCTGATGTAGGAAGTGCAAAGACACTTTGCTAAAAAGCATCAACAGTGATTCATCCTGACTTTGCACTAAGTTGCACCATTTCTTTAAAGTTGAGGCTGTGAATGTGTGGCAAATAGTTTCTGTTTTGTTTGGGGAGGAAAGCAGCTGGTAGAAATAGCTCTGTACAAAGCTAAGCTATATATATTTGCTAAGTCGTGTACCAAGCTGTATGTAATTTATTTGCTGCTGTCTACAACTAATAATTAACATTCATTCGCTGCATTTTTTGTTTCCTGTTCTGTTCTCATTTTTCTGTATTGTGCTGTTTACACTTTTCCTGAAATATTTTCCTAAAATATTCCTAAAATTTATAATCTATTGCACTAATACACTAATCTCTGTGTTACATCTTTCTTATCAATTCTTAATTGCTGCTGTTTTTGCCATTCTGTTTTTTCTGTGCTACGTTTTTCCACGTACTTGCCTCCACATTTGTATGTAACTCTTCAATTTCTTATCACTTATTATGAACAAAAGAACAGCAGAATTGTTCTTTTTCCACAGCTGTGTTAACGTGGCACTCTCAGGGATATTTTGGCCCATGTGGAAATACCTCAGGTTTTAAGAAAAGTATATGTGAGTTTAGTTTTCTTTACTTAGTAGTTGTAGATAAACAACAACTTTTCCAAAGGATTATTTCAGAACATAGTAAAATCTCATCTCTATTTTTGTCCAGCTGTGAGGAAAAGGAGAATTTTGGTCTCATTCTTCACATTATATTGACGTTGCAGCATCAGCACTCTGCAGAGATGGACTGTGCTGGGAGTACCATATGTGCTGCGAAGTGGGAGGTGGAGGATAAGGACCAGGGAATGACACTGTCCACTTTTGGGCATCATCCCACCTATAAAAGCTTATATTGCCTATTGATATACTTCTGCATAACCAAAAATTAAAACTAAAAAGAGAGCTGCCAACACGCTTCACCCATCAGAGCAGCACAGTATTTTGTTTTGCTTATACTTCTTTTGCTTATACTGCTTCAGGCACGAAGAGTTCCTGTATCTGACCAGGTTCCTCAAGACCAGGTCTTGAAACAAAACAAATCATCATGGGATGAAGACAGCACAGCCCCTTGGGCAGCTGGTCCCAGGGGCTCTTCTGTGAGGAAGGGGCAATCCAAACTTGTCAAACACTGTTTCTTCAAGAGGAAAAGAGAACCAGTAATAAGAAACAAGTACAATCTCTTAGCCACAGTTTGCATTGGTAACTCCAAAATGAATCAAAGTATTAGCTCCCAGGATGTTTAGACTGTTGGTGCTTTAAAAAATATTACTTTTAGCCCTGAAGCTTAAAATGGATTTAGGCAGAATTCCCACACCTGAATCTACCAGCCAAATCCTGAAAATCTCTGCTCAGTTGCATTACCATGGAAATGAGAATTTTTCTAGAGTCCATAAACTTTGCTAGGAATGGGCTGTTTGCACCTCAGAGGAGTGGGCAGGCAGTGAAGAAAATGACTTTCTCTGCCCAAAACCTTGTCTCCAACCTCGTGGATAGCCAAGAGTCACGTACTCCTTTAGACCTAGCCCTAAGTATCCTAAATATGTGGAGAACGGTGATTAAACCCCAAAGCATTAGTCTAAGATTCCCACAGTACGATTTATTGCACTGACTTGCCAATATTGTTATCTGCATTTAACCTTCACTTCTATCATAACTGTATGTCTTCAGGCAGGACATTTCTAACAAGAGCTTCATTGTCATTCTCCATTGGTATTACAATAAACAGCCCTCCCTAATCAACATCCCCTTGGTGCCAAGCCCAAAAGCAATGTGCTCAAGATGTGATGAAACCAGATGAGATTAATACCAAAAAGTTTTCACAGACTCAATCTGGCAAGGTTAGTGTGGATAATATTGATAGATAAAGATCTAACTTTATCTCATATGACAACAGGTTGAAAATAAGTGTGTAGTAGTGTGGTACTTTAGGTTTTATAGTTGTGGACTTAAAAAAATTATAGGAATCTGTTGTATCCCTATTAAAAAAAATCCCTAATAATGTTAAAAATATAGTTATTACAGATATTAAGGATAAATTATACAAATTATAAAATGTCTGCTGTACTATCTTAGGCGTAATCACTGGTCTTCTATATAAATCTAAGTGCCTTTGGAAATACTTCTCTTCAAAAGTAATTTCAGGTTTTGGATTGTCAGTTAGAGGCAAAATGGGTTGACAGGGGAAAGAAGGAGGTGATCGCACATCAGGAGCCAGACGGCTACACTAGGCTCCCTCCACACCATCACAGTGTTGCTGCTCTGCTGCAGAAGAGGAGAAAGTTTGCAGAAGCATTATAAGCATGTACTGTTTAAGTAATTCCTGGAATTAATTTCATTTGCATCTTGTAATATTACCCTGGCCTAGGTCCCCTCCTCCCAAATGTCAGGATAACTTTATTCTGTGTTTTTGCATATACATATATATGTACAAATGGAGCATGGACAAGATCTTAGCTTCTGATAACAGAACTACTTCCAGAAAATATCAGTGAATGTTGTGTATCAAGTTTAGAAACTGGATCTTTGTCAGTATGATCTGAATGTAATCTTAAAATGCTAGAATGTCTATAATCCTGCATAGGGAAAATGTTTCATGAGTAACCACTAGTACTGTACATCCACAGCTGTCAAGCTGAAGCAGGACAAAACTGTTATGAAAATAGTGTTCTCATCTTTTAAGAGATTAAGAAACCAGACTGAAGGACAACAAGTTAACCACTGTAAAAAGCACTTGACAGTGTCCATCCTGGTTCATTTTTATAGTTGTCTGAAATGCTTTGCCGACTCAAGTCATGTTTTGTGTGAATGTGTTAAATAGATTTAGCAAACAAAAAGACACATTTTCACTCCATAAACTTCAAAGACAACAGATTTGCAAGAAGCCCTAATGTCATCACCCTTTCTGATAAGCCAGGAGAAAACATGTGTTGTTAAACACTTGGGATTCATACGGTATAAATCAGCCCCAGACAGAGAAACAGTGACAGCTCTTGCAGAAAGCATCGCCTGTTTGTTGCCAGTAATGAGGCTGAGCAGCAGCTCCTCTATACCCAAACAGCAACATGAACCTGGGACTTTAAATTAATTTTTTGTTTGTAAATGACCACTATATAAATTTGATTTCATGCAAATATTTTGGAGCAGATTAGTTGATAGCAAAACAGAGGTGGAATGCTAATGATTTTTGGCTGTGTATACAGAAGATGAAAACTCATTCAATCCAAGGCAAAGTGTCAGCTTTAATAAAGTAATGTCATGCTATACCTCTCCCATAGCTGGCCTATAGTGACATGAAAAATTATAATGGTGGAAATGCAGAACTTTGCAGATATAAATAACTTGAGACTGTGTTATAAAATTTCCAACTGGGGCAGAGGAAAGATGTAAACATATATTAAGTAGCTGCAGTGAAGGATATTATTGCCGCCTATTGACAACAGAACCGCCTGAAATAATACAGCCTGTTTGCTTCTATTGAATTCAAATTACTCTGTTGTAGCTTTACAGCAGACTATTCCAAAACACTGGTTTTGTATGGCAGAGGTTACAGGTATCATCAATAGCATAAATGTCTGGACTTAATGAATATGACCCAGCAGAGGATATTTAAAACCAAAAATACAACAGAAAAAAAGAAACCCAACTGTAGAATAATCCAAGACAACCTGTGAAACCAGGATTGAGGTTCATGAGCCAGAGCATATAGTGCCACTAACACCCAGAGGGATAGAGCAGATGCAGTGGAGGAGGACTGTTTTAAGTCCATGTAGTGATGGAGTGAACATTGTCATCTGCTTACAGGAGCAAGTGCTTTTCTCCTCTGGGATTTGCCCAGGGTGCTCCAGTTGGGGCGCTACCCACAGAGTCCCATCACTACCCTTCATTTGTTTCCTTGCTCTGAGACTGCTCAGCTGGAAACAACTCATATGCTTCATGAATTTTTTTAAAACATTTATTAGAAAATGATCACAAATACAAATAAAATAAAAAATAAGCTGTACTCACCCATATATCTAAAATCTGGGTAATTACTTAACCAGAAAAGCTAGTTTTGTAATTAGGTGATTTCAGCCCAGCTGCCACAAGAACAGTCTCAGTGTGACAGTCTCCCCTTTGTTTTGTGTCCTTTTAGCATTTCAAATATGAAAACCCCTCCCACCTCTTCTTGTCAGAGACTCAGTTATATTATTAGGTACTTCAGTATGATTCATTCTTGACAGCCCGCTGATTTCTTATCTAATTTGGGTCAGACAGTGCAGATGGAGACCAGTATCCTACCCTATCTTATTGAGTCCCCAAATCCATTCATTATTCAGTAGAAATCCAAGCCCAGAAACATTTCTTTCACTTGTCTCTCAAGAACATGCTTTTTGAACCATATGCACTTTAAGATGCACAATCTTTGATATGCAACTTCATGAAAACTAAAACCTAAAAAGGCTAGAACAGTTTGCTGCTATACAGCAGCCTTTATACTGACTTTTCTTTAGTTATTAAAAAGTAGTCATTATTATTTGGGTATTATTTTTAGAATAGGTAGAAATGACCTGGTTTTGGATTTGCTGAGGTGAGCAGCTCCAGAGACGATGCCTTTAACACTGGAGCGAGGGGAAACACAGCATCCAGGAACCTCAGTTCTGAGCAGTGAGAGTGACCGAGGGAGCCTCATGCCCTTGCTACACATTGTCCAGGAGCTGGCAGTTCCGCTGACACAAGCAGGGACTCACAGGAGACCTCCATGGATGGATAAGGAGCTGCTGAAGAAACTTGAGGGGAAAAATAAGCTTATAAAACGTGTCATCCAAAGGGACCTTGACACACTTGTGAGATGAGCCAATGCCTACCTCATGAAGTTCAACCAAGCCAAGTTAGCCATCAGAGAATGTGAAAGTGAAATAGAATTGGTGGAGCCGCACCCTAAGGCAAGGGCAGAGGGAAGTGGTTGAACAAGTGATGGATCCCCTTCCCTCCTACCATCAGACAGAAGGAGTGAACTTAAGGGACAAGGAGATATGGAGGGAGATCCCTCCTCGGAGAGGTAAGCGAAAGCCCTCGCAATCCCTTCCTTCCTCCCAGTTGCCCTTGAATAACAGGTACGAGGTCTTGCAACTACAGGGCCAGGTAAATGGTGATGGAGGGGTAGATCTATCTAGTGAGTCTATCTATCTAGTGAGTCACCCCCATGCCTTAGAACTTCCTCAACAAAGAAGAAAAGAAGAGTAATTGTGGTGGGTGACTCCCTTCTGAGGGGAACAGAAGGGCCCATTTGTCGACCAGATCCATCCCACAGGGAAGTCTGCTGCCTACCTGGTGCTCAGATTTGAGATGTTAAAAGGAAACTCTCTGACCTGGTGCAGCCCTCTGACTCCTATCCGCTGCTGGTTTTTCAGGTTGGCAGTGATGAAATTATTATAAGCAGGGCAAGGGCAATGAAGGGAGACTTCAGGGCCCTGGGACAGCTGGTTAGAGGGTCTGGAGCGCAAGTGGTGTTTGCCTCCATACCTGTTACAAGCAAGGCTGAAGATATAAATAGGAAGAGACTGCAGATCAATATATTTCTACGGGACTGGTGCCAAAGGCAGGGTTTTTGTTTTTTCAATCATGGGCTGCTATATGAGACACCTGGTTTACTGGTGGCAGGTGGGATACACCAGTCCCAGAGGGGGAAAAGGTTTTTGGGGCAGGAGTTAGCAGGGCTCATTGACAGGGCTTTAAACTAGGTAGGAAGGGGGAAGGGGAGATAACTGGGCCTGTTAGGGACAAGCCCAAGAGAAACATGCTAGGGCTTGAAGAATGGCAGACTAGGGAGGACTCTCAATCTATTGTTTCATTTGAGGGAAAGGATAGTTGTTTAGACCCTGTCCCGCAGGGGAAAAAGAGTACCAGGGCAAGAGTTAGCAGAGCTCACTCACAGAGCTTTAGGTTAGGTTCAAAGTGCGAGGGGGTTGTAGCTGGGTTTGAACTAGTGGGGCATTGTTCTAGTATTAATGAAGACCAGAAGGCCTCCCGCCTTCCAAGGGTGCCACTAGCGTGCTCAGCTCGCTCCCTGAAATGCCTGTACACCAATGCATGCAGCATGGAGAATAAACAGGAGGAGTTAGAAGTCTGTGTGCTGTCTAAAGGTTATGATCTGGTGGTAATTACAGAGACATGGTGGGACAGCTGACATGACTGGAATGTGGTCATGGATGGCTATGTCCTTTTTAGGAAAGAGGTCAGCAAAGCAAGGTGGTGGAGTTGCTCTTTATGTGAAAGAGCGACTAGAATGTATTGAGTTCTGTCCAGGGACAGATGAGGACCAAGTGGAAAGTCTGTGGGTGCGAATTAAGGGACATGCTGGTACGGGTGGCACAGTTGTGGGGGTCTATTATAGGCCTCCTCATCAGGATGAAGGAGTTGATGAGGCTTTCTACAGGCAACTGAAAGCAGCCTCATGACTACATGCCTTGGTCCTTATGGGAGATTTTAACTACCCCCGATATTTGCTGGAAGACTTACACAGCCAGTCATTCACAGTCTAGGAGGTTCCTCCAGTGCATTGACAATAACTTCTTAATGCAAATGGTGGACAAACCAAATAGGAGAGGGGCGCTGCTAGATCTGGTACTCACCAACAAGGAGGGTCTGGTTGAAGTGGTGATGGTCAATGGCAGCCTTGGCTGCAGTGACCATGAGATGGTGGAGTTTAGGATCCTGTGTGGGAGGAATAGAATACCTAGCAAGGCCACAATTCTGGATTTCTAAAGGGCAAACTTTGGCCTCTTCAATCAATTGCTAAGGGAAGTCTCATGGGAAAGGGTACTAGGTGGTAAAGGGGCTCAAGATAGTTGGTCAGCATTCAAGGACCACTTCTTCCAAGCTCAGGATCAGAGTATCCCAATGGGTAGGAAGTCAAGTAGGGGAGCCAGGAGACCAGCATGGTTAAACAAGGAACTGCTGAATAAACTCATGCGGAAAAAGAGAATCAATGGATTATGGAAGGAGGGGCTGGCCACTTGGGAGGAATATAAGACAGAATGTAGGGAGGCAATTAGGACAGCTAAGGCCTCCTTGGAACTTAATCTTGCAATTCGGGTTAAGGACAATAGAAAGGGCTTTTTCAAATACATAGCGGATAAAACTAACACAAGAGGCAATATAGGCCCACTGCTGAACGAGGTGGGTGCCCTGGAGACAGAGGATATAAAGAAGGCAGTGGTGCTGACTGCCTTCTTTGCCTCTGTCTTTACTCCTGCAGACTCTCCCCGGGGGACCCAAATTCCTATAGCCCCAGAAGGAGTCAGGATAAAGGAGGAGTTTGCTTTGGTAGATGAGGATTGGGTTAGGGATCAGTTAAGCAATATAAATCAATGGGTCCGGATGGAATACACCCGCGGGTGCTGAGGGAGCTGGCGGAGGTCATTGCTGGGCCACTCTCCATCATCTTTGGTAAGTTGTGGGAAACAGGAGAGGTGCCTGAGGGTTGGAGGATGGCAAATGTCACACCAGGCTATAGGAAGGGCAAGAAGGAGGACCCGGGTAATTATAGACCGGTCAGCCTTACCTCCATCCCTGGAAAGGTGATGGAACAACTTATTCTTGACACCATCTCTAGACATCAAGGATGAGGGGGTCATTAAGAGCAGCCAACATGGCTTTACCAAGGGGAAGTCATATTTGACCAACCTTATAGCCTTCTATGAGCAAGTAACTAGGTGGCTGGATGATGGTAGAGCGGTAGATGTGTTTTTTCTTGATTTCAGTAAGGCATTTGATACTGTCTCCCACAGCATCCTCATAGATAAGCTAAGGAAGTGTGGGCTTGATATTCAGATAGTGAGGTGGATCAAGAACTGGTTGAAAGGAAGAAGGCAGAGAGTTGTGGTTAATGGGGCAGAATCTAGCTGGAGGTCTGTGACTAGTGGAGTCCCTCAGGGGTCGGTGCTGGGACCAGTGCTGTTTAAGATTTTCAGCAACAACCTGGATGAGGGAACTGAATGTACCCTCAGCAAGTTCACTGATGATACTAAACTGGGAGGAGTGGCTGACACACCAGAGGGCTGTGTTGCCATTCAGCAAGACCTGGACAGGCTGGAGAGTTGAGCAGGTGAGAAACTTAATGAAATTCAACAAGGGCAAGTGTAGAGTCTGGCATCTGGGGAAGAACAACCCCATGTACCACCAGTATAAGTTAGGGGTTGACCTGCTGGACAGTAGCGAAGGGGAAAGGGACCTGGGGGTCCTGGTGGATAGGAGGATGACCATGAGCCATGATCTGGATGATCAGGAAGTGAGGTGGACTGTGAACTGGCTGAAGGAGAGAAGCCAGAGAGTTGTAGTCTATGGGGCGGAGTCTAGTTGGAGGCCTGTAACTAGTGGAGTGCCTCAAGGGTCAGTACTGGGACCGGTATTATTTAATATATTCATCAACGATTTAGATGAGGGAATTGAGTGTACTATCAGCAAGTTTGCTGATGACACTAAGCTGGGAGGAGTGGCTGACACACCAGAAGGCTGTGCTGCCATCCAGCGAGACCTGGACAGGCTGGAGAGTTGGGCAGGGAGTAACTTGATGAAATATAACAAGGGAAAGTGTAGAGTCCTGCATCTGGGCAGGAACAACCCCAGGTTCCAGTATAGGTTGGGGAACGACCTGTTAGAGAGCAGTGTAAGGAAGAGGGACCTGGGGGTCCTAGTGGATGACAGGATGACCATGAGCCAACACTGTGCCCTTGTGGCCAAGAAGGCCAATGGCATCCTAGGGTGCATTAGAAAGAGTGTGGTTAGTAGGTTGAGAGAGGTTCTCCTTCCCCTCTACTCTGCCTTGGTGAGGCTGCATCTGGATTATTGTGTCCAGTTCTGGGCCCCTCAGTTCAAGAACGACAGGGAATTGCTTGAAAGAGTCCAGCGCAGAGCTACAAAGATGATTAAGGGAATGGAACATCTCCCTTATGAGGAGAGGCTGAGGGAACTGGGTCTCTTTATCTTGGAGAAGAGGAGACTGAGGGGTGACCTCATCAATGTTTACAAATATGCAAAGGGTGAGTGTCAGGATGATGGAGCTAGGTTTTTTCAGTGATGTCCAGTGATAGGACAAGGGGCAATGGGTGTAAACTGGAGCATAGGAGCTTCCATGTGAACATCAGGAAAAATTTCTTTACTGTAAGAGTGACAGATCACTGGAACAGGTTGCCCACGGCGCTTGTGGAGTCTCCTACATTGGAGATATTCAAGGCCCGCCTGCACAAGTTCCTGTGTCATATACTCTAGGTTACCCTGCTCTTGCAGGAGGGTTGGACTAGATGATCTTTTGAGGTCCCTTCCAACCCTTGGGATTCTGTGATTGTGAAGTGCAAGGTCTTACACCTGAGGTGGGGCCATCTGTCCTGGGTTCAGCAGTAGCAGTCATGTTTTTCCTTTGTGTTAACTGGTGCAGTGCTGTGTTTTGACTTCTAGTTTGAGAGCAGTGTTGGTGAAGCCGATGTTTTCGGTTGTTGCTAAGTGATGTTTACCCTGACCAAGGACTCTGTGAGGCTCATGCTCTGCCAGGGAGGAGGGGAAGCTGTGAGGAAGCAGAGACGGGGCGCCTGACCCGGGCTAGCCGGGGAGGTATTCCATACCACAGCACGTCATGCCCGGGGTGGGGGGGTAACTGGGAGTTACCCGGAAGGGAGTTACCCAGGGGCTTCCGGGTGGAACTCGTTTTCTTGGCCGGTGGTATCGTATTCTCTTCCCTTGTTATTTTCCCTTATCATTGTTTTAGCTGATAGTAGCGGTGGTGATTTGTTGCTGGACTGTTCTTGTCTCAACCCGTAGGAGTTGCACTCTCTCGATCCTCCTCCCCGTTCCTCCGGGAGCGGGGAAGGGGAGAGCCCTGGTGCGGGGGGGGGGGGGGGGGGGGAGACGGACACAGACCTCAATTGTTGTCAGCTCGACACCACTCACTGGGAGTGAGTGAACAAGTTACCTGACTGGGTTTAAACCACAACAGTTCTTTTTGGCGCCCAACGTGGGGCACGAAGGGTTGAGATAAGAACAGATCTGACTGGATTGATAGTCACTCGTCACAATGCTGATTTATTGGCTCTCAAGGTTGTTCCTCTTGATCTCACAGTTTCAGTATATCATATCTTACGTCCATCCAGTATTTGCTGTATTAGTGTTTTTCAAGTGTGGGGCTTGGGCTAAGGTTTTTATCCCATTGTACTTTATGGTAATGACTTGTAATACAATAGAATCATTGATCATGAAACTGATCTGGCTTATGTTCCCAGTGTGGTCACCACCTTTATACTTTGGGAGGTATATGATGGAGGTGTTTAGCAATTACACATCTTTTTTCTCCTCCTCAGGTGCTCAACCTGTGAAGGAGACATCCTTTTACCCTCCTAGTCATCCCCCCAGACCATTTACATTTGAGAGTTTTGAATTTTTTGAATGGCCTTTTAATGCTGTTGAGACTTGTTTGCTGATGGTGATGGGAATCACCATGCTAACACGCATACAGAGTGTGTTTTGCCCACTACTGATTTCAAGAGTTAAGCAGATTCAGGTTTGGGTCTTGTCTGGGGTCAAACGACGATGTAGGAGGACCGAGAGATTTTCCCTGAGGCTGGACAGCCATGAGTGGCAGGGTGTGTGGGATAGTATGGGCAAGTATCTAGGTCAGTGGGCCCCTCCAGTACTTTGGAATTTCACTACCAAACAACTGCAAAATCCAGAAGAATTAGTAAAACACTTAAATGAGGTGTGTGGTCATTCTGGCCATACCAGAGATGGACAAATCACGGCAACGTGCTGGGGCTTGGCCTATGCTTACAGGGCCTTGTTCAACACTATCCAGCACCTTCAAAAGGAAAAGAATGTCGGCGGATCTGAGGGCAAAGCGACAGTCACTACTCAAACTTTGGCTGCAATGAACAGCACAGCTACCCCAGTGGCAAGTACAGCAGCTGCTCAAACTTCAACTGCAACAGGCAGCGCGGTTACCCCAGCTCCAAGCACAGCAGCTGCACCAACCCCAGCGACAAGCACAGTTGCTACTCAAACCACAATGATAATCACTGCAGCCAAACCAGAGGACCAATTCGTACCAGTATCAGTTGCCCTGTACGCAAGAGAACAAGCAAAAAGGAGGCAAAAAGGGTGAAGCGAGATGAAGAAATAATAAATTCACCACCCGGTCCAGAATCTGATCAGGAGTCATCATCACATGACGAAGAAGAAGAAGAAGAGATAACTTCTCGACCTCGGACCTCAACCGAGCTGCGGAATATGCGAAAAGATTTTACCCGTCAACCAGGGGAGCACATCATCACCTGGTTACTCCGATGCTGGGACAATGGGGCCGATGGTCACGAACTAGAAGGTACAGAAGCCAAGCAGCTGGGATCACTTGCTAGAGAAGGGGGAATTGACAAAGCAATTGCAAGAGAGAAAAAGTCCCTCAGCCTTTGGAGAAGGCTCTTGGCAGCTGTGAAAGAAAGGTTTCCGTACAAGGATGATGTTACGAGTCGTTCGGCCAAGTGGACTACTATAGACAAAGGCATCCAGTCTCTGAGGGAATCAGCCATCGTAGAGATGCTCTATCACATCAAGCCGAATAACGGGGATACACCTATAGATCCAGATGAAGTTGAATGTACACGACCCATGTGGCGAAAACTTACACGGAATGCACCGTCATCATATGCCCGTTCATTGGCAACAGTAACCTGGAATGACATAGTACCACTAACAGTGGATGAAATGGTTCATAAACTCCGAGAGTTCGAAGACAATCTCACTCCTTCCATCATCTCAGCTGTGAAAAAACTGTCCCAGGACCTCGACAAATTGAGGGACGATGTAATCTGATTTATCCAGCTCCTCACTTATACCAACACACGTCTCAGCTATTAACAAAAGGCGTCCTATTGTTCAAGAGAGGATATACAGAAGGTATACGCCACGGGGTACCCTATGGTTTTACCTGCTGGATCACGGAGAAGACATGACAAAGTGGGATGGAAAACCTACTTCAGCTTTGGAGGAACGGGTGAGTGAACTGAAGAGGGGAGCAAGGGCCAAGACTGATCGTCCCATGAGAGCTACGGCTTCAGTCTCTGGTGAGCAGTTTCCCAGATGGAGTGGAAGAGCTGATTTTACTCCAGCTCCTGTGATAATGAAGAATAATCCCTTTCAACACGACTTAAGTGTCCAATGCTGTGACGACCATTAGAGGGGCCCTGCCTCCAGCCAGGTGGAGGTAGGGGACAATCAGATTTACTGGACTGTGTGGATCAGATGGCCTGGCACATCAGTCCCACAGAAGTATAAGGCTCTAGTAGATACCGGTGCACAGTGTACCCTGATGCCATCAAGCTGTCAAGGGGTGGAACCCATCTATATTTCTGGAGTAACAGGAGGATCCCAAGAGTTGACTGTGCTGGAGGCTGAAATCAGCCTGACTGGGAGGGAATGGCAAAAGCACCCTATTGTGACTGGTCCAGAGGCTCCATGCATTCTCGGCATAGACTACCTCAAGAGAGGGTACTTCAAAGACCCAAAAGGGTACCGGTGGGCTTTTGGTATTGCTGCTTTGGAGACTGAGGAAATTGAGCAGCTGTCCACCTTGCCTGGTCTCTCAGAAGATCCCTCTGCTGTGGGGTTGCTGAAAGTTGAAGAACAACAAGTGCCAATTGCGACCACAACAGTGCACCGGCGGCAATATCGCACCAACCGAGACTCCCTGATTCCCATCCATCAGTTGATCCGTAGACTGGAGAGTCAGGGGGTGATCAGCAGGACCCGCTCACCCTTCAATAGCCCCATATGGCCAGTGCGAAAGTCTAATGGAGAATGGAGACTAACAGTAGACTATCGTGGCCTGAATGAAGTCACACCACCATTGAGTGCTGCCGTACCGGACATGCTAGAACTTCAGTATGAACTAGAGTCAAAGGCAGCCAAGTGGTATGCCACGATTGATATTGCCAATGCATTTTTCTCAATTCCTTTGGCAGCAGAGTGCAGGCCACAGTTTGCTTTTACTTGGAGGGGTGTCCAGTTCACTTGGAACCGACTGCCCCAGGGGTGGAAACAGCCCTACCATTTGCCATGGACTGATCCAGACTGCACTGGAACAGGGGCAAGCTCCAGAACACCTGCAATACATTGATGACATTATTGTGTGGGGCAATACAGCGGAAGAAGTCTTTGAGAAAGGGAGGAAAATAATCCAAATCCTGCTGAAAACCGGTTTTGCCATAAAACGGAGTAAGGTCAAGGGACCTGCACAGGAGATTCAATTTTTGGGAATAAAATGGCAAGATGGACGTAGACAGATCCCCACAGATGTGATCAACAAGATAACAGCAATGTCTCCACCAACTAATAAGAAAGAAACGCAAGCTTTCTTGGGTGCAGTGGGGTTCTGGAGAATGCACATCCCAAATTACAGTTCGATTGTAAGCCCTCTCTATCATGTGACCCGGAAGAAGAATGATTTTAAATGGGGCCCTGAGCAGCAACAAGCCTTTGAGCAAATTAAACGCGAGATAGTTCACGCAGTAGCCCTTGGACCAGTCCGGACCGGACCAGATGTAAAAAATGTGCTGTACACTGCAGCTGGGGAGAACGGTCCTACCTGGAGCCTCTGGCAGAAAGCTCCAGGGGAGACTCGAGGTCGACCCCTCGGCTTTTGGAGTCGGGGATATAAAGGATCTGAGGCCAGCTATACCCCAACTGAGAAAGAGATACTGGCAGCCTATGAAGGGGTTCGAGCTGCTTCGGAAGTGATTGGCACTGAAGCACAGCTCCTCCTGGCACCCCGGCTGCCCGTGCTGGGCTGGATGTTCAAAGGCAGGGTCTCCTCTACACATCATGCAACTGATGCTACATGGAGTAAATGGGCTGCACTAATTACACAACGAACTCGAATAGGAAATCCCAGTCGTCCAGGCATTCTAGAAGTCATCATGGACTGGCCAGAGGGCAAAGATTTCGGAATGTCACCAGAGGAGGAGGTGATGCGCGCTGAAGAGGCCCCACCATATAATAAACTGTCAGAAAGTGAAAAGCAGTATGCCTTGTTTACTGATGGCTCTTGCCGTATTGTGGGAAAGCATCGGAGATGGAAGGCAGCTGTATGGAGTCCCCAACGACAAGTTGCAGAAACTGCTGAAGGAGAGGGTGAATCGAGTCAATTTGCCGAGGTGAAAGCCATCCAGCTGGCCCTGGACATTGCTGAACGAGAAAAGTGGCCAGTACTTTATCTCTATACTGACTCATGGATGGTGGCAAATGCCCTGTGGGGGTGGTTGAAGCAATGGAAGCAGAGCAACTGGCAACACAGAGGTAAACCCATCTGGGCTGCTGCACTGTGGAAAGATATTGCTGCCAGGGTGCAGAACCTGGTGGTGAAGGTACGTCATGTAGATGCCCATGTACCCAAGAGTCGGGCCACTGAGGAACACCAGAACAACCAACAAGTGGATAAAGTGGCTAAGATTGAAGTGGCTCAGATGGACTTAGATTGGCAACATAAAGGTGAATTATTTTTGGTCTGGTGGGCCCATGACACTTCAGGCCATCAGGGCAGAGATGCAACATACAGGTGGGCCCGTGATCGAGGGGTGGACTTAACAATGGACACTATTGCCCAGGTTATTCATGAGTGTGAAACATGTGCTGCAATTAAACAAGCCAAGCGGTTAAAGCCTCTTTGGTATGGAGGACGATGGTTGAAGTATAAATATGGGGAGGCCTGGCAGATTGACTATATCACACTGCCACCAACCCGCCAAGGCAAGCGCCATGTGCTCTACCATGGTGGAAGCAACCACCGGGTGGCTGGAAACATACGCTGTGCCCCATGCCACTGCCCGGAACACCATCCTGGGCCTTGAGAAACAGATTTTGTGGCGACACGGCACCCCAGAGAGAATTGAGTCAGACAATGGGACTCATTTCCGGAATAACCTTATAGATATTTGGGCCAAAGAGCATGGCATTGAGTGGGTATATCACATCCCCTACCATGCACCAGCCTCTGGGAAAATCGAACGGTACAATGGGCTGTTAAAAACTACACTGAGAGCAATGGGTGGGGGAACTTTCAAGCATTGGGATACACATTTACCAAAGGCCACCTGGTTGGTCAACACCAGAGGATCTGCCAACAGGGCTGGCCCAGCCCAGTCAGAACTTTTACATATTGTAGAGGGGGACAAAGTTCCTGTGGTGCATATGAAGAATTTGCTGGGGAAGACAGTCTGGGTTATTCCTGCTTCAGGTAAAGGCAAACCCACTCGTGGGATTGCTTTTGCTCAGGGACCTGGATATACTTGGTGGGTAATGAGGGAAGATGGGGAAGTCCGATGTATACCTCAAGGGGATTTGATTTTAGGGGAAAACAGCCAGTGAACTCAATTGTATGCTGTTGCCTGCTGTGTAATGCTTTTATAGCCCATCAACTAGATGTCTCCAGGTCACCAGCGACTGGCCCTGACTTCCCTCCAGCCATCATCCCAACAGAGAATGAACTTTGAACATCATGGACCGGATGGACTCGGCAGCATTATAGGGATTGGTCCATGCACTAAGAAAATGATTTTTTCCTCTTGGTCTGTATGTATATGGATGTATATATGTGGGAGAGCGATGGTGTATTGAAAATGTGGGATCTGAGCACGACGTGAATGGTATGGAATAAGGGGTGGATAATGTCCTGGGTTCAGCAGTAGCAGTCATGTTTTTCCTTTGTGTTAACTGGTGCAGTGCTGTGTTTTGACTTCTAGCTTGAGAACAGTGTTGGTGAAGCCGATGTTTTCAGTTGTTGCTAAGTGATGTTTACCCTGACCAAGGACTCTGTGAGGCTCATGCTCTGCCAGGGAGGAGGGGAAGCTGTGAGGAAGCAGAGACGGGGCGACTGACCCGGGCTAGCCGGGGAGGTATTCCATACCACAGCACGTCATGCCCGGGGTGGGGGGTAACTGGGAGTTACCCAGAAGGGAGTTACCCAGGGGCTTCCGGGTGGAACTCGTTTTCTTGGCCGGTGGTATCGTATTCTGTTCCCTTGTTATTTTCCCTTATCATTGTTGTAGTTGATAGTAGCGGTGGTGATTTGTTGCTGGACTGTTCTTGTCTCAACCCGTAGGAGTTGCACTCTCTCGATCCTCCTCCCCGTTCCTCCGGGAGCGGGGAAGGGGAGAGCCCTGGTGCCAGGGGGGGAGGGAGATGGACACGGACCTTGATTGTTGTCAGCTCGGCACCACTCACTGGGAGTGAGTGAACAAGTTATCTGACTGGGTTTAAACCACGACACCATCCCAGGTACAGGCTGGGCAAAAAAGAGATTCAGAGCAGCCCTGTGGAGAAGGACTTGCTGGTTCATGAGAAACTGAACATGAGCTGGCTTCAGTGTGCGTTTCCAGCCCAGAAAGTGAACTGTATCCTTGGCTGCATCAGAAGAAGCCTGACCAGAATGTTGAAGGAGATGATCCTGCCCCTTTACTCTGCTCTTGTGAGACCTCACTTGGAGCAGTGTGATAAGGGAGCTGGAGAACCTCCTGTACGAAGACAGGCTAAGAAAGTAGGGGCTGCTCAGCCTGGAGAAGAGAAGGTTGTGTGGAGACCTCATAGCAGCCTTCCAATATCTGAAGGGGGTCTACAAGGATCCTGGGGAGGGACTCTTCACTGGGGACTGTAGTGATAGGAGAAGGGGTAACGGGTTCAAAGGTAAACAGGGAAACTTAGATTGGATATAAGGAAGGAATTCTTTCCTGTTAGGGTGGTGAGGCACTGGGATGGGTTGTCCAAGGAAGTTGTGAATGCTCTGTCCCTTGCAGTGTTCAAGGCCAGGTTGAACAGAGCCTTGGGCAGCATGGTTTAGTGTGAAGTGTCCCTGCCTATGGCAGGGAGGTTGGAAGTAGATGATCTTAAGGTCCTTTCCAACCTTAGCTTTTCTATAATTCTATGATCGTTCTTTGACTTATCTGTGTCATGGGACTGAATGTGAGTTTATGTGAACCATGTTCTGCTTCCTAGGGAAAGGTTCACTGTTCAACATGTTGGGCAGTTGCACAATTATTTTTTATTAGTTATTTTTTTTAAGAAACCCCTGTGATCTGAATATTAACAGGATTTGGATTACACTACCCAATAAAAGAGAGGAACCACATTTTTAGGAGGAGAGAGTTAATAAATTAACATCTTGAGCTATTATTTGGAGAACTTAGAAACAAAAATTTCCACTTCAAATTTAAGAAAGACATTGACTATTTTAGGGAAAATAAGTCTTTTTGTTTTTTTTTTCTTTGAAATCAATGCCAAAGCAATGATCAACACTGTCTTCATACACAACACAGGACATAAACCTCATTGAGTAAGAATATTATTTCTTAGAAAATGTGCTGTCTTTTACAAAACATTCACAGTGAGAATACAAAATGATCCCCGAGATGTTTCTTCACGTTAACCACCCCTGTTGTTAAAAAGTTGCATCTGCTGAGTATGATGGTGGCTGGATCTACTGCTGACTGATCAATCTCATTGTATTTTTCTCTGTAGTCAAATTTCTCCTTCCAATATGACTAATACTACATTACTCACATGCTTTTTTTGGAGCTTACACCATGAATCATGAAGCCCTCTGAGTTTCTTATTCCCAGGACCAATCTGGGAATTGGCCACCTTCCTCTCCTCAGCTGTAAGACCACATTCAACAATACTGTACTGAGTTGTTTTAGTAAGCCCAGTTTACTCATCAACCCAGTGAAGTCCTCTTTGCTCTTTATGACCCCAAAGAGCATTCACGCCTTTCTCAGTATAAATTCTTTCTGACTGTTTGCTAGGCTCATATTTTTTTTCCAGCTTTATGGGATTTTTAAAGTAAAAGGGTTTTGGAATTCATTCTTGTTTTGCTTATTAAATATAATCAGCTGAAGATGATGTGTAAATTCAAGATGCAACTTTTCGTTTCTTTGGTGTACTTCATTCTATATGCCAAGAAACACTCCGCTTTTCAATTTGAAGATGCAGCATGTTTTGATTTCGGACTTACCATCTGAATTCAGTGGAATATGGGCACAGTGATGTTCCCACGCTGTATAATTCAGTCTGGAGCATCATATGATGATGGAAGATGAATTGGCTTTTGGTTGTTTATATTTCCATCTTTCACAGCATAATTCCCTCTGATGTAAACAGAATATTCAGGCCATTCAGGCCTGATCCTGGGACCTGTTGCACACAGCAATGCTGGCTTTCTCTTTGAGGCTACTGGTCCATAAGTATTTTACTCTTCAGGTAGGGAAGAATTAATATCACTTTTGTGATAAAATGCCACTCTTCTTGCTTTTTATCATTTTGAATGATAATTGATTAATCTTAAATAGGTTCTTACTATTGCTATGCCAGCCTTCCTGCCGGGTCTCAGTAACACAAAAGTGGGTCTAGTTTAGGCTTATAAATGAGTCATTCCAATTACCCTTCCTCATTACTCTCTCAACATAAGCTATTTGATTTTTTTGTTTCCATTTTCTGATCCTTTATTTCTTCATTTTGATTTCCACTGTCTTGATTTTCTGCATAAATGAATGCTCATTTATCCCTGAGGTGCTGGCTCAACATACAGGTGGCCTAATCTCCTGCAAAGAAAAAAAGTGCTTCCCTGATCTCAAGCATATGTGAAATACAAATGGGAAAAGAATCCCTAACTGCTGTAAGGATACACATTGGTGTAGCTGTTCCAGCCAACCTGCATGTCCATGGATTTTTAAAATTGTACTTTGCTATGAACACAAATTAGCTTGAATTTTCTATTATGCACTCACTGTCTGCACTGTTTTGATTGTTAAGACTTTAAAATTTTAAGGCTTGTACAACTTTTTTTTGCTTATTTCCACTGTGTAACTGTGCTGTCTGCAAAAATAAATAACTCTACTGACATCAAGCTTCAAGGCCACAAAACAAAATGACAGCATTGATTTCATCCAGCTATAAGGTTTCTGAACAGGATAAAAAGAAAAATGAAAACAAAACCCAAACCCAAAACCTACATAATGAGGTGGATTCTCTTTATTTGAATGCAGGATAACTGTTCCCAAGAACATCCATACTAAATACCTTGAACACTTGCTGTGCCTCCCGCCTCTCTGCAGTTCAATACCTCAATTACACATGCTGTGGAGGAAGGATGTCTTGAACATCCTCAGATATGTGCTGTTATGCTCCAAAGGTGTCACTATTGTTAGTTTTTGAAGAGAGATGAGTAATCACAGAAACAAATGAGCATCCTTCTAACACACTGAATGTCTTACAACAAGGTAATTGTTGCTGCAGTCTTGAGCGGACTGAATTAATTCACTTAAGCTTCATACATTTCCTGACCTGGGTTCAGACCAAGGGCAGAGGAAGACAATTGAAGCCGTCTCTGTCTTTGCAACTTGTTTGTATAATCTTCAAGTGTTCAGTGACAGGCTTTCAATCTACAGAATAAAGTGTTTCTTTTGTCTTCCAAAAATACCATATAAAGTGCTCAGCTAGTTATTTTTCTGTTTGAAAGAGTGGGGAAGTGCATTGTAATACCCGCGCCATCAGCATCAGAGACATAAAGTTTTTACAGGTACTTTTTCAGGAAAGTGCAAACTTGCGTGCTCTAAGTCCAATTGCAAAGCAAACTCAGCATCTGTCAAATCATTGCAACATGAGAAAACATTTCTATATTTGCTTAAGTGCTTGATGGGTTGTCAGCTCATTTATTTCAAATAATGTATCTACTAGAGGCCTGCCATAACTGTGAGAGAAGAGAAACTGGATGATGGTACTAAAGACAAAAAGATCCAAGTTAAAGGTTGCTTGCTGTTACAGGAGGGCACATTGCCTTTGTTTATCAAGAAGGAATGGGCCTGTTTGAGTCATGAGCCACTTGGTAACTCACTCTGAATTGACAGGATGGATTTGCACAAGCTGATACCAATGTTGTCTCAGAAAGTAGACAAAAGATCAAGATCCTATGCTGGGACAGACAAACCGAGGTCTGATTGGGGCAACAGGATATGCTGATTTGTGGAAGATGGATAAAGAGTTTCTTACAAGCAAAAGTTTTGTGTAAACTCCTCAGTGATGATTCTGCATTTTGCTGTGCATTTCCCAACTCTCCTGGTGCTAATCCTCCCTCATACCACATATATGGTACTAGAAACAGCCTCAGACCCTAAATCTGGAAAGCAGTAAAACTGAAGTAAGGTCTGCAAGTGAAAGTGTCCTGGTATAGTTTACAGGCCTTTTTTTTTTTTTTTTTTTTGTCTGTCTGTTTATATCCCACATTGATCATAAAAGTTTAAAAAATATCCACATGATTTTATGGTCACGGAAAAGCAGCTGCACCCAAAGGCCACACACAGGCAGATAGCTGCAAAGCTCAGGTTTCAATATTCCAATATACACAATTTTACCTTTTTCACAGCAACCTCCCATGGCTGCAGAAGATCTGCTAGCAGTTCACATCTGCTTTTCATTTTATTGGAGTACAAAATTCTATTCTTGAAGTCTCCTAGGTTAAAATAGCTGGATTAGAAGGAATTGGAAGGTATGTATTTAATTCACAATCTATGTGCTCGTTTTTGTGAAAAACACTGCTTTATTTTTAAAAAAAAATTAAGTTGAAATAGTTAAAAGAGAAATATAATTTATTCTTTCCCAACCGTTATTTCCTCCTGGGACAAAATGCAGTTACCAGCAACTTCTTTCCACTAAAAGAGAAGCCTGGCTTTACCTTATTCACTTCCTACAGAAGGCATCAGCCTGTTGCACATTCAGAACTGCTGAATTCAGTGAGGAGGGAGCATGTGCCCAAAGTGCTTTCCAGATTTGGCATCTGTGGTCTTAAATAGAAGTACAGCTCTGCAAAACTGCTGAGCAGAAAGCAGTATTTTAACTGGATAATCTTTATGTGCAATTACTTCAGAAAATCAACCTGCTTATTTAGAAGCCCAGAAATCAACATTTACCAACAGAACTTTGCTTTTAAAACTATTACCTTCTCTCTTGCAATAGCACTTTTGCAACAATGTTTGCAATTTCCTCTGTTGTTTCAGCCACATTTTCATGGCTATTCCAAACTTGTTTTAATCTTCTGTTTTACAAAAATCTGCAATACAGAGTTGTGGTTTTGGTTGTTCTTTTATTTTGCAATTTAATTTTCAAAATATATCACATGCAACTTTCTATTTGTGTGTTTTAAATAAATCCCCATATGCCTCCAAGAAACCAAGCAGGTTTCATGATATAGACAGAAAACAAGTACTTAAAAACAAGGAAGGATAATGTCTCAGTGAGTTAATCTGAAAGAATTTGTTTGGCTTTCCTGGGCCATATCTTGTTTTCAGACTAACTCAAGTCTGCACAAATCCAGCAACAATTAAAGACACAAGGAGGGAAATGAAAATGCAATACCGTATCTGTATATGCACAGGTTATTCATGCTTAAAAACATGGGAAAATCATACATATAAAATGAAGAAGGAAGTGGGACTAATAAAACAGCTGTTCCAAGTCTTCTCTGGGATTCCAGCCCCCGATATATATATATATATATATATATATATATATATATATATATACACACACACTTTTTATTTATTTTCCAAAAGCCAAGCTGTAGTTATTCTGAGCACTACCTCTCAAAAGTTTGGGCCTGCCCACCTTCAGAGATGATTATAACAACTGTATCTCCTAAGACATATTTTCAAATGATTTCTCTGCTTTTATTTTGTATAGTTCTATACAGCAGCCAATCTTAAAATAAACTGGCTTCCCTTTCCCAAGCCTGTGTCTGTCATAGCTTTAAAGATAATGATCAGCCCTTGAAGCTGTCATTATTTTCATAATGATACTTTTCACTAACACTACCTCCTGCCACTACATCCACCTCCCTGTCTTGATAAGCCACTGTGGCATCAGCCTAGGAGCTGCTCATCCCTTACCAGGAATGAAACTTTGATGTAGATGAAGAAAACAAACCTCTGCCAAAATATAGGAAAATGAAAGAGGAGCCACCTTCATGACAGTTTATTTGAAAGTTCTACCATCCTCATAACTTTGGCAGAAAGCCTCTTATTTTCCACAGCTGGTATAAATACTAACACTACTTTCCAATGCATAATATTTGAGGCAATATAATCCACTTTTCCCACAGAAATCACACAAATATATATTTATCTTAGTATTGGAAGCATCAGAATGTTTACAATCAACCAACAAAATATAACTTGAGATTATCATTTTTTTAAGCATGCCTCTGATCTGAAGGAAGGTGCTGCAGCCTTTTTTTGTACGACTGCTGCTTTGTAGTGAAACTAACCAAAACAAAACAAAACAACACCAAACCCAAACATAAGCAAAAGAATGCAGACCAATTAAAAGAGAAAAATAAAAATAAAGTTTTTTTTTTCTCCTATATATTTTATTTTTTGGCTTACCAGAAAAACAGAAAAGATTTAGTTGCAAAGGTTAAGACCCATAAAAAGGTGATTTGAATAGATATAGTACAGAATGCCCAATGTTTTGCAAACAGCGTCTTCTGCTGTCTGAGTAACTGATGCTGATGCATGGCCAGAATGATATTGTACAAAAGATACTGAAGGACAACAGCACTTTACTGAATTTGTACAGCAAGAACAGTTTTCGTATTGTTTTTGCAGAACCGGTTTCAACTTCAGGTAAAGCAGAGTCTGACTTATAATTGATAATCAATTTTCCAATACAGCCTGGGTACTAAGGTCAATGAACACATGGCTGAGACTTGTGTGCGGTAAACAAGTTTAAGTGTAAAGTTGTTTCGGTGTGCACGTGAAGGGTACTATAAAACCAAAGTGAATTATAATTTATTTTCTGCCTCTTTTTCCTTTTTTTTTCAGATTGTCTTTGTTCATTCACACTGCAATATTGAACACATCAGCTTTGATAGTTAGTACCTTTAAATAGTGAACAATTCAGCTCTCCTGGGCAGATTCTCTGTGCTTGGATAGCACATTTGCCTTCAGGGCCACCTCATACCTTCAGTTAAATGTTCCTCTCTTAAAACAGAGAAAAACTGTGAGTTCTGCTTTAATAATGAGAGGAGTGTGTTGCTGTGTAAAATCCTTCTGCTACTAACTCTGCCACCTTCTATGACAAAGTTTTTCCTGGAAGAATAACGGCCAGCTGACCCAGGGACCAGTATGATGAACCAGGCTGCATTCATACGCGGAGTTATAAATATGTGATAGCAAAATTTTTTATAAAACTACAGTAAGTAGGAACTACACCACTTAACTGTTTTAAAGAGAAATGTATGATGAGGGGAAAAAAGATCAACTCAATGGTCAGGCAAGTCTAGGAAAGTGATGATGCTAAAGGTGTTCTGTGATGACTGGTTGATAAATGCTGTAGCTCAGAGTTCTCTTTCCTACCAAATTTTCAATATTTCTGTATTCTGTTTTGCAATGTTTGAGGTATTTTATCACGTAGCAAAAGGAGAGTAAATTCACAAAAGTGAAAGCTACCACAGGAAACAGGTCCAGCATCTGCCGGTACCAATTTGAAATAGAAGTTTGATCAGTAACTCACAGGTTATGCCGTATTGTTTCCCTCTACCTTGTCTGGATTGTATTGACCTGTAAAATGCCACAAAATTTCTATAGGAAGCTTATTAAAATGGAGTGCAACTGAAAACAAGTTGTTTATCAAAAAATGGGAAAAATAAATTTGTGTCATAAGCTGAGAGTACTTCCACTTATCATAGCTCTGAGCAAGCAACAGAAGGGTTTTATGGACCATGTGACCCCTGTCAAAATGATGATCTTCATGGCATTCACCTGAGAAGAAAGATGCTGATCTTCAAAGCCATTTTTAACTTGCCAGTTATGAATATATTTTTATTTCTATTTTTATACTGTTTTAATTTCCTTATGGAAGAACAATAGTTATCTTTATTATTCTTTGTTTACTCATATCTAACTTTGTAATGGGGAAATAATTTTAAAAAGATATTTTGTCAGGGCTGTGAAACTAATTGAAAAATATTAATTCTCTATTGCATACCTGAATTTCCACAAAACTTAGAAGTACCACAGAAGCTGCAATACCACAAGCAACTATTCCCCCTGTTTACTCCCCATGACAGTTCTAGGAAAAGAAATCACTAGATTTAGTTGAGTCAGTTTAGATAATCTGCCACTTTGGAGGAAAAAAAAACCAGCAAAACCCAAAACTCTGAAGTATTAGACATTGCATCAAAAACCATAATTTCTGCTCCTTGGTCTTTTGTGACCCTTGCCCACTCTCTGTTGGGATAATTGAAGTCTTTCATTGCTGTTGCCTTTTAACTTCACTGTATTTCTAATTTCTACAATCTTTTCACCAGACATGTAGGTAACAAACCTAACCCTCATGCTTCCCTTATTTAGACACAGTGTTTCTATATTTAGCAGTTCTGTTGTACAACTAATTACTTTTATTTTTTCTTTATTACATTCAATCCATGAACTGTAATTAAATGCAGTTCCCTAAACATGTTTCTATCACTTCTTTTTAGTTTACCCTCATATTAAGTTCTCATTGATTGCTACAATTAACAGTAGAATAACATTACTGATTTGTGGGTTTTTTGTTTATTTATTTTTTTGTTTCTTCCTCTTCCTCCATCTCTCTTTTTTTTTCCTTTATTGTTACGTTCTTTTTTTATTCTTCCTCAAAAAAGTCTACAAACCAACAGAAAGTTTTGGCATCTATCTTACTTTGCACCATGGAGAAGATCTTATTCATGAAGAAAAATGTATTTTAGTCATAGCTTGCACACTGGGAAAGGAATAGCTCCTGAAAGATGGAGATGCTGTGAATAGAAGTATCAGTTTCTTCTCTGACGATCCTGACATCATCTTCAACAGTCATTTTGAAAACCAAGTAAAGGCTTGCCTGAGCTTCTAAAGAACTCAGCATAGTGATGGACAGAAGAAAGCAAAACAAAACCAGGAAACCACAACCAAAGTTCCGCAACAAACCAAAATACCAGAAGGATAAAAACCCACAACAATCACCAAAAAACTCACAAACCAAGCAACTTTCTTAACTATTTATATGAAATTTTGTTGAATGAGGCCCTGACTAAAGGCTAACTAAGATGTCAGAGTTCGATCTGATTGAAATCTTGATTGCAGATAGCTGATGAAAAGATTAAAAAAAGAAAAGTGTAAATGCAGCAAAAGATTTTTATCATTGGATAATTAGAAGAAATAATATTTAAGTAAGAACTCTGCAAGATTTGACTCTGAACCCACTTGTTCCAAATTCCTCTTTGTGTTTCAAAATCTATTCATGCCAGATTTGAAAGGAAGAGCACCAAAAAGAAGGAATTTTCCTTAAAAGCAATGGAGATGGTAGCACATGAGAACAAAAATAAAGTAGATGAAAGAATAAAAGTTACATATAGCAGATACTGAGCCTAAACAACATAGGAATGGGAGCTACACCTATGCTCTATTACAATGTGTTAATTGGACTCCAAGCATTTGCCTAAAAACTGCTGGCCAACAAAATCAAAGTGGATGCTGAAGTAATTGCACTGTTCATGTAGCAGTAGAGACTGTAATTAATTGACTTTGCTGGTGGCTATAAAATGCTACAGAACTTTTCTATCAGAATTTCACAACTGATAAAAATAATGGCAGGAGCTGAAGGTGACATTGTCAGCCCTCGTCATTGTCTGTAGTAGGGAAAGAAATACTGCCACATACACTGACGTTATTTGGTATTAGACGTTCTAGCTTCTAAATGTCATATTGTAAATGTCAATACATTTGTAGATTGTAAAAAAATAAAATTTTAATGCTATTTTAGTCATAGACCTCTCACTGAACCTTAAAATAATGTCATTTTTTTATGAACACTTTTAATAGTATGCAAAAGTAATTATCTCTAGTCTCTCAGGCTCAGTATCCTTTAATAATGAACTGAGTCATTCTAGACACACCATATCCCAGTTTTCGAAGTGACTATTTGCAGACTGGAGGAAAGCATAGAGATCAGACACATGCGGACATATTCAAGTACTGCTATATTCTGTGACAAGTAATAGATTCATACTGACTTTATCTATGAATTATTTGTGTTGCGTATATCATTCTTGAAGCCAAATTTGACCAAAACATCCATTCAGGGTCCAGAGTAAGAGTAATTACTTAATAATGTTTTGGGGTGGGGCCTCATGTTACTGAGCAAACAAGAGGAAAGTGACCATGTAACCTCAATTTCATATACAACTTTAACTTCAGTGTCAAAGCTTGTTAGGCTAAGACATTAATGATGACGTAGTCTTCACCTAACTTTAAATATGTAAATTGACCCAGTGGTCTAGGTCAACCCTGGGCCATGTTATGCAGTAGGTGATTCAAACCATCCAGAACTGGATGCCCAGAAGTCATTTCTGATCGTTTCATATATCCACCAATTTTAAACAACATCCAGATAATTAATTTGTACTAAATATCTAAAGACTAAATATCTAGTCTTACAAAGCAAAAGAAGTGAAATCAAATCTCAGGTCAGAAAGATCATAGAAATTAATACTTGGTCTCTGAAAGATGAGAGTGGCCTAGTCAAAAATCCTTCATTGCACATTTGTTTTTATGAGATGCCTGCAGAAGACAATGTCATGAGAGTTTCAGCATCCTATGAAACAACAGCAGTAGCTGCAAGGTAACTCTCATCAGAGACTGAAGAGGAAACAACAGCCTTCCACTGAGATGCTTAGTTCATTGCTACACATGCTATGCACCAGGATGCTTCTTGGATCATCTATATTTGAGGATCACTTTCAATCATTAGTTTCTCCTTTTATAATTTGCTGTAGATTTTCTTGTTAGCAAAACATTGTTTAAAACACATAACTCTGCTATTTTGCTTTTTTCATGACTGGTGCACGGCTGTGCTTAGCCTTACAGGTCCTACATATTGGTATTCAAACCAATAGTTGAAACAGATAGCAAGGCAGAATTCAGATAGGCAGCCCAAACACAGCAACATGTAAATGAAAAGCTAGCCTCGGTAGCAATTAGAGAAAAGAATGAATAGAAATTGCTTTTTAAAAACAACAATGAGCCAATTGGTATTAGTATCCTACTCTGTTAGTACAGAGCCAGGATTCAGGTTTTTTGGCAGTGAGCCATACTGGATGGCTTTAGTTCCTTTCTCTTTGTCTTTAGAGATAAGACCCAATATAATAGCCTAATATATTCTACTAGCATTCACAAAACAAATTTTTGTTCCAGCAGACTTACGCTCCGAATATTCTTAACAGTTTTGTGAGGTTTGGGTCCCACAGCATCTCTGGGCTCCTCTTTCCTAGCACCGGGCACTGTCAAGACTGGCTCCATCTTCCCTACACCCTCTTCGTAAGGCTAATTCTCAAGCCATAAAGCTGTGTAACTTCATTGCAGGTTGGTGGGCTGAGAACTGTGTAATCTGCAAATCATCCATTCTTTGAACTATCAAAAGAGTGAAAATCTTGCATTCAATTCTTACATAACATTTAATTGGTACTTCAAAATTTATTTCTCCTAAAAATAAGCTAATTTACAAAAAAATAAATTAATATTTGTAAAATAGGATATCAGCTTAAAATCAAACCATGTAAACCTTATAATGGAAACATTTAATTTCTCTGCAGATATTTCATGTCATTATGTCATCTTTTTAATAACCTAAGTGAGGTATGAACTGAGTAGACCATAAATTATGTTAGTGACATATAGTTTGTAGATTTGGGCTTCTGAGTCACAGCTCTTATTCTGTGTCTCAGTCCAGATTTTATCTATAAATAATCTGTCACTATACTTTTGTTGATAATTCCTACTACTGTAGTAAAAATACTTTGAATATCCCTGGTCCTTTACAATGAATGTGAACCCCCTTTGCTCTCAGAATTTACCCTTGAACAAGCCTTCCTAATGTCATATGCATTGGACACTGAAAGATATTCTTGCACCAAAGTAAATATTTCATGCTGAAATTAAGTATGCTGTCAACAATATTCTCTCTAACGTAAAGGATCATAATATATTTAAGATATTTAAGATATTTACTGTGTTTTCAAGTCAGCTGGGCAACCGACCCCACTTTGTAAGACAGTAACTGTAAGCAGCAATTACCATAGCTAAATTAAATGGTAGTACACAACTTAAAAACTGGCACGATCCTTCTTTGCCTCTTGCTCCTGTTGCTCTGCAGACTTGTACTCATAACAGAAATCAGTTCCAGTCTTCTAAGACTATATAACGATTTTGTAAAACAAAACCATGCCAATTATTTATTCATCATAATTGAAGGCCCTAGAACCAAAGAAAACATTTTGTAGATTCTTCCTATAGAATAGTAATTTACTTTCCTGAAGCCACTACAAAGACCTGAATTAATTAACACTGAGATGCACATTAGTAGATTAGCATGAACTTTCATTCTGCTCTCCGAGTTAATTGACTTTCAAGCTAAGACTGACCTTATTTCAGTTTGCATCTTCGAAAAATATACATTATTAAAATGCAAACCACTACTAGTCCATCTCCTATTCTTGTGCTATCCTAAACTGAATGATAGCAAAAATTATGCTGAGCAAGATGTTTATTTTTCAGTTTTGTTGCCTTTATCCTTTTTTTTCTAAATCCTTGTTAATTTATGAAATTTTGAAAACTTCTTTCTTCATCATTGTGAGGTTGCTGAAACACTGGAACAAGTTGCCCAGAGAAGCTGTGGCTGCCCCACCCCTGGCAGTGTTCAGGGCCAGGTCAGACAGGGCTTTGAGCAACCTGGTCTAATGGAAGGTGTCCCTGCCCATAGCAGGGGAGCAGAAACTATTTGATCTTTAAGGTCCCTTCTAACCCAAACCATTCAGAGTACTATTATTGAAATATACAGTTACTGATACAGTTTTATTAATGCTAACTGCCCTATCACTGATCAGATTTTCTTTAAATTACCCAAATCTGTATCACAGTACATGATGATCGTATAAAAGACTATGTGTTGAACCACAGTGAAGAAAGGGAATTATTATTATTATCCAAGCTAATATTGCAGAGACACCAAAATGCATTGATTTACTTTATTATATGCCATTTACCAACTGTTTCAAGTTCTAAGATACCAAGGAGAATAAGGAAAACACCAAATAGCAGGAATGGGTGAGGTTTTTTTTTGCCTAACTGCCACTGGACACAAGAATTGAAGCTGAAGGCATTGCAGTGTAGATCTTAGCACTTTGCCCCCACATGACACCAACACCTACATCAGCATTATAGACACAAACTCTGGCCAGTCAGCTCAGCTTCAGTCTGATCTGACAGCTGACAGTAATGTACAACTACCAAAAACCCCCAAAGCAAGAAGCCACGTCATTATTACTCTCTGTAGCAGGAGATAAATCAGTGCAGCACAGGCAAAGTTCTGCACCTGTTGCATTAAATGCCACCATGTAGTCTGCCTGTTCTTTGAGTGCATCACAATGTGGGAGAGGCTCAGCTTGGAAAAGGCCTCATTTATTATACCAAGGTTTTCCCCATATGAGCTTCAGAAAAAAAAAACCACCAAATAAAACAACAAAAACCCTCAACCATATACATCATCTTTACTATATTTCTGAAATGTCATTCCCTGCTATGCATTTTACCAGTATTTTACTCACTATAGTTTTTAGCTTCCTAAAACAGAAGGTCAATCTTGCTTTCTTCAGAGAATTGTTCCAAAGCCTAATAAACTTCTCCGTCAAGGCTTTTTTTCCTTCTTCTTTTTTTTCTCTCTCCCTGCCCCTGCTATAAAGCTTACATTTAAATTCTTCATTTTCCAGCCCATTACATCTCACAATGCCCCAAGTGTCACAATAAATAATCCTTTATTCTCCTTGCCATTCTTTACATTTATTTATTTATTTACTGGGAGGCTGCTGCCTCATCCTAGTGTCCACCACCTAGTCATCCCCATTTTATGAACACTCTTCACCATTCAGCTTCCTGATGCTGCTTGGAAAGTCTGAGCACAGAAAAAAACATCACTAGCTTTTAGACCTCAATTTGCTTTGCCATGCACAGAGGGAGGCCTTTTGGTTGGTTCCCCTCCATTGATATGTCACAGTTTGTTATGACAGAGCAGAACATACCTATGAAATAATGACTGTCAATGAGTATCAATTTCTAATTATTAGACTTGTCAAGAGAAAAGCAGAAGTACTCATGTGAGTTTTGGTATTCAGGTGTCTGCTCAGAAGCATCCATAATTCTCCATTATAATTCACCATAGCCACCTTTTTCTCACTCAAGGCTCCTGAGCACAGTGCCCTCTCCCAGACCCAGAGCCTCCCCAACTCAATGGGAAGTATTGTCTCAGCAGTGCTCTCAGCAGACATCCACTTAAAATGAAATAACAGACATTCACTTGAGATATACCCCTGTAGGCCCATATGGCCTTAGGGTTTCACTGTGCTCAGCCTGATCACTATTTTTTGTGATTAAATTACTTGGTATTACCCATTATGATATCATCAGAGCTTCTTTCTCTAAAATGGACCATAACTTAACAGATGTGCTTGTTCTGCTTCCTTGTATTCTTTACAGTCCTATACCACATGGTTTCTACGAAGCATATGCTCCTCAATTCCCTCATTAAAGCAGCAATCTTAACAGAAATCCAAAACCAACTTGATTTTAACATGATTTCCCTACCTGTGACTGATGTTTCTCATCTTCCTTGGTGTGCAATGCTTTTGAGCTACTCTTCCTGGGCAGGGGTGGTCACTGATGTCACTGCCCTCACTACTTTAGCTTCACAACTCTTCAGCCTGGGCTTTGCGGCACATTTTCAGGCCTACCCTGCAGGTGTGGGCAATAACTCATCCTCATACCCAACTCAGTCTGGGCTAGTGCCCTACCTTTGTTCCCCAGGTTCATGCTGAGATCTTGTCACCTCCAAACTCTTTCTTTTTTAAGTAAACATATGTGTATATTAACTACACCATTAGATGTACAAGGTGAAAGATTAAATGAGTTGCTTTTCAGCCTAAAATATTTAACTGAATTGTTTTAATATTGCATTAGTTTACTATTTTTAAAATGAATGAGAGCACTTTTTCCTCACATAAACTCTCTTCTTGGAATATCCCAGCTGTGGAAATTATTCTAGGTCTTTAGACTTCATGAATACATAGACATTTTGTGAATTGCTCTGTTAGGTCTCTCTTAAAAGCAAACACAGGAAAGGTGTTCCAGGCTGCAATAGCCTGTCCAAGCCCAGACTCAGCCTTAAGCAAAAGTCAAGGCAGAAATTAGGGATGTACTGCTAAACATAGAAAGGGGGCATTCAGATGTTATAAACTACCTGCCCCTGGGAATTCAAATGAATTGAAAAAATTTAACAGTAATATCAATGATATATACTGCTATACAATCCAGGTTCCAGACAGAGCATCCTTGTAAAATTCAAAGGAGGTATGCAGATATAGAGGTCTTTCATTCCCTCTCAAAAACCTGTAGCTAAAACCATTCCCCACTTACCAGGGTGGGCCATTTGACCTTTCAAGACTTTTCTGGCCATGTTACTGTGACTCTGTACTCTCCAGTCTGATTTCTAACTCAAAGCAACAACTCATTCAATCTCTATCATAAAAGACATAGCTGCGCCATGAAGAACAGGCTTACTGTGAGCCATTGCCCTATCTTCTCCCACATTGGATAATTTCTCCATCACTTACATATGATGGGAGGGCTCATATACCTTCACAATTCAATTCTGTAGAGTAACGTTGTGTATCAGTACAAAAAATAACTTCTACCACCCCTCCATCTTTCGAGCATACACAAAACAGCTGTCTTTAAAATTCCTTGAAGTATATTGGGTAATCTCAGCAATAGCAGGGTGCAGTTGGGAGTTCAATGCATTACAAAGTCTAATAACAGTAACAATAACAACAATAATAACACTAAGGCAATGAAAGCTCAAGGATGCTGTGACTGAGCACACTGTAGAATTATTTTTAAAAGGTCTACTGCAACTCCAGGAAACCTCCTCACCAGACTGCTACAGGTTCAAATACATCTTAGGGAGCACATAACACAAGTTTGGGTCTTTTATTTCCAGAATATGGGCTTGAATCTGCCTTTTGTTAGATGCAAGAAAGGCGCATTTAAACTAAATCAGGATTTACACCTTTTCACACATCCAGGTGCAGTCCATCAGACTTTACATACGCTGGCTATGATCTCACCTTGAAAGGGGTAAGCAGGTCAACTAAAAAGAAAGCCAGAGAAATTCTCCTTCAAGTCCTAGTGTTAACACTTGTAATACAAGAAGACACAGTGACTTGATATTTGATTGTTACGTAGTAAGTTATTTCTTGATTTGTGCATAAGCCTCTTACATAGCAAGAAATCACAAGAGGCACCACAAGAACATGTTGAGGCTAATTTAGGCCAAGGTGGGGTACGGTGAGCCATGGTTCATCCCTGTAGGAAGAATAAATCCAGGTTAGTCTGGAGTTGGAGGAAGGACTCCAATATGAACCGGCTCATCTTTTCTCCCAGGTCCTGGGTCAGTCAGTGGGACTAGATCAGAGGGAAGCCAAAGTAATTTGAAAGTCGTTCTAGGTACATTTTGCATGTGACAGTATAAGCACAGATGGAACATGAAGCCAAAGGACTAATCTCTAAACTTTGACCAAAAATATCATATATGATGAATGACAAAAGTTGAGACCAAATCTGTTACTTACCTCAACTTTTTAAGCCCCTGAAATTAATACAATTTTAATGGCCTTCAGGAATCTCTGTCTGTAGTGAAGATTCACTACAGGGACATCTCATAGGATAGATAGGAGCTGACAATTTAATAAAGTAAGATGGGACCAGAATGAGTTGACGTCTTAATCAGCTCTTCTTTCTGAAATAAAGGGTCTGCACAATTTCTCAATTTCTTTACTTGTCCAGTTTTTTTCTCAACACTAGTTGATCACATCTGGTGACAGAAATTACTCTTTGACCTTTCTGGCAGCCTTTTCTGTTTACAGGGTTTTGTTTTTGCTATGGATCATGTTCCCAGGGAGATAAAAAAAAGCACACTGTTTCACAAAATTATCTTCACAAAATTGTCACCAACTCAAATATATGAATATCATTCCCTTTAGTAAGCCTCTCCTCAAATAAATAGTCCTCAGCACGCCTGCAGCCTGTAACTACCAAGTTCAGCTATGGCAAGAGCTCTTAGCAGCAGCTGCTTCTCTAATTGCTTTCTACTCCACCAGCAACCAGCATGTCTGCTGTAGACTGTTGGGTGCAGAACAATGTACAGGCAGGAATTTAAAATGTTTCCCTGCAAATCATGCTCCATTTTAAGCTGGTTCTTGAATTCCTGACATTCTGTAATGGACTTCATAAAGCTTTGAGGATTTTGGAATATATATGCCAAGCTGGGAGTTAGTACAAAGCCTCGCTGGAAGGATGAATGATTCAGTTTAAAGAGGATCCTCAAGCACACATCAAATTTCAATAAATCTTTATCTATTCTAAATTTCATCTCCTAATGACACGGTGGAAAGATGCTGTTTCTCCTACCAGATCCTCTCCGAAAAATGCTCAAATGATAAATTCATGGAATCTGATAAGCCATCGAAGTTTTCTTGCTAGTATTTAAAATAGAGGGACAGAACATTTAGCTGTTTGTCTTTAGGTTATGATGTTGTTTGGATGTACAGCACCTTTTTCTGGTTTCAACTGCCATAGGAACATTTCCATGACTTTCCTGTCACGTGAAAACCCAAAACACTTGTTGGTAGGAATTACTGTTTTATAAGATTGGAAAGAGACTCCACTTTGGTACACAACAGGCCAGTGTTCATGAATAGGCAGAGAAGTGGAGCTGGTAAGTGGTGGATCTAGGGTTGTACCTATTTATACAAGGCTATGTACCTATGTACACAAGGCTATATACCTCACCAAGTGCCTTTGCATATTGACCAGCTCCCACAGTATGTTATTTAAGATGAATTTAGTGTACTGACCACTCCCACCAGTTGATGCATGATTTTCTTTTTTTTTACACAAACACTTGTGCAAGCACATCAAACCAACAATAAATTGTGAATTGAAAATAGTGGAGTTTATTTTTTAATAAGAGGCACATGCACCTGATGGAAGGTGACCTTGGGCAGCCATCTAATATAATAAACAAATGACTGCAGGAAGACGTTACTATCTGCAGAAGGTAACAGCAAAAAAGAAATCTTTCACTGTCAATCTAAATCACGTGTCTCAGCCTAAAGAAACTACAAGCTGCTGTATTTTTCATGGCTATTGCTCTTAGGCAAGGATGTAAAATGCAGTGAGTATGTACACTTGGCTGGGAATCACAGGACTCCTGCAACAAGAAAACAAGGCTCTTGCTAACTTATTGGCCAGGGGTACCCCTGGCATGTGACAGAGCATCACTGGTGCAGGCAAATTTAAATAGGGAACAAAATACAAAAGCCAACTTTGTTTGCAGGTGCAGACTGACAAACATAATATAGCCTTGCAAGGTTAATCAATGCCCTATATTATAGAGTAACAAGATCTTATTTTTTTCCTTTTGGGCTGCAGAATTTAAAGGGTCTTACATACAGCAACACCTACTTGTGACATATCATAGTCTTTGGGAAGCTTTCATACAGCCCCATAGTATGCCAAGAGAAAACTGTAATTTGCATCCATGAGAAGGACACTATACTAGAGGTATTTTATCCATAAAAATATTTTTCTACTTATAAACAACTAGCATGTTTTCATTCTGTAACGTGTTTTTCTAGTTTTTAAGGGATTGTGAGATATTTCTTACCTCAGAGTCACACTAAGTAGTTGCTGCATTGAAAACAATCTCACCAAGATTAATTAAATATTTGCATGTAAAAATAATATTCAGTAGAAAGAAGAATAGGACAATCTGCTCTGCATGTTTTATGCGAAGAAATTTCATATGAACACTGAATTTATTATTTTCTGTTATAGCATTGTGTTTGAAAAATTGACAGCTGAACTCCCCTTGGGAATTCAGCCTTCCAGTTTTGTATACAATTTAGTAATAAAATTAACTTATGTAGCACATGTCATGTCCAAACAGTTTCTAACAAAATATCAGTATCCTTTTTCCCTCTGTATTAGTAAAGTATATTTTCTCATACCACATGAATCCCTCCTGGATGGACTACTTTCTTCTATTTAGTTCAGAGGTTAGACCTTGTACCTAGAAGAGCACATATCCGTTAAAAATTCACTTATTACAGAGGTAACAGTTATAAAACTCTGGGAGTAATTTTAATCACTTTCTTCACAGAAGAAATGTTGGTAAGAATTAGTTCAGTTCAATTAAAATACAAAACTGAAATAGACAATAAAACATTGACAGGAAAAATATTAAAAATTATCCCCAGGTGCAGTTAGTTATACTTTCTATACAGAAAAATCTGAATGAGGAACGGAGAGTCTAAAAATAGGTTTAATTTTTTTTAATGGTATTGAATTATTGAATTGTATTCTAGTAGTGTAAGCTACATAACGGATACACTAGATTCAGCCCTAAAGGATTTACTAGAAGATCAGATAAATATAGTTAGTTATGTGAGTAAAAATATAAAAACGTCAACAAAAGCTTTTAAAGCAAATTTTGGCTTTAAAACCAGATTAACAGGAGACAAACTGAAAGAAAGAGGTGGATATTGGTTGCTTAATTAGATAAAGCCAGCACCTTAATTTTAATGAACTTTCTGGAAGTACAAGTAGCATTAAAGACCATAGCAATTTACATCAACAAGTACCTAATAGGTCTGTTAGATAATATTGCCTTTAGCTATAAAGCAGCTACCAAAGGAGGTACTCTGCATTCCGTTTGTGTGTAAACACACCCTGAACCTTCCTGGATAGTTTATTTTAAATACTTGAACTTTGTTTTCAAAATCTACACATACTGCAGAAAGGACTGGCAGATTAGTCAGTGCTGATAAGCCTAATTGAGGACAGTTAAAAGATTTGAACATGAATAATACAATACTACCTTTTAATGACCAGTTCGCAATTATCAGTGGATACTTTCCATTATTTCTTGGCAAACTGAAACAAATCAAATGCTTTCTGCTTACTAACAAGTTGTATACAAACTAAAGATATAAACTACTACCATAACTTATTGCACAAAGGCTGAAAAATGAGATGAAAATGCATACCTTTGGGAATTTTTAGGCAATAAAAATGTATTTGAAAGCTATTAACATTTTTCAAGTAAGATCAGGAAAGATTTATGAGTGGGTGGATTTATTGCAAAGGCACAACTTTCCTATTGTTCAGTTCTTTTTCAGCTGTAGAGAAAGAAAAATGAGTTTTCTTTGGGTTAAACTCAAGACAAAACAAACAGAAACCCTCAGTCTACTTCTGAACCTGCAAACATTTACTGCAAACTTCCTTAACTCATAATTTGGCTAAACATCTGTAAGAATTTATATCACAGACAGCAATGTATGGCGGGGGATGACAATTACTTGACTCTTGCCAGGTCCTGAGAAATGGAGAGAATATTCTGGGGGCAACATATGTTGTCCTGCATCTAGTGGTAGGCATTAGTTGTCTCACACTATCCTCTTGCACACATATACAGTGGGAAAAGTTTTGTTCCTGTCCTTTCCAACAAAAGGATAAGTAATACACTGATTTTGGGCTTTTAATCCGTTTCTAACATTACTGTTCTCATGAAAAGTCCATGACATGCTAAACTGCAGCAGTTCTCAAAGTGCTTATTCTATAATCTATTCCATAAGCATGTATCTTGAGAAAATATTGTATCTATAGTGTGCCATTACATATCAATGCTTTATTAGTTGCCTGGTTTGAGCCATTTATTTTCAAGAAGCTGCTCTGATGTTACTGTTTTGACTCCATGGGGATGACCTAGGAAAGCCTGAGGGGCAGATGGATCTCATGAGCTGCTGCTGCCCGCAGTGCCTGCACAATGAGATAATTCACTCAGCCCCAGAAACGCTTCCCTGTGGCTTCATTCACAGTTTGTTCAGGTGCAAAGAGTTTGTAAGTGGGAGCTATAAAAGTTAACTTTAAAAAGTGACAGCTTGCCCTTTTCACTAGTGCTCTGGACTTCCTACAAATCATATCTTTTGCTAGTTTTCTCTTTTTTTTTTTTTTTTAAACAGGTGCATTTAGATATATCTGGCAGCTCAACTTCATTCTTTTCCAGAATTTAATTTATTGCAACTAATTGCTTATTAAACTCTTGGTTTGGTGTGGAATTATATGGAAGATTTCTGCAAAGGCTGATGCTCATGATGTTGTCCAGCTGCTTACCGTTAAAGAATTGAGAGTAATGGTTTCAAATTAGAATACATTGAGACAATTCTTGCATAGCCAGATATGCAGCAAGTAAGAGGTCTTAAAGGTCCATGAACTGAATATTACCGTTATCTTATGTTGTGCTGCCTAGAGTGTGGACTCAAGTTCCCACCTGCTCAGATACTCAAAATTATACTTTCTCTGGAAGAAATGTGACACAGTAAGTTTCTGTGGTTCATCACAGTGCGTGAAGCTGAAGAAAAAACATGCGTTTATTGATAACAAGCAGGTTTATTGCATCATTAGGTACACAAACTGCAATAAAGAAATGTAGATATAATTTAGCTAGAAGTGATTAGCTTTGGAGAATAATATAAATCTTGAGTATCAGGAAAGCAACATGGTCCTGAACTGAAGGAACAGATCTATATGTAGGATATAAATCTGCAAAAATCTTGTCATCGTGCTCACCAATAGTCAGGCATTGCTGTAGTTGTTCTCTCTATTTCTTACACTAGCATACCTGTATGGAAATTGTAGTGGCTCTAAAGAACATGCAGGTTTCGCAGATCTTTCAGCACATCATTACCCTAGTAATGCCTTGGGACTTCCTCTCTATAGCTTTTTTAATGTACAATGAAAAATAAACAAAATAAGGTTTTTCCACTTCACTTAATTTTAGTGAATATATTCTGATGCCTATATAATTTACTAGACCTAGCCATTCTGAGGACTTTTCTATCCTAGTGGAAATGTAATAAAATACTTTCTCATGATTTCTACTATCCTCTGTAACAAATACTGTCTACCCACTCTTGGTGGTTATTTCTTATATTCTCATATGTGGTCCAAACATTACATTTGGAGCTAGATATTCAGAGGCAGTCCAGGATTTAAATTTTACAGATAACATAACTCTTTTAGTTGTATATTCTTCTGAATATAGATCAAGCTGAATATTGGGATGTCATCTATTTCAGATTCAGATTACAGTAACATTCTATAATCTAGTTCAGCACACAACCTTGATATAACAGAGAAAGTAATAACTAAGAGTTCTTTAATTAATGAATATGCTATCAGAAATACAGCTCCATGTTTGACAGCTGGATCACTGAATTTTTATTTTTACTTTTATAAATTGGGAGACCCTTACAATAACCTCTATTAATCAGCGCTTGAGCAGCTCACAGCACACTGTCCAGAGGACACGTACAAATGAGGACTTTCCACTCATTTAAAGCCATATATGTAAAAGTATGCTGTCCAGTATTTGTTGAATTTTACAGAATTAAACCTGTGCTTGAACATTTTCCATACACCACATAATGTGATTTTACAACATTTGATAACGTATTTTTGTTACACATACTGATGCTTCGTCTTTCCATACAGCACCATTAATGAAGGAAATTGTACTGAGCATAATTTGGATTACTTGGAAAATAGAGTCCACCATTTAAGTAGAGAAATATGTATAAATCTATTATCTCTCATATTGAATTTTCCAATTAAAAGTTCCATCACAGTTATTAGTTTTGGTCAATTAGATTCAGACATACTGGGCCATATTATTATTAATATAGATTCATTTCAGATAAATTATAATTTTATCACTAGACAAATAGGCCTGCATGTTTTCCTTTTTTAAAATAACACTGAACATGAAAATCTCAAAGAACTCCAAAGCTGGCAACATTTGCACTTACATTTTGGTTATGCATGAACCAAGACAGAAGCCCAACAGCTGTTTCAAGAGGCATAAGAATATTAGAAAACATGCACACATATATTTAGCAATATATTTGTAAAATGAGATGCATTGCCTCCAATCCAAAACTCATTTTGCAGAACTGTCATCCACCTTTTCCATAACACACTGGCAGGAATGAGAATCTCTGAGTTTGTATCCTTGACCAATTTTAATTGAAAGATACTCAGAAGGTGCAACCTGTTGACACATACTTATGCATCAGGGCTTTGTCTGGTCACTGAGAAGTAAAATCCCATCTGAAAGGGTCAATAACACTTTCCATCCAGGCATGTTAAAACACTTTATACATTTTATGTATCAACTAATTAGTTTGAATGTCTTCTGAGACTTGTAGATATGATCTTCATTTGACCTTTCAGGAAACTTAGGCAGATAGGGTAAAAGCCCTCTGGAGAGGTCCCAGCTTCACCTCACTCCATGGTTAGGAAAGAACTCAGATGTCTGACTCTCATTACAGCCATATAACCACAAGACAAGGACATATTCCTTACCACAGCCACACCAGTTACCAATTTCATTTCTTCTTGGGTTTTTTGTTTTGGTTTTTGGTTTTGGGTTTTTTTTCTTCTTTAAAACACTGTATTATATTGTCAAGAAGGAAGTTGACATTTAAGCACTCTTAAATAGCTGACAAATCCACAAAACCAAGTAAATTCAGATTTAAGGCTGAAAATCCAGACTGACACTCCCTTACTGAAACTGCCACAAAACTCCTTGCATTTGTGCATTAAAGTCAGATCTCTTACTTAACTAAATGCTGGGGGTTTTTTTGTAGTTAAATTATAGTAACAAGTGTTCCAGTTTCACTAAACCCCACTACCTACAAGATTTGGATTAATAAAATGTAACCTAAATCCTTTCTGCTTGTGGTGTGTTCATTTGAAGATAAGTAGCAGGGTGAGTAGGCTAATAATGGATTGGAATCTCCTATGGATAGTTCAGCACATCTCTAATTTCATTGCAACTATTTTTCTAGTTAAATTTAGATGAAAGAGAAAGACATTATTTCTTGCCTGCCATTTTTTTTTCCTTTAAGGTATTATCAGAATTCTCTTATAAAAAACTCACACATACAGACAAGTGAAAAGTGGCAGCCACAGTAGCATATTAATTTGTCACATTTCCAATTATTTTGATGGATTATAGTGTGAATGATGCTGACCCACAATAATTAAAGGCACAGTATTTTAGGAATTAACACAAAGAGATCCTCTATCTCACCTTCCTGCAGACTGGGGAGTAAAACACATATTTATTTTTTGTTTAGTAAAACTTTAAGGATGTAATTTCGACCACTCAAGTCCTACATACATTGATCTTTATAAGGAGAAAGCTCAACCCCAATGTTTTCTGGCAGTGGAAATAAAATCCACTTTCTCATTCCAACATATTCAAGCACATCTGATCTTACAATAAAGCAAATACTGGAGTAAGCATAGAAGGTGATGCCCTACCCTTTCCCTTTTGATTTTACCCAACAAAATGTATAAAATCTGGAAAATTAAACCCCCTAAAATTAAACAGAAAGGTTTGAGTACATCAGAAATGGAGAAGAGGCACATAAATGCTGGAAAATGCATTTCACATGCTACACATCTTTCTGGCTGTAGCTTTGTTGTTTTGAACCACATCTTTCATACAGGTCTTACCAGGGTTTTTAAATATTTAACACCTAGATTTTCCAGGAAAAAAAATGGGGAAGAAGATTGACAATACAAATGAAAATACTGAAATAGTTCTTTTAAAGAATAACAAGAGCTTTACAATAAGCAGATGAAATAGAAAAAATGGTTTTTGTGGGTCCAAGCCTGTGTTTACAAAGCACGAATTAGAAAGGACTCCTGGTGAGGATTTGTTTATGTCAACATGGAACTTAATAAGAATTAAATCTTGCTCTATGCAATGCTGGAAACCAAATCCCCAGCTTGGTTACAAGAGTGTCAACATTAATTCCACTGTGCTTGAGAATCCTACTGTGGATTTCCATCCTACTCTCATCTGTGGACCACCAATTTAGAGCTGAGGTGGATCTAGCTATCAGTAAGCAATCTGCCTATAATGACAGGGGTCTTCACATAAAGACCTGCAAGACCTTCACCTAAACATAAAGATTCCTAGACCTGTAAGTTTGGCTCTTACCATCTGTTACTCATCAGTGCATTCCTCACTGATACTCGTTTTAAAGTCTAGCACCTTTCTTTCTATGTTTGAGGCATTTGCCTTCAAACTCATTCTAATGTTCAAGCTACTAAAGGTGTCTGCTGTCTTTGGCTCAGTTGACATTTACTTGAGGAAATTGAGCTGAGGCAGCTGGTAATTTCTATAAGAGGTGTTGGCATTAATTTTCTTGCTGTTATGCCTTATTGCTCTAGTAGATATTTGTAGATGCCAACATTGCCTCTTTTTTCCCCCCTTTTACATACATTTGACAGGTTACTTATTGTTTATTGACTGTGGGAAGTTTATTGTGTGATTTTGCCTCCTCAGCTTTGGTATTCAGCAAAAAGGCTTTACTTGTCTCATGTAAGGATGTTTATCTGACACTAAGTAATTTTTTTTTTCTAGAAGTCAAACTTCCAAAGAAATTATTATAACCTTCACTACTTATCTGTTAGGAAACTCTGTACACTTTCATTTTTGAATATATGGATTGAAGAAAATGTGATAATTTCCTGAGTGATAAGAGAACTGTCTAAAAAAATGTTCACTTCCCTTTTCATGTCTTATTCTGCTACCATCAGATGGGGGAAAGTACTTATCTGTCATTAAAAAAAATCTATACTGATGAGTCCTAGGATTAATAAGATATGTTTTAAAAATCTATTACATATTTGAAAAATAATGCAGCAAGTATGTTATTACAAGTATCTTTTCTAAGTTTATAGTTCACCACCTGAATAATAAACAAAATTCTAATTATTGGAGATTGTAAAAAGAAATTTTAATAACTATGTTAAGATCTGGCTAAAGGCTTGTGTCAATAATTGCTTTCACATAATAAGACTCTGTTGACATCTGTTGCACTACTCATATAGACAGGTATTAACACATAATTCTATTCAAATTTATAGCCCCTGAAGGAATTGCAGGATAAAACCAGAATTGTCTGATTTCACCTTTGATAAACTTACTTTTTAGAAGATTAACCATGGCCTCTCTGAATAGGTATGACAATATCATGTGGAAAAGTCAGGAAAGGCTTGATGTCTTCTTGACATCTTTTTTCTTAATGTTTCCCACTTAACATTTTTTGCTTCTTGCCAGCAAGTAGCACAGAATACATTACAGCGGAATCATCTACAGTGGGAAAAAGTTGCAAAAAGTCATTTAAACAAAAACACACCACCTTGTTCCTGTCAATAATACGAAGTTTTTATATCCACAACCCTGATAATCTCAGTAGCTCTGTGATCATGCTGGTCTCAAGCCTTCCTGTCACACTTTACTTTGGAAATTATTCTTTCTGCCAAGCATACATTTGGTGTTTTGCTGCAAAAAGAAGCTCAAGCTTGGCCAAGGTTGTTCTTCACCTCAGTTTCAGAAGAGTCGAGTTTGCCCAGCTGTGGAAATGCCAAAGGAATTTACATAGAGATTGCAAGAGACAAGTAAAACTGGAATGTGATAATACCACCCCTTCCTTCATGATCTTAAAACTATGGCTGGGTGCATATAGATAGGGAATATAGGCACTGCTTTTTTTAAAGAGCCAGCTTTAGTTTTAGTGCTTGGCATTAGCAATCAAAAAAGCAGAAAGCAGATAGCATTGGATCACCTGAAAACATACCTAGCTGCATGATTTGAGCAGGTGATTGCATTTCCTTGCAATATGATAAAGCAAATCAATAAAGTGAATACAGAAAATATGAAACTGAAATCTATATTGTAGCACTCACAAGAGTGCAGGATCAGCAGAATCTTGTTAAGAACCACCTTCCAGGTTGTGTCAACACACAGGCTGCATGGTTTTCTGAAAATAAGAGTACAAATAAAAAAAGAAAAACCAAACCAAAAACTCAATAAAAATGAGAGCTCCCTTTCCAAGACCAAATCATGTTACTTGTATGCTACACTTTGAGAAACAGAAAAGATCAAAACAGTAGGTTGCTCTTGGCTCTATAGTGGCTTTCAAAAAGCAGTGAAAAAAGTGCTTCTTGCAGATGATGTAGATGTGAATAAAGATTTCTCTTTTGCCTTCATGAACTAATTAAATTTTTTTTTTTTAAAAAAATCAATCATCCTATCCTATCTAAGCCAGAAGGAGGCAAACACACCTGTGACAGCAAGGTCACCGCAATCGACGTCCTCCACTTTCTCAGTAACAGTTCTGCCCAAAGAGATGGTGCAGTGACATAATACATACTCTCCTGTTGACTGCTTGTGTACAAGCTCTCCAACACTAACTTGGCTGCCTGCTACCTTTCTAAGTGCAAATTTTGACATACAGCTGCAGTGTGCTTCTCTACTGGGAATATGCTACGTGGTTTGCTGTGAAGAGACAGGCTTTGCAGGTAATTCCATGCATGTGGCTTTCCTTTGTACTCAGTTTTTACAAGCATTCTTGACTATCGAAGATTTCCATCGTCCTCTGGCATTAATCTTCAAAATTTATTTCAGAACCTCAGAAGCTTTGTTTGGCTGAGTGCAGATGAGAAATGAGAAGCTGAAACCCTTTGTGACTGTCATACAGTTTTCCTATTTCCTTTTAATATCTATCAAACTTGTAGCTTTATGTAACCAGTTTTAAATGTGTCATAAGAGAGTTTATTTAGCTACAGGCAGTGTTTTCACAGTGGGCTTTGTGGTGGCTTTTGTGTGTGCGCGCGCGTGTGCGCTTTCTGAGGTGATAAAAATGGAATTAGCAGGTATTAGCAACTAAATTAGTGGGCACTAATAAGAAAAGGACTTGTTCAGGCTCACTGAAGCAGATACTATTCTAGTTACAGGTAAAATATTTTTTCAATAAATTGTTTATTTGCATTGTATTTTAAGTATTATTTCTTATGAAGTTAATTCTTCTTAACCGCAGTCCAGTGAACATTAGAGTCTATCTGACACTGGCTTAGACTATTGCTTTTGGAGAAAAAACCCTTGCCATTGTCTCATCTACTCTCAGACAATGTGACTATGCTCCTAGGATCGCTTCTAATTCAACCTCAAGAAAAGCATAATTTCAAATGCCTAGAGAAAATGGAGTTACAAAACATGAACTGTGGAAAAATATATGTTCAGGCTTGCCATGTGTGTGTAATTAGTGCTCTACTAAATTTCTTACAAGATATGAAAAAACATATATATCACAATACACTGCAGGTATTTCTTACATAGGAATATAAACTGTTTTCCCCAATAGCTGTATTTTGATCTCATACTTAACTTGTTCAAATGTTCTCACCAGATAACGTGGTGTTCAAAAAGTCCCTACTTAGAGTGAAGAAATGCGCAGAATCCTCAAATTTAAGGTGTGGCCCACTGATGAACGGGATGGGTGCCCCGGTGACAGAAGATACAGAGACGGCAGAGTTACTGAATGCCTTCTTTGTCTCTGTCTACTCTGCTGCGGGCAGTCCTGAAGAGTCCTGTACCCCTGAGACCTCAGATGAAGTCAGGTCAACAGAGCGGTTTGACTTAGTTGATGAGGAATGGGTTAGAGACCAGTTGAGCAATCTGGACATCCATAAATCCATGGGTCCAGATGGGATGCACACACAGGTGCTGAGGGAACTGGCAGAAGTCATTGCTAGACCACTCTCCATCATCTTTACCAAGTCTTGGGAAATGGGAGAGGTGCCTGAGGACTGGAGGAAAGCAAATGTCACTCCAGTCTTCAAAAAGGGCAAGAAGGAGGACCCGGGTAACTATAGACCGGTCAGCCTCACCTCCATCCCTGGGAAAGTGATGGAACACCTTATCCTTGGTGCCACCTTAAGGCATATCAAGGATAAGAGGGTTATGAGGGGCAGTCAACATGGCTTCACCAAGGGGAAGTCATACTTGACAATCTCATAGCCTTTTATGAGGAAATAACACAGTGGATGGATGATGGCAGAGCGGTGGATGTGGTCTACCTTGACTTCAGTAAAGCATTTGACACAGTCTCCCACAGCATCCTCACGGCTAAAATGAGGAAGTGTGGTCTGGATGATCAGGTAGTGAGGTGGACTGCGAACTGGCTGAAGGAGAGAAGCCAGAGAGTTGTAGTCTATGGGGCTGAGTCTAGTTGGAGGCCTGTAACTAGTGGAGTGCCTCAAGGGTCAGTACTGGGACCAGTATTATTTAATATATTCATCAATGATTTAGATGAGGGAATTGAGTGTACTATCAGCAAGTTTGCTGATGACACTAAGCTGGGAGGAGTGGCTGACACACCAGAAGGCCGTGCTGCCATCCAGCGAGACCTGGACAGACTGGAGAGTTGGGCAGGGAGTAACTTGATGAAATATAACAAGGGAAAGTGTAGAGTCCTGCATCTGGGCAGGAACAACCCCAGGTTCCAGTATAGGTTGGGGAACGACCTGTTAGAGAGCAGTGTAGGGGAGAGGGACCTGGGGGTCCTAGTGGACAACAGGATGACCATGAGCCAACACTGTGCCCTTGTGGCTAAGAAGGCCAATGGCATCCTGGGGTGTATTAGAAGGGCGGGTGGTTAGTAGGTCGAGAGAGGTCCTCCTTCCCCTCTACTCTGCCCTGGTGAGACCGCATCTGGAATATTGTGTCCAGTTCTGGGCCCCTCAGTTCAAGAAGGACAGGGAGCTGCTGGAGAGAGTCCAGCGCAGGGCAACTAAGATGATTAAGGGAGTGGAACATCTCCCTTATGAGGAAAGACTGAGGGAGCTGGGTCTCTATAGTTTGGAGAAGAGGAGACTGAGGGGTGACCTTACAAGTGTATATAAATATATAAAGGGGGAGTGTCACGAGGATGGAGCCAGGCTCTACTCAGTGGCAATGATAGGACAAGGGGTAATGGGTACAAACTGGAACACAAGAGGTTCCACTTAAACTTGAGAAGAAACTTCTTCTCAGTGAGGGTGACAGAACACTGGAACAGGCTGCCCAGGGATGTTGTGGAGTCTCCTTCCCTGGAGACATTCAAAACCCGCCTGGACACATTCCTGTGTAACCTTATCTAGGTGTTCCTGCTCCCGCAGGGGGATTGGACTTGATGATCTTTTGAGGTCCCTTCCAATCTCTAGCATACTGTGATACTGTGACACCGCCCAAGGCTCTGTCCAACCTGGCCTTGAACACTGGCAGGGATTAAGCACTTACCACTTCTGTGAGCAACCTGTTCCAATGCCACACATGAATAAATAGAAGCATTATGAAGCAATGCACTTTGCCAGAAAGTTTACTGGGCCAAGTCATGGGTATCCTATTCACCTAAAAAGGCTGCTCTGATCTTAGGCAGTGGATCAACACTGAAAATTTAACCCTATATTTTGTTAAATTGTTCACATGTATAGGAATACTGGAACCTGCCTAAATATATAATTGCAGTATTTTAATAACTATATTGGATTCTATTATGTAAAATAATAGATAACCACACTAACAGAGCTAAATTTCAATTTATTTAGTTCAGTTTTGAATATTCACAGGCTCATAGAATGTTTAGGATTGGAAGAAACCTTGAAGACCACCTAGTCTAACCCGCTGCCATGGGCAGGGACAGCTTCCATTAAACCAGGTTGCTCAAAGCCACATACAACCTGGCCTTGAACACTGCCAGGGATGGAGGCACCAAAGCTTCTCTGAGAAACCTGTTTTAGTGCTTCAGCACCCTCATAGCAAAGAATTTCTTCCTGTTGTCCAATCTAATCTTTCCTAATGACTTCTTTGCCTCTGTCCTCACCAGCAAAAGGCTCTGACCACACCCCCTCTGGAAGCTATCAGAAGAACTGGCTACACAGGATTTGGAGAAGGCTGAGGTTCTGAATGACTTCTTTGCCCCAGTCTTCACTGGCAAAGGCTCTGACCACATCACCAAAGTCTTAGAAGGTAGACGCAGGGACTGTGAGAATGAGGACCTTGGGCCTACTGTAGGAGAGGAACTGGTTCGAGACCATCTTCAAAATCTGAACATGCACAAGTCCATGGGTCTTGATGAAATGCATCTGTGGGTCCTGAAGGAGCTGGGAAATGAAGTTGCTAAGCCACTGGCCATCATATTTGAGAAATCATGGCAGTCAAGTGAAGTTCCCAACAACTGGAAAAGGGAAATATAACCCCCATTTTCAAGAAGGGGAAAACAGATGACCCGGGGAATTACAGACCAGTCAGTCTCACCTCTGTGCCTAGCAAAATCTTGGAGCAGATTCTCCTGGAAGGCATGCTAAGGCACATGAAAAACAACAAGGTGCTTGGTGACAGCCAGCATGGCTTCATTAAAGGGAAATCCTGCTTGACCAATTTGGTGGCCTTCTATGATGGGGCTACAGAACTGATGGAAGGGGTAGAGCAGTTAATGTCATCTATCTGGACTTGTGTAAAGCATTTGACACTGTCCAACACAACATCCTTGTCTCTAAATTGGAGAGACATCAATTTGATAGGTGGACCACTTGCTGGATAAAGAACTGGCTTCATGGCCGCATGTGCAGAGTTGTGGTCAATGGCTCAGTGTCCGGCTAGAGACCAGTAACGAGTGGTGTTCCTCCGGGATTGGTGCTGGGACCAGTCTTGTTTAACATCATCATCACTGACATGGACAGTGGGATTGAGTGCGCCCTCAGCAAGTTTGCCGATGACACCAAGCTGTGTGGTTTGGTTGATACCCTGGAGGGAAGGAATGCCATCCAGAGGGACCTTGACACGCTTGTGAGGTGGGCTGATGCCAACCTCATGAAGTTGAACCATGCCAAGTGCAAGGTCCTACACCTGGGTCAGAGCAATCCCAGGCACAGCTACAGGTTGGGCAGGGAAGAGATTCAGAGCAGCCCTGCGGAGAAGGACTTGGGGATGCTGGTCAATGAGAAAATGAACATAAGCTGGCAGCGTGCGCTCGTAGCCCAGAAAGCCAACTGTATCCTGGGCTGCATCAAGAGGAGTGTGACCAGCAGGTCGAAGGAGGTGATCTACTCTGCTCTTGCGAGACCTCACCTGGAGTATTGTGTGCAGTTCTGGTGTCCTCAACATAAAAAGGACATGGAACTGTTGGAACAAGTCCAGAGGAGGGCCACGAGGATGATCAGGGGACTGGAGCACCTCCCATATGAAGACAAGCTGCAAAAGTTGGGGCTGTTCAGCCTGGAGAAGAGAAGGCTGCGTGGAGACCTCATAGCAGCCTTCCAATATCTGAAGGGGGCCTACAAGGATGCTGGGGAGGGACTCTTCACTGGGGACTGTAGCGATAGGACAAGGGGTAATGGGTTCAAACTTAAACAGGGGAAGTTTAGATTGGATGTAAGGAGGAAATTCTTTCCTGTTAGGGTGGTGAGGCACTGGAATAGGTTCCCCAGAGAGGTTGTGAATGCTCCATCCCTGGCAGTGTTCAAGACCAAGTTGGACGAAGCCTTGGGTGATATGGTTTAGTGTGAGGTGTCCCTGCCCATGGCAGAGGGGTTGGAACTTGATGTTCTTAAGGTTCTTTCCAACCCTAACTATTCTATGATTCTATGTTTTCTATTACTGTAAAATTAAGCCTGAAATGTAGCATTCATGTCCAGATGCTAAGTGTATCTTCTCTGTCACTCTAATGGTGATCAGAACATCAAGCAAATTTTACAGGTTTTATTGAAATTCTCTATTCCAACACAAATCGGGGTTTTGGCATTTGGGGGAGATGTCATGTGGAAATCTCTTCCTGTGAATATCCCATGTCAGAATCCCACCCTGAAATGAATCTCTCTCAAAGACAGATGAGATACTGCCTCCCAAAATATTTAACAGTAAAGAGAAATTCATAGCTATGCAAAAAGAAGGAAGCAATGAGCTGGATCATGGAGTTCAAACCATGCTTATAGAGCCCTAGCAGGCATAACCAGCAGGATGGGAATATGCTGACAACCTTGAAAGAAAAGACTTATCTTTTATGAGGTCAGATGAAGCTATTCTGCTCTTTATGGGTTTGAATGATCTAAGGGAGGTTTTTGAAAGAGCAAAGATTGCCTCATGGTGTTCATTATCCCTTGATCTGCATAAAATGTCCGTATTCATATCAGTGTCAATTTCCTTGGCAGGTTTCTCATCTGTGCTATTCTGCAGGCTGTCGGCTCACAGCCCCAGTGAGCCCAGCGGTCCAAGCCCTCTTGGCTAGCTCCTTCTGCTCATATTTAACTGGTGTATGTCAAGATCTGTGAAATGCAGAAGATCAAATAAGCTATTTTTGTATTTATGCTATTATTATGGATGTTATCAGAGATCCAGGAGGTCTTCACAAGTCCCCAGATTTGATTTTATGGTAATCTTTTCTAAATGATAGTTTATGTGAGAAGTTCTTTATCCATGCCATTAATAAAGCATTGGCACCACATGCTCCTCTACTACAGTTGCCCAGAGACATTAGGCTCAGAGTGGTTTCCTGGGGAAACAGCGGAGACAACTCATAGTTTCCAAATTTGTGTGAGAAACATTTTGCCCTCAAGTGCAATGCATTCATTATTAATAATGAACTACAAAGGTTCTGCTCACACAGAAATGTTTAAGGATCACAAATAAAATGGGGTGAGAGGGGGAACTATATTGTAAATATTGTATTATATTTCCACATAAAATTACTGTTATACTTCAGAACAATTTGGGATACAAAAGAGGCCCTAAATTGTCAAAATCACAAACCTGTTATCTCTTCTGTCACAGGAAATATCATTATAGCTTTTTTTAAAGTCGGCAGAAGTCGTGATGTTCTACGTATCCTTTCACACCTCTAGGTAACTTTAAAAAGAAATAAAAATCCTTGTATCGTGTAGCATCTTGTACTTAATTTTAGTACAGATTTGAACTTTTGGGAAAGGTTTACAAATTTGGTTCATCCACTTTTTTTTATCTTCTAGAATATGAAAAATACATTCCATTTTGTATTTGAAACAGGTTATTTTAGGTATTCCAATAACTTAAAAATTAAGTAGGTTTACACTATCTAGGTTGTACTACATTTAGACCATTTTCTTCTTGCAAGTGAATGACTGATGTTTGAAACTAAAAATAGTTGCACAGTAACTATGACAATACAAAAATTATAACAGGACCTCAACATAGATATTTCTGGACGTTGACAGTACCTCACATCTATAATTGTGGAGAAAAATATTTCAAAAGTCCAATGCTGTGTTCCAGTGGTTTTAAATTCCATGGGAATAGAATTACTACTCACTGTAGTAAAAGGGCAGTCAGTGCACACATTTAAAAAGAACACCTTTTGACTAGAGGTAAATAACCCCTATGGATTAAAAACATCATGAACAAAAATCAAAAGGCTTTCTTTGTCTTGTAATCAATATCACCTGCCTGTCAATATTAGGTACCATTTTTTATTAAGGAATTCTCTGACCCAAATGTTGCTGGAGGCTGGGAATTTATTCTATACAAGTTTTATGATAAGGCTATTCTTTACATTTCTTCATTGGCATCTACTATTAGCCACATGGCTACATGGCTCAATAAATCTGAGCTAATGCATTATTTTTCTTGCAATAGTATCCCTTTCTATAGTACGTTTTTCTTAATGTGCAGGCATTGATTATGAATAATTTTTACCACATCTATATGTATGAAAATAAATACAAGAGTATTTACTGTAAAATAAGTGAAATATAAAGTTGCATTATACAGACATGACCTTTTTTTTTTTTTTTTTTTTTTTTTGGTAGGGAAAATATTGCTTTACACTGTGAAGAGCATTGGCAAAATTTTATAAATTCTCCTCTCTTTTCCAAGAGAATAATAAGGTAAGAGGGCAAAATATTATGGGACCAGTAATGAGATTGTCTTCCTCTTCTACTCAGCCTCATTAAAGTTAAACCCTACTGTGCACTTCTCCAATTGCCAGATTGATGGAACAATGAAATATTTGATACAAATACTCTACATTGCTTAATCTAGCTCTTGCATTTCTAATTCCTGAAAATTAGAGATGCCCTATTTATTGCTTAGTTTGGAATGGCCCTGATTTAACTTTGTAAGGAACAGCTGGATGAAATATCTGAAATATGATAAAACAGAAGTAGAAATTCCACCATTTCACAGAAAACTAGGTTTTCTATGAAAATGTACTGGGTGCACCTTGCAAAATATCTCCTGCACCTAGATAGCAGTAATATGCTCTTTGTGACAGAGGACAATGCCTTGCCTGGTAGATTCAACATTCCCATGTATGCTTATTGTGATTATGAAAATCATTTAAAAAAACAAACACCACCTGGAAACTAATAATTGTAAGGCAGCTTAATGATCTTGCAAAGGCTTGGTTGAATACAGCTGTACATTTTCCTACCACAAAAATCTATACAGAAGCAGATTAGTTTTGCAAGTTCTTTTTTTTTTTTTTTTTTAGAAGAAGAAGTAATGCCAAGGGTTATAAGATATCCTTATTGTCTGCTTTTCAGGAGATTTCTTATTTTATCTCAAGTAATTTAACACACTTATCTTATGTCCATTTAGTAAGGAAGACCTTGATTTTAATGGGCGATGTAGTTGCCCAGGCAAGGACAAGGGTATTTTTGAGCTTTAAAGGTGCTGAGTATCAGCTAAATACTGGTCAGATCAGCAGAACCCTGGCATTTGGGAAGTGTTTAAACAGCCTCTGATGAAAATCTGAAGTTCTGTATATTAACTTTGCAATTTAATACCAAGGAGAAAACTGTGCAGACATAATTAAAAAATAGAGTGATCTGGAGATGACAGAAAAAAGAAACTGTATCTCTTGCCCATATTTGTCTACTGAGCAGTAGCAGTGAGATGGCTGTAACCTTCCCTTGACCACAGGCAATGACTTAGCTGTACCAAGATCTTGTGTCTGGTCCGCAAAAAACCTGGGAGCAGGTGGAGGGTTAGTGCTGCACACATACAGAGGCATCTGGATTTGCACTGGACAAATGCACCATTCCTGCTCAAACTATAGGAAAATTCCTTGCTGCTGGCTCCACTATAATAGAAAACTAAGTAATGGGTTATTTGGTCTACAAAACTATTTCCAGGGGGATAGATTTTGGCTATGGGATCAACTATTAGTATTAGGTGCACATAAATGCTCTGAAGATAAAAAGATACTGAGTTGTCTGCTTTGGGAGCCGTTTTGGCTTTAAGCCCAATATCATGTTGACCAATCCTTTAAAATTCAACAGTGTTTGTGTATTTTAATACGTTTTCAGAACATAAATAAATTATTGTTGTTTCCTGCTAGGGATTGTGATTTACAATGGTCATTTTAGGTAACCATAAATGGGGTAAGCCATAACCATTAAGTAACCATAAATCTGCTAAAGCTTGTTAAAAAACCCTGTATATTTTGCTAGTTCAGTTAGATACTTCTAAAATTATAGGGTTTTCTCTTGCATATGTTCAGCACCAAAATCACCCAAATTACTTTTAAAAATTCTGACTATTACTACTTGAATATGCACTTTCCCAACAGGAACATAATGAAGTTCAAGAAGAATTTGGACAAGGCAGTAAGAAACTTTGAAAGGCTGTGTAAGATGGATACAAATTATCAAAGCAGACTTTTTTCATTAGCTATCATAAACAGTCTGTAATAAAAACACAGCACAGTCTTTCTAGCAAGAAAAAAATGCAACATGGGTGTAGGTTGCCCTCTGCAACAGGACAGCAAGATGCCTTCCTTCCTCCACCATCAGAGTAGACACAACACAACTTTGCTTCAGCACCAAAGAAGCCTAGAGCATTATAGAGGGATGCCTTGTATTTCTTTTCAAATTAATTTATATGAATATGGATATTGATATGAAAATGACCTCTTCCCTATGTGCTATTGTTATATTGTGGTATAATAATTGCATCTATTTTACATTCATATTTTATTTGTTTCTACCTTTCTTATCTACTGAACTTCTTGCTGTGGATTTTATTTTTTTTCAGGATTTAAAAGTATGAGAGGCAAGGGGTGTAAAATGTATGAGGCTTGGCTGTACCTGTTGCATCTGAACTTTTGCAAGAGGAATTGGTCTTTATGCTATAATCCCAGGGTCTGCAGTCTTGCAGACAGTGTGGGATAGTTGGCAGGAGCAAGGAAGAGTGGTTCCTATTCCTTCACCTGGTTGGAGAGGAAAGTCACTTCATTGTGAAGTGAATTATCTCACCTGCTACAAGTTTAAAAGTTTTGAGGCCACTATGACAACATCAGAAGTGTAAGTAACAAAGACATATTTGGAGAGCAGTACTGAAATGATCAATCATTGATGACAAACCCAAGTTTTCATGTTAGGAAGTGCAGAAGCACATTGTAGACATCTGTTCTGTGTGCAAAGTGACTAGCAACCACTTATTTTCTCAGCTCTTTTCATATGAGTAATCTGCTAGAAATTGAACAGACTTACATGAATATAGTCATTTTAGTATACATAATATGGAATAGATCTCTAAACATTAACAGAGACCCTATAAATCAGAAGCTTTCTTTGAAGTTATAGTGCACACAAAACACTTTCAGACCTTGCTGATATTTTTAAATCAACATGTCCTGCATCCTACCACTGAAAACCACACTCTGAAACTTCAACCTGCTGCTCTGCCTTTAACACTATTTAGCTTTCAGCAGTCTTTCAGACTTATACCTCTCTACCTGTCCTGCTGCTATGTTGCCAAAGCACTTTACTGTTGAATTCTTTCTATAAGCCAGCATTCCTAGTTAGGTCTCCTATTTCTTTAGATGCTTAAGTTCAGTACATACTTAGTAGTCAGAATAGTTCCCTCTGTACAAACTGTACATAGTTTATTCACTGTATATTCTTATATTCTACATATATATATGTTTATATATAGTTTATACAGATATTCTCTCTGTAAACTATTTTAATAAGTGTTACACTTACATGTTTATATATCAATGTAGAAATACATAACATTTATATAGATGTTTTTAAATGAAGTAGGATGGTGACATCAATTTTATAGCTCTCTTGAAGGATACTCTTGGCTCCCAGCCAGGAGCCTCAGGCACCACATGTGACCCATGATCAGGCACATCTGGTGACACGCTCACCTGTCACAGAATCCAGTGAGATTTGAGTCTTTGTGTCCATGCAAAATGCAAGTCTGGAGATGATGTCAGCTGGTTCAGGATTTTATACAGTTTTCATTAAAGGTCTGCATTCAGTGGGGATTTGATTTCCTTTTCCACAGCCATCTGTAAGACATGTGAGAACAGCTGCTCCTGCAGCAGGTGCCAACTCCTAGATTTCCTGAGAGAGAAGCTAACAAGGATTTAGGAGGTCTGTCTTTTAGATTAGCCAAAGCTGTCACTGGATATTGCTGGGTTTGCTTTCTTAAACAGGTACTATATTTATTAAAAATTAGTAGATAAACACCTAGAAAAAAATACCTTAAAAAAAAAAAAGTCTCTGTAGAGACTGGAAATTGCCACAATTAAGAGTCTGTACTGAAAAACTGTGTGATGAAGACAGAGTTTCTGATCATATTTTTAATAATTTAGTCATAATTTTACCTATGAAAGCAAGAGCAGAATCAAACTGAATTTATAAGAATAGATAAATATGAGTGATCTCATGGGAACCTCAAGTTCAACAAGGTCAAATACAGCCTAAATCTGGGCAATACCAGACAAAACTACAGCTTGACAGAAAATGAATTAAGAGCAGCCCTGAGGAGGACTTGAGGGTGTTGGCTGATGAATAGCTCAACATGACCTCTCTGTGCGCTTAGAGCCCAGGAAGCCAATCATGTCCTGGGCTGCATCACAAGAAGCATGACCAGCAGGTTGAGGGTGGGGATTCTTCCACGCTGCTCTTGTGATAGTCCCACCTGGAGTACTTCATTCAGTTCTAGGACCCCCAATTTAAGAAGGGCGAAGACCTGCTGCAGTGAGTCCAGATGAGGGCCACAGAGATGCTCAGAGGGCTGAACCACCTCTCCCGTGAAGACATGCGGAGAGAGCTTGGTTTGTTCAGCCTGGGGAATAGAAGGCTCCAAGGAGACCTTAGAGCAGCTTCCAGTGCCTAAAGGGGCTTACAGGAAATCTGGAGAGGGACTTTCTTACAAGAGCATCTGGGGATAGGACAAGGGGTAATGGCTTTAAACTGGAAGAGGGTAGATTTAGATTAGACATTAGAATCATAGAATAGTTAGGGTTGGAAAGGACCTTAAGATCATCAAGTTCCAACCCCTCTGCCATGGGCAGGGACACCTCACACTAAATCATATCACTCAAGGCTTCGTCCAACTTGGTCTTGAACACTGCCAGGGATGGAGCATTCACAACCTCCCTGGGCAACCTATTCCAGTACCTCACCACCCTAACAGGAAAGAAATTCCTCCTTATATCCAATCTAAACTTCCCCTGTTTTAACCCGTTACCCCTTGTCCTGTCACGACAGACCCTAATGAAGAGTCCCTCCTCAGCATACCTATAGCCCCCCTTCAGATACTGGAAGGCTGCTATGAGGTCCCCACGCAGCCTTCTCTTCTCCAGGCTGAACAGCCCCAACTTCCTCAACCTGTCTTCATATGGGAGGTGCACCAGTCCCCGATCACCCTTGTGGCCCTCCTCTGGACTTGTTCCAACAGTTCCATGTCCTTTTTATGTTGAGGACACCAGAACTGCACACAATACTCCAGGTGAGGTCTCGCAAGAGCAGAGTAGAGGGGCAGGATCACCTCCTTCGAACTGCTGGTCACACTCCTCTTGATGCAGCCCAGGATACAGTTGGCTTTCTGGGCTACGAGCGCACGCTGCCAGCTTATGTTCATTTTCTTATCGACCAGCACCCCCAAGTCCTTCTCCGCAGGGCTGCTCTGAATCTCTTCCCTGCCCAACCTGTAGCTGTGCCTGGGATTGCTCCGACCCAGGTGTAGGACTTTGCACTTGGCATGGTTCAACTTCATGAGGTTGGCATCAGCCCACCTCACAAGCATGTCAAGGTCCCTCTGGATGGCATTCCTTCCCTCCAGGGTATCAACCAAACCACACAGCTTGGTGTCATCGGCAAACTTGCTGAGGGCGCACTCAATCCCACCATCCATGTCAGTGATGATGATGTTAAACAAGACCGGTCCCAGCACCAATCCTGGAGGAACACCACTCGTTACTGGTCTCTAGCCAGACATTGAGCCATTGACCACAACTCTGCACATGCGGCCATGAAGCCAGTTCTTTATCCAGCGAGTGGTCCACCTATCAAATTGATGTCTCTCCAATTTAGAGACAAGGATGTTGTGTTGGACAGTGTCAAATGCTTTACACAAGTCCAGGTAGATGACATTAACTGCTCTACCCCTTCCATCCGTTCTGTAGCCCCATCATAGAAGGCCACCAAATTGGTCAAGCAGGATTTCCCTTTAATGAAGCCATGCTGGCTGTCACCAAGCACCTTGTTTTTCATGTGCCTTAGCATGCCTTCCAGGAGAATCTGCTCCAAGATTTTGCTAGGCACAGAGGTGAGACTGACTGGTCTGTAATTCCCCGGGTCATCCGTTTCCCCCTTCTTGAAAATGGGGGTTATATTTCCCTTTTTCCAGTTGTTGGGAACTTCACCTGACTGCCATGATTTCTCAAATATGATGGCCAGTGGCTTAGCAACTTCATTTCCCAGCTGCTTCAGGACCCACAGATGCATTTCATCAAGACCCATGGACTTGTGCATGTTCAGATTTTTAAGATGGTCTCGAACCAGTTCCTCTCCTACAGTAGGCCCAAGGTCCTCATTCTCACAGTCCCTGCGTCTACCTTCTAAGACTTTGGTGATGTGGTCAGAGCCTTTGCCAGTGAAGACTGGGGCAAAGAAGTCATTCAGAACCTCAGCCTTCTCCAAATCCTGTGTAGCCAGTTCTCCTGATAGCTTCCAGAGGGGGCCTACATTGTCCCTAGTCTGTCTTTTATTTGCTATGTACCTATAGAATCCCTTCCTGTTATCCTTAATACCCCTAGCAAAGTTTAATTCTAACTGGGCCTTAGCTTTCCTAACCTGGTCCATGCTTCCCAGACAACATCCCTGTACTCTTCCCAGGCCGCCTATCCTTGCTTCCACCTTTTATAAGCCTCTTTTTTACTTCAAATTTTCCTCAGCAGCTCCTTATCCATCCAAGGAGGTCTCCTGGCCCTCCTGCTGCACTTCCTTCTAGTTGGGATGCAACACTCCTGTGCTTGTAGCAAGGGATCCTTGAATATCAACCAGGAGTCCTGGGCCCCCCTGCCCTCTAGGGCTATATCCCACGGAACCTTACTAAGCAGGTTCCTGAAGAGGCCAAAGTCTGCTCTTTTGAAGTCCAGGGCAGTGAGCTTGCTGCACGCTCTTCTCACTGTCCTGAGGATCTCGAATTCAACCATCTCATGATTGCTGCATCCAAGGCTGCCCTGGAGCGACACATTTCCAACCAGCCCTTCCTTGTTGGTGAGCACGAGGTCAAGCATGGCACCTCTCTTTGTCAGCTCCTCTATTACTTGCAGAAGGAAGTTGTCTTCTACATAATTGAGGAACCTCCTGGATTGCTTGTGCCAGGCCGTACCGTCCTTCCAACAGATGTCAGGGTGGTTGAAGTCACCCATGAAAACAAGGGCCTGCGAGTGTGAGGCTGTTCCTATCTGTCTATAGAGTGCTTCATCCACAGGTTCTCCTTGATCAGGCGGTCTGTAACAGATGCCCACAGTAATGTCTCCCATAGCTATATTCCCTTTAACCCTGACCCACAAACTCTCTGTGGACTGCTCACCTGTCCCCAGACAGAGTTCCATACTCTCCAGCCTATCCTTAACATAAAGGGTAACTCCCCCTCCCTGCCTGCCAGGCCTGTCTTTTCTAAAGAGCCTGTAACCTTCCATTCCAACACTCCAGTCATAGGAGCCATCCCACCAGGTTTCTGCGATGCCTATTATACCCCCGTAGACGTGCACACATCTCTAACTCCTCTTGTTTGTTCCCCATGCTACGGGCATTTGTATAGAGGCATCTGAGCCAAGCTCCAAATGAAGCCAGCTCATTGGCTGCAGCGGCTGGGATATCTCTACATTGCTCTGAGCATTTATTATAGGTGCTGGCAACTGACTGGGTGTGTTGGGATGGAATGATACTCCCCTCCCCCAACACATCTAGTTTAAAATGTGCTTTCCTGATTATTATAATTTTTCCTAGCATTATAGACAGACACATTTTAAATTTAAAAATTTAAATTTTAAATTTAAAAAACAACAACCTGCTTACAGAAGTCCTTTCCTTTTGATGTGTCATGCAGATATTGCATATAGAAATGAATGAATGCTGATGTGTTTCTTCATCTGTTGACAAGGTCTCACTGTTCCCCACCCAGAAAGTGGCTTAGACCTGAAGCATTTCCTTAGGCACTGTATTTTCTCTTATTGCAGGGGTGGCTGGGAACTGGGCTAGTCATCACTTAAAAACTCAGGTTTTGTTCTTTGCTTGCCTCTGCTTATCCAACACACCATACAGGTGTGCCTGCCCAGAAGTCATTCCTTCTTTCTCCAGCCTCTTCCTTCCCTGCAGTATTGACCATACTAGAGACTTTTTAGGTGACTTCAGCCTACAACCTGCAAGCTCTGTGTTTACCCTGACCTCCCTTTTAGCCACGTGCATTAAGTTGTAATGGGAATCTATAACGTGACTGGTCTAGATACAGCTCGTAATGAAGAATTCATATATAACTTTTTTCAGAGGACGTATTTTGTCTTGTACTCTGGTTAATTGCGCCTCAAAACTATGGCAAGGGCCACACTTGGTTATTTTTTGCTGGTGTGAGAGACACCATTCGCTTTCATATCCCATATCATGTTTCACACAAAATTTACTAGAATTTGTCTTACAAGCACTTCTTTCTTGCGGGTATTACCACATTTCCAGCATTAGAATTACTGTCAGATTGCTAGCAACACAGACAAGGAATCAGTGAAACTGAGAAAGTGTTTTGCACAATTCCCACTTTGTCAGTCAGCAGTTTGTGAATCCCTGACAGAATGATAGAATGGTTAGCGTTGGAAGGGACCTTACAGATCATCTAGTTCCAACCCCCTGCCATGGGCAGAGGAACCTTCCAGTAGACCAGCTTGAGCCATCCAACCTGCCTTTGAACATTCCCAAGGATGGGGCAGCCACAACTCTCAGCAATCTGTTCCAGTGTCTCACCACTCTCATAGTGAAGATTTTTTTCCTAATGTCTAGTCTAAATCTCCCCTTTCAGTTCAAGCCAGTACCTCTTGTCCTATTCCTACCTGCCCTTGTAAAAAGTCCCTTTCCAGATTTCTTACAGGCCGCCTTCAGGTACTGGAAGCTGGTGTAAGGTCTCCCCAAAGCCTTTTCTTCCCCAAGCTGAACAAGCCCAGTTGTCTCAGCCTGTCTTCATAGGAGAGGTACTCCAGCCCTCTGATCACCTTTGTGGCCCTACTCTGGACTCTCTCCAAGAGGTCCACATTCCTCTTGTGTTGAGGGCTCCAGAGCTGAACATAGTACTCTGGGGGAAGGGAATCTTACAAGAGTAGAGTAGAGGTCAACAAAATCACCTTTGTTGACCTTCTCAGCATGCTTCTTGTGATACAGCCCAGCATGCAGTTGGCATTCTACACTACAAATACACATTGAAGGTTCATGTTGAGCTTCTCATCAACTGACACCCCCAAGTCCTTCTACTCAGGAATGCTCTCAATCCATTCTCTACCAAGTCTGTAGTTGTGTCTGGGATTGCCCAGCCTCCAGTGCAGGACCTTGAACTGAGTCTTGTTGCACTTCAGGAAATTTGCGCAGGTCCACCTCTCCAGCCTATCAAGGTCCCTCTATATGGCATCCTTTCCCTGCAGCGTGCTGATTGCACCATACAGCTTGGTATTATCAGGAAACTTGCTGAGGGCACACTCAATCCCACTCTCTATGTGGCCAACAAAGACGTTAAACTGCACCAGTCCCAACGCTGACCCCTAAGGAACACCGCTTATCAATGATCTCCACTTGGACATTGAGCCATTGACCACAACTCTTTGAGTTCAGCCATCCAGCCAATTCCTTATCCACCGAGATACTCTACATGCACTACATGGCTATGTTAACAAAATAATTTTGTTCTGAATCAAATATTTTTTGATCACATGACTTTTGTGATTGGACAATTCTGCAATTCATATGACAAGTTTACAATAATTTCCAGTCCAATACTACCAAAACCTATCTGCTAAATAAATTATCCAGTTAAGAGTTTATTAGTTTGTAATCAATTTATAGGTCTATGTTGAAAAAATCACATGCTTACTTATGAGAAAAAAAAAAGTGGATGACAGAAAGCTTGAAAATAAGATTTCATTGCACATTTTGTGGCAAATTTACCAACAGTTAAATATCACCTGTAATTTACAGTAGCTCTTAGCTGTCCCAAGATAATGCCAGTATAAATTTAGAAAGATACCCAGCTGAATCATGACTAAGAGCAACAGGGAAAGTCTGTACCTACCACTTCTACTTTTATCTTGTTCTCTTATTCTTCTGAAAGCCAAAACAGCTCCCTTTTTACTGATAAAATTGCTGTTTTGCTCAACACTGTTTTCTCTAATTCTCTCTCCCCTGGCCCAATTCTCCTATTTAAAGGAGCAGCTTTCCATCACTTTTCTCATCATGCATGCATATATTTTTTATTTTCTGATTTCGTAGTAACACAAATTATCTTTTCTGTTGAATTCAATACTTGAGCAAGACTTGAATAATTCACTGAAATACAGCAGCTACATTTAAATACATAGGCATGGCAAAGATTCATAAAAAAAGCAGGGAAATTAAGCCAGCTGTTCATCTTGACATATCATACCCATCCTGTTTCCAAAAGCAAACAATCACATTTGAAGACTTTAGCTGTTATCCTTAACTGAGGGTAAAGGATCTGATTTATTCCTTTGTCTATCAATCAGGATCTCCACAGGCACACTTGGACCTTGCAATTTGTGTTCTCTGGAGTCAAGGGCTCATAGTAATCACTGAACTGAAACCTTCCTTAAAAACCACTATTTCCGTAGAACACAAGAAAGTCGGAGCAAAGGTATCTTGAAAACACATATACATACCTAGAAGATATTTATACATGGAAACCATCTAAATTTCATTTCCTTTTGACTTTTTATGTAACATCTTCTAAATGTGGTTTATTGTTGGATTTGCAGCCCTAACTTGGACTGTAAAGTAATTTAATTACTTTATATAAAATAAGGGCATTTTTTTTAACTTCTTGGTTTTGCATCTCCCTGATCTGGTCAAACAGTATCAGAAGTAAGACACAAAAGTCTTTGATATTGTCAGATGCCAACATATTTTGCCATGATATAGAGCACTTTTGAGAGTCCCCATTTCTTATCAGTGTTCTTACTTCAGATCCATGATTTTAATTACATTATTAATTACAACAGAAATATAGTAAACTACAGCAATATCATCCTAAAGAAATCCTTCAAGCTAGGCTTAAAATAAATTTCCTTTTTTTGATTATGATGGAATTTATCAGGAGTTCAGAAAGCCTTTACCTATTTTATTTTAAATCTGATTGGAATAAGACTTAATCTTTCAAAACTTATGCCAGAAGCTTATGTCTGTTATGGTTTTATATATGTTTTAGAAAGGCAAAAGATCAGAACTATAATGAAATTTCAAATGTAACAACTATGGAATTATTTCTAAGGTTTCATGGTACTTACTAAGCTTAAGCAAAGGCAAATGTATGCATCTCCACAACTGGAATTTCCTGCCTTATCATCAACAGCCTTAAAATAAGCATTCTGTATCATTTCCTGTGCATATTAATGATTTCTATAAAATTGCTCTTCTTCATTATACACGTTCATTTTTTGCTGCTTTAGAGACACTTCAAGAGCCGTGGGGAGAAGAAAAGTGCTTGTCCCTTTCATTAGCAGTCTACACTAAACTTAATTCCCCTGACTCATCTACTTACTTCTCTTTTAAGCAATCAGTCCTTTGCTGTCAAAGCCAACACACTGCTGGTCAATGGCAAATACTCCAAGTTTCATTAGAGGGATCCAGCTGATTAACTTGGGAGACTTTGCAAGGAAGAAAAATGTCCTTTATTTCTTTTCAAGATAGATCACCTTTAACAGAAATATTGTATTTCAGAATCTGAAATCTGTATTCATACAAAATTCAGAGTTTTAGGCTTTCCATGTGATTTCCTAAAAGGGTAAGAATACACCTGAGTATTTCACTGTCCGTAGCATTGTAATCATTTGAATCCTATCTCTCCCATCCCAGTATGAAAAGACTTCACAAATGAATGACAAGCAGATGGCATATCATTTTCTCAACTGAAGACTCTTGGATTCAATTTGCCACTCATTGAATGCTGGCAGAAAAGCACTTTTGTACCCCAGTGAATAGTCTGCATAGTTTCTATATTCTCTGACAGTATTTGTTTAACAGCTACTGGTAAACATAATAAAGGCTTATATCAAGCAGATTTTTTTGGTTTATTGTTGTTGTTATAAATATCACTGCAGTCATCAATGTCATCACTTCTTTTATTTTGCTCTCTGAGATGTATTTTGATGCATAGCTCCAGTTTGCCTTCAGTATCACTGTTGGCTACTTCCAAGTATTCCCCTCTCCTGGCTGTCCTTATCCTCACAGCCTGTGGTTGAGGTCCATTGAGTCCAACATTTTTTCCCACTTTTTTCACCATTCAGCAGAAGTTTGGCTTACCAATTATGCTATTTCCATGATAGCTGGTGTACTCATGACACCCATGTGTAATGCAGAGTGGACATTACTGGGGTGCTTTGGAGGCAAACCAATGGTCCACAGAGATGACGCTCTAACATATGGTGCCTTCTGTAAGTTCTCAGCTACTACCTAAAGCAAGTGGTACAGATATCTCCAATTTGACACCGCTGTTTTTATTTCAAACACCTTTCTTAACTCTATTTTCCCTTTCATTATGCTTTTATGCACAACCTGTTGCAACATTATCAACTGACTTTGGTTTGACAATCACATTTTCCTGAGTTATGCAAGTAACCAACAGAGATGCTACCATGATCCAATGTGACATATGGGCCAGTGCCTTCCATTCTCAATGCAGAGCTACCTATCTTATCAGCAGCTGAAATGATGTTAGTAAAATAACTAATGTACAGTGAGATTTATCAGAAACTTTTTTTCATATGCTAAGAAATCTAAAAACCACTGCTCCTACTTGAGGTAGCAGAAACACCAACTCATAGCCTGTGCACAGTGGAACTATTGTCCATCAATATCACATACTTTATGTCATTCCAAGCCTCCTAAGATGTAAAAAATTAACAAACTTTTGTAACTTCTCAAGTAACAGCTTGTTGGGTTTTGAGGTTGGGGTCATGAGAATTATCCTTTTTCCAGATTGTTCTACTATTGCAAACTTATCAAACAGATTAGTAGGTTCATTGTTGCAAGTGCTCTACTCTCAGCAAAAACTTTCTAAATCCTTGAAAAAGTATTAATCACTTATCCAGGCTTTTCTGCTATTGGAGCAGATGTCTAAAGCATGAAATTCATGTAGGGAGCCCTTAGAAGTTTTGTATTGTTTCTACTGCCTAAGGGGTAGATATTAAAATTTTCTTAATATTGAGCCAACTCAGTTCTTATCACAGTTACACAAAACCACTGCAAAATTCAATAGACAAATTGTCTGAATCTAATCCCATAAAAAGAGAAATTATGACATGTTTTAAAAATCTAGACTTAATAGATAGCCAAATGGCTACAAGCCACATCAGCCTGAATGAATCAGATACCATCTGTGATGAAAGGCATGTTGAACAATACAGTCTAGATACAAAGCATATTGAACAGAACAAAGCATACCATACAACAGATTTATAGTCTATAATCCACCCAGAAATTCTGTTAATTCAGCTCTGTCACGTAACACTGCTTTCATCTACTGTTCAGGAGCACTGCACCACTTTGACTCATTTAGCAGATCAGTTACATGCTACTCCTGATTTCATGCAGTGATGATTAAGGATGAAAAATATCACAGACAGCTGGCAACTGCAATAAATAAAAAAGCTTTGCTCAATTTCGCTTTATGTATTTGCACCACAATTAAAAAAAAAGAAAAAAAAGAAAAAGATTGAATTCATCATGTACAGTAATCTGCTATGACAACTTTGGATCTTCAGGTTTCATAAGCGTTCTAAGACAGGACAGTAAATTAAGCTTTAATAGACTGTTATGAATTTATTATCGGGGGATGTTGCATACACATTAAGATTAGTTTCTATTGAGACTTTTTTTTTTTAGTCGAAAATTGTCCAAAGCTGTAAGCGAAGTAATGGTGTGATGAGCTGCATTGATCAAACAAGATTTGGCACAATTGCCTAAGATGCTTAAGGTACTTTTATATATGCTGTTCCAGCCTGTGCACCAGAGACTCATCAAATATAGTAAACATCTACTGGTTTAAGGATTATGGACTCTATTTTCTAAATTTATAGTTCTTGGATACCAATTTTAGTCACCAAGACCCGACTTGAAGCTTAAATGGAAGCTTCAACTGCCCCCAAAAATGAATACATAAAGCCACCCTAATGAATTCTACCAGTATTATTGTATGCCTGATCATGACAAATAGCTCATGCTATACCATGTAACAGCAAGATCTTGAACAGTGAAGCCATATTAGCCACAATTTCATATTTTCACAGAATCATAGAATGGTTTGTGCTGGATGGGACCTTAAAGATCACCTAGTTCCAACCCCCCTACTATGGGCAGGGACACATTCCATTAGACCAGGTTGCTTAAAGCCCAGCCTGGCCTTGAACACTTCCATGGATGGGGCAGCTACAACTTCTCTCAGCAATCTGTTCCCATGCTTCACCAGCCTCATAATGAAGAATTCTTTCCTTTGCCCACCATGTGTCATAAAACAGCAGAAAAGTAAAGGCTATTCTGAAGATTTGGAGCTGAATCTGTTGATTAGCTGTCCTCTTACGCCAGCAGAGGAGCTGAGTTGTACCTATATAGGATACAGACTATATAGTCACTATATATGAATGTCAATGTCATTATAGTACCTTGAAATCACACCACTGCACACACATAAAAGATCCTTCCTGGTTCAGGTAGCTTGTATTATACCTGTCCCAATAATAGCATGGAATAAAATACACATCACAGCATTTGTCTATTTTATCAGAAGTTTCTAGTAGAAAACAAACTGCAATATTTACAATACTTTTCAAATGTGGAACTTTGGAAACCTTTTTGCTGTTTAATCTGAACATTTCAGAGAGTATGAAATCAGAAGGCCTCTAAGGTCTCATGCCTGTGCAGTTTCATTTATTTAAAAATTAATCATAGACTGAAGGAAAGAGCAGTAGTCCATTCCCACAAGAACTGACTTAAATTCTGCTGCCTTAAATTCATTTTGTTGCTGCCTTTACTTTTAATAAAATATAGTGATTTAAGTGTGACTGATGGTAGTGAGAATTATTATTTTTATGTTATCAAATTAAAGGGCATTTGGGGAAAAAAGCTTTTTTCTTGTATAGCTGTCATACTACAGTTTTCATTTTTATGCGTATTTAGAAAACACACCAAAGAAAACATAAAAGTGTGAACTCTGTAACTAAAGTGTTTTAATGTATTTAATAAACATTTTCCCAAAGCCATTAATTGCAGATCCTGTAAACAATAAGTGTTAATGTAACATGAAATTTGCTTACTTGCAGGCTTTCTTCTTGTCCCACCTCTGTGCTCTTTTACAGCTGGTGAATTCACTGAATGAAGAAACATCCTTCAGCTTCTTTTGTGCATAGAGACTGAGTTCTGTCAGAAATCTTTCAGAGATCTCTTCTGTTAAAATGGAAAGCCATGCTACGTGTTGCTGTGTTTGACATCATGTATTCACCTCTCTCACTCAGAGGAGAATCAATGTGTAAACCTTCTCCCTAAACTTGCACTATGAAAATTGCGTTACACAAAAATATTTAACCAGATCTCATACATTTCAAAGGGTATAATTTTTTTTAATTTTTTTTTTTAACCTAGAGAATATGAACAGCAAACAATCCTGAAATTATATGAGCCTCACCAAGGAGAGATAAACCATAAGGATTTCAAATGGATGTGTCCTCTCCCAGTTCCTGAAGTTACAGAAACTTACTTAAACCTTTGCTTCTTTTAAAAAAAGAACTTTCTTCTTTTCATGACTGCAAGGAAAAGCTAGGAACTATGTACCAAGCTGCAAAGACATCTTCTTGATCCTTAAAAACCATGAAAGGTCTCAGAGTAACAGAAACATCAGTCAAGTTACTGCAGCTGACCTACCCCTAAGTTGCAGCTTGGAGAATTTCAGTGTAAAAGTGTAAGCAAAATTAAGGCTTCTTTCAGGAAACCACAGATGAATCATACTGTTATCCTAAAGAAGAATATGAAAGAAGGTCATGACAAACCCTGGGTCTTGATGCAGCTACAGAAGTAATTCAATCAGTTCCAGGCAGCAAGGAATCTGCCTCAAAATTGGAAAATACTTGTGTTGCTCACAAGAAACATTTTGTTTCATAATGCCATAAATTGTTTAAAATACAAAATATCTTTCTGGTTTTCAAAGGAACACATTAAAATATTAATGTTTTTACAAATATGCATAGGTAAGCAAAAAATGCTTGGAAACCAGAAAATGCTCATTTTCACACCCTTGAATGTCAGCATGCTGAGGTGGTTATTTTGCACTGCTGTCACTCATTGTCAAGCAGTCATTATTACTTCCCATGCAACCCCCAAAGCCAGTCTTTCTTTGCTATACCAGATCAAAAAATCTCTAAATACAACCTGGCAATACTTTCAAAGCACTTTCTTATGTTAATTTCCAATTCTTATGTTAACTTCCAATGTATTTTAATATATAAATTAAGAAAACAAACAATGCATGCTCCCTGGAAGAAAATGCAACTCCGTAACTTGAGGGAAGCTCCTACCTGTGCTGGAATCAATGCTGGCTTTATGCCTGGAGACCAAAGGTGACTTTGAGGCTGGCAAGAGGTGCACACTACCAGTCTCTCACTTGGTTATCACCAGCTGCACCATAGTTCATCATACCGATAAGAATACACTCCCACTAGCTTCTTCTATACTTTCCTAGGTATACATGTAGGCACAGATGATAGGGTAGGCTTCCCCCAGTCTCTTCAGATGGACATGTTGTAGAAATACACAAACCAGAAAATTATATATGATTAAATTATATCAACTGTGTCATTAATTATTAGAATTAATAGATCCAACTTCATTGCACTTAAAATCAGAACAGCTGCATTATGAAAGAATTCTATTTCTTTCACAGGTGCCTAGTATGTGACATTTCATGGGCTTATTGTTCCCTACTAAGTCAAAATGTTGGATCAGGAGTAGTAACTAATGATGCTTTCCATATAACCTCAAATAAAAATTTTGTATTCAGGGTATGGATATGCAGTCAATGTAGATAATAATAATAACAAAATAAACTGATGGACACTAAATACATGGTATACTGCATAAAGCTCAGTAACCCAGTGCTCATTACTGTATTAATATTTAATATTCCTCACTTTATTTCCCAGCTTCTTCTCGATTTCTCCATTCTGCCTAAAGGCAGGAATCTTTGCAATCACTATTGATGGACTTGAATAGTAGGTGAAAGAAAAGGCATAATTCTTTCCTCCTCTTAAACCACATAGGCTTTCTCATTATATGATGAATGCAGTGTGATTTACTATCCCTCAGTCTTCACCAATTATTGCACATTGAAGTACTTAAAGCTTCTCTGTTTATCACAAATACACACAACCACTTACCCTAAAAGGAAGGTCTATTAATTTGAACTCCATCAGCCCTGCTTGTTCAGTACTTGGGTAATAATACTGTCATACAAAGAAGGAATGCGAGATGACAGTTATACTTTTCTATCCTTTTTCATCTATACATTGCTGAATCAGGGCACTGAAAAGAAACAGAACCCTGTTATGCTATTTTGTGTGTTCAGGCCATGGGAGAAGATGTAATACAAAACCATTATATTGAAAAAAATTGTATACTTAAAATTAACATAGACTGTGCCCAACTGATATAAAAAATAGAGCATCTTCAACTACAGTAAGAATGCTTGTGGAGACCTTTCCTTGAGAAACAGTCTAAGCAATGTGTTCTCTTCCACTTCCGGTCATCTTCATGAAGGTTTGCCTGATATTTAACCTAAATGCCTTTTTCCTCATTTCATCTTATCATTCGTAGGTATGTTCTATTTCATTATGCTAAATATTTTTTTCTTTCTTAAATGTTTGCAGTAGGGAGATTTCTTTTCCCTTGCTTCCCAATTCTGGTCTCATCTAAATCTGGCACTGTATACATGAAACCACCTGCCCTCTAATAGTTCTGCTCCCTTTTGGTACCCTTTCCAACAGCACTTCTACCATGCTAAAAGGAAGTTGGATTAAACTATTCAGTGGTATGATACCAAAGTACTTCAAATCTTATGCCAGGTGAAATAGGCTGAAGGGTCCTCTTTGAAAAGAGGGAACAGTAAAGTTAGAAAAACAGAAGAACATCCAGAAAGCATTGCTAGATGCAATAGTATTTGTTAAGTCTCTTCCTCTTAATTTTATTATTCTTATATGGCTTATTGCCAAGCCTGGAGTACAGTGCTCCACCTGCAGCCAAGCCAAAAGGAGGCCCACGATGTCCTAGCAATAGACACCTGTATGTAGAATATACTGGAAATTTTTAAAGGCCTAAAGATTAATTTCTACATGTACCTTTTGAAAGCATCCCAGTAGGTGCAAGAATAGCACTGTGGCACCACAAAATGCATATACATTTCTAAGAAAAGAATTTAAGTATAAACCAAGTGAGTCAAACAGAGCTGTAATCAACACCAACCACCACAAAGAAGAAAACATTGCTTCCTTGCTTCCTATAGCAGGTAGTCTCATTTTGACCAATCTCGGCTAATGAAAGGATGAATTTGTGGGACCTGGAAAGAAGCAGTTTTCCATTGCAACAGTATTTTTCAGAAATACCATGTACAGATGAGCCAAAGGTGACTTGTAGTTTGGCACGCAGAAGCAAACATCAATAGCCCTGAAACAGGCACTCGCAAAGAGCCTGTTTTCAAACAAGTGATTTCACACCTAACAGATAATTTAAACATATGAGATATACAACATGAGCTTTAAATCTGGAGCAATATTAATTTCTAGACATGAAAAGAACAAAGAAAAATATTGTCTAATTATATTGTATCTAGCCTGCAATCCTGGGGGAAAAACCTATATGATTTTTATATAAAATGACCAAAAGAACAATATGAGGAATATTTTTAATGTTTGAGCAACATGCTGTTTGAAGAAATTATTTATACAAGCCATTTATATGTAAGAATGCCTTACTATTAAGCAAAAAGTTACCTTCAAAATACAGATGTTAAATTCTTTTGAAGTGCAAGAACAGTATGTACATATCAGATGTTACTATGCAACCCGTTTGTAAGTCAGAAGCAAAGAATGAATGAAGAATTACATCATGTTCTAACAAATTGTGAACAATTCCTGAATGTGCAAACATAATGCATTTCAAGTCAGAAATCTGGAATGAATCAGGATGGTTGTAACCTTAGAATAGACTGCTGCTCTTTATTTCTTCACATTGTGAAGAAATTAATTAGGCATTGATAAGAGCAGTCCCGAGATCTAAATAAACTCATGTTGCACCTGCTTCAATAGTAAAATGAATACTGCTACTTTTTAAAATAACAGGTTTTTTTTTAAAAAATGTTCAATTATACACATGAAAGAATTTAAGACGTAGCTTAAGATGACCTTAACCTTCCTGATCTACTGATCTGATAAGAATGCAGCAAAAAAATCTTTAAGTAATGCACAGTTATATTAAATGAAGGTGTGAATAATTAAAAACCACAAGAGGTAAGTGGCACCCTATAGACCACTGCAAAATATTTCTAAATAGATACTTCAATGCCTGTAATAAGTAGTAATCCACAATATCTGCTGATGTATACATTTCCATGCTACCACTTACCATGAGCGATGAGTGACTTTTGGATTGGGTTATTTGTAGCTGTTGAATCCATTGTACAATTAGCTTAATTGCATTTCACTGCTTTAAGTTCAATTCACTTCCTCAAAAAGAATAGAATGTAATTTTAAGCAGCATTACTTATTCTCCTGTATGAAATGTCTTCCAGTTGTCTTAACTTTCCTTTTCTTTCTTCCTAACACACCAAAGGTCATTTGATTTGAGTGTTATTGTGGATTGTGGGTATATGCTAGATCCACTGAGCTTCGAATCCTAATGCAGTATTACACTTCTAAGTTAAAGTATTATTTTATATAGCAAAATGCAAAAACTACAGATGTTGACTAGGTATATTTAAGGTGATTATAAGTCAAACTCATGTCCGAAATGAGGAAAATGCTGCCTTGACTATATTTGTTTAATTTTGGATTATATTATGATGCATTTCCTAGTTACTTCTCCCTAAAAAGATTAAAGTTTTAAACAGAATCATAAATAAAATAAATGTGAGTCTTTCAATATTTCCTTCTTTAGACAAAAATACTAAGGGAGAAGGAAGGAATTCTACTGGGATTTTGAATTTCAGTCATATCTACAATACTCTCTTTTATTTGCTTTTGAGCAAGACCATAATTTTCTTCTACTGTTCAGAACCCTACCCAGCAGGATCCCCCATCCATGATTAATTTTTCTAGGCAGTGATACAACAAAAGCAAACACGCTAGACTAAAGATTTCATCTTTGCAGGAACAGAGAAAAGAGCAGCGTGCCTGCATTTATTATTTTTTTTCCTCATCCCATCATCTTTTTATTCTATGCTTCTTCAGACATCTTGTCACTTCATTCCTTTCAGTTTCATGGGACACAACAACTGACACGTTATGGAAAACCTACATGCAAATACTGATTTATAGCAGCAAAGGATTAAAATTTCTTGAGCTCATAGCACTTGATTTTTTTTTTTTTGAAAAAAAGTATCATCCTGAACTTAAAAATACATTCCATTTCTAGGGATATGGTTTTCTAGAATAAATCCCACCATTTAATGTGTATGAAACTATATTCAAGAATGTCTAAACTTGCTCAATGTTAGTATGATCTTGTTTATAAAATACCACCTTCATTTGAATCTGCAACACATACGTAAAAACATTATCAAAAAATCTCCTTGATAACAAATTACTAAAAAAAAAGTAGTAGTTACTTTTGATGACGTGATAGTTAACTGTAGGGTTTTAAGGAACACATAAATGTTCTGTGAATGGTCTAAGGAATAAGCAAGGCTTTACTCACTGTGGTCATAGAAGCAGAGACAAGTAATGATGTGGAAAAGCCCTTGCCCTCTGGTTACTCCAGGAAATCTACTTTCCAACTAAATGTCCCCAGAACATCAACACATGCCAAAACATCATATCCATTGCACTATTCTTATTCTGCATCTGCAAAGTCAGTGTATTTAATTAAAAATATTTACACTAACAGATTCTCACTCACTTAAATATTTGACAAAAGTTAAATAGTCATTTAAACATTCAGGTAAACCTGATCCTGTTGCCTTGGCCCCTCAAGGCTTATGTTGCCCGCTGTGTGATGGACACTATGACAATAATTTTCCTGTGATTTCCCACAACTAAGGACACCATTTTGAATTTATCCATGGATATCACAAAAGGATTATTCTATCAAAAAAAAATCAAACTCTATCAGACCTTCTCAAAGAAAAAAGGGATTCTTCAGAGGAGTGGCAGGAAGAAAACAAATAAATACTTTTTAAAGGCTGCTTCTTACTTCCCCCACTTCCCCGTTTTTTGTTTGTTTTTTTTTTTAAATCTTTAAACTCCATGGTAAGCCTGTGCACAAAGGACACAGCAAATAGCACACCACAACCATGTTCATCTTACTGCAGTATCTGTTTATCTGTGCTATGGGCACAGGTTTATCCTTTTCATACATCATTCACTACTGTCCAGACTGATTTCACAATGTCAATTCAAAAAATACCCAGCCTTACCAGGAAGAAAAGAAAAAAGAAGGGGCGGGGGGGGGAAGTCTATCTTTTGTTGTTTTGAATATTAGCCACACTGGGCTCTGGATTTCATTTTCTCTGTCCTACTTCAGAGGCTCCATTGATAGCAACCGTCATAAGAACAGGACAGAAAAATAAATAACATTTTCTGCTGTTTTCTTGGTTTTGAAAGTTCTTTTATGTCTATGAACACAAAGAACATATCATCTCTCTGATGCACCAAGAAAGGCCCTGATTATAACTTTTCATTGCTTGAATTTCTGTTTCAATTAAGATGCTGCTTGGGTGATACTTTCAAAGGCACAGAAGCAGTTAAGTCATCCAAGTCTTACTGAAAATTAATGGGAAGAGGGAGCTTCACATTCACTTGTAGCTATGTTACAGCTTTCCCCATCTGACTTCTATTTCTGTAGCAAAGCAAGAAAAATAAGCCAGATCATAATGGCTGGATAACAAGTTACTTACTGAGAGGCCCAAGCATCTTTCACATAAAAAGGATTGTTCACCATCTTTCTCACGACTTTGGACTGTTAAAGGGAAAACAAATTTTGCTACTTCATTTACTAACCAGATTAGGCTTAAATAAACATATAATTGGAGGTAAGCCTAACTTCATTAATTAACAGGAAATAAAAATGTGCATGCAAATCACAACTGAGACTCAGTAAATTAAGAGAAGAGCATTTGATTGTGTTGACCACCTGTGTATGTTATAATTATGTAAATGGAACACATAATTAACTCATGAAGTTGAACAAGAACTGGTTGTAAACAGTCCCACATCAGACAACAGAAGAAACAGCTTTGTTGTTTTAATCTTAAGCATCCAAAATAAAAGATCACTTGAGAGTGATTTTTTTGACACTCTACTTAAAAGATCTTGCTTTTTGGCTAGAGTGAAGAAGGCTTATTTTAGAATAATATAGAGACTAGCTAAATTTCTACAACTTTAATGATTTGATAATTAACAACACTTTTAATTCTGCCATACAAATGTATCATGTGATCATTAAAATTGATTTAAATTAGGTGAGCACTGCTCAAAGTCTACAACAGGAGTCCT